>NC_092245.1:11285903-11635903 GCF_036320965.1 Panulirus ornatus
ATGAAGCGCACACCCGTAATTCCTGTGAAATAATTAGTCTATGTCTCAATCTGCAGGCGTGACTGCCGTCCTGATGAGAAACACTGGTTATTACCCTCAGAGCCATCACGTTGGACGGGATCACCTCGATCCCCCCCTGTACGGCAGGAGTGCCCGGGCTGTGAGGTGCGTCAGAGGTGGGTGTGAGGAGTGCCAGATGTCTGAAGGATACAAAAGGACGTTGTCCTCCATGTCTATGTTCCACCAACAACTCGTGAACATCAAGGGCGCACACCTAACCACCAGGTCCCGGCTGAATGTTGTCAAGTTCATACCGAAATCTAAATCGTCGATAACGTGAACAAGACGTACGTTCATGACGCAACATGAAACAATGGACGCTTGCTTACGTAAATGTATATGAAATACCAACACTTACAACACACACTTCTCACCGCAGCCACAACACCTGGAGTCAACCCTCTCCCAGGATAACCAACCCCAGGCCGACAACCCCCACATGCACTATACAATACCCCGAGCACTTCCAACCTCCCATCCTTATCGTAAGAGCCTGGCAGCTCTTAACCAATTACAGAGATAATGCCTTAAATAATCATAGGGAAGGCTGGCCGGTTTAACCCTTTCATAATGGTGATAAAATAATACAAATCACTAACGGCCATAAAACCCTGCGTGTATTAACATGTCAGTGTACCTCGGCATCCTGCACCATGCACTCATTACCAGCCACCGGACTCTGTCATAACCTATAACGAACGGCCGCTAATTCCTGCCTGCTCGCCCTTGTCAACATGCAGTACATATCACAAATCTCATCTTTTTAAAACCTCACTACATTCGTACGTTTTTGTGGCGCTTACCAAGGGGTCTTCTTACTCATTACTCCCCCCTCCCCCACAACACACACACACACACACACACACACACACACACACTCGTCAAAACACTCTGGCCTCCATCCACTTCCTAATCTTTCCTAACTAACCGTAACACATTCCCTCAAGCCATCTGTTACTGGTGTCACCCATGCTCTCGTTATTCTCATGCCAAACTTATGCATTTCTACCCAGAATCCCTCTCTACCCTTTGATCTCGCAACCTGTCGTCCTCGTCGGGTTTTTATCTCACTAATACTCGTTGTCAGTATCATCTGATCTCGACAGCTTAAAGTCCTTATCTCTTGGTCTCGTTACCAATCACTCTATCTTTATTTTGTTACCAATTGTTTTCTTGATCTCACTCTCGTTACTAGATACTCTTTTTATCTCACTATTGTTACCAACTGTTCTTTTTATCTTGTTCTCTCACTCCATAACCAATTGTTGTGTTCACTTCGCTCCCGTTAAAAGCAGCTCTGCCTACCTCCGCTCTTGATATCAGGTTCTTAAATAATGACAAGACAGACAAAACCAACAAATATCTTAAGATTTATCACTGGCCGTCCGGCTCTTTTCATCCTCCCGAACAACACAGTTGCAGACCTTCTGCCAAGGTGTTTCATCAGAGTCGTGACCGGCGGCCGAGCCTCCAGCCGGCTGTACAACCCGGTCCGCACCCCAAGCAGGGCAACAATAGAGCCAGCTATGCCATGGGCGGCGGTGTGGGCGTGGGACGAAAATTAGTATGAGTGGTGATTAAGGTGAGGGAGGTGGGGGTAGTTTATGCAGTGAAGGAGGTTGTAGTCGGCGTTGGAGGAGGTGGTAAAAAAGGTCGCGGTCTCGATGGTGGTAGTGGAGTAAACAGTATTTGTTTAGCACTTGGTTATATATCAGTAAGGTCATGATGGGTGTCCCTGTAGGGAACCGTCAATAAGGTCATCACGGATGTCCTTGATCACTTACTATCAAGTCCATCACGGCCGTCTTTCTGCACCTGAAGGAAGGTGGCCAGTGGGGTGCTCTCGTAGTAGACATCCCTGGGCAGGTCCGCCCGGTAGGTATGGGTGGAGACTAGGAAGACAGCAGGAGGGTCGGCAGCGAGGGGGCAGACACCATTAGGGGTCATTACAGGCTGAGTTATGAAGCCATGTACAAGACAGGTATCGACGCCCGGGTGGTCCTGGGTCCTGCCGAATGGTCGCCCACTTCACCACTCCTCTACTGTGTATACAACACCCTCGCGACCAACCCACCCTCCGCCCTCCAGTTGCCTACACGTTCACCAACCCGCTCATCTACCCGCCCTACACATCCACAAAACTAAGCACACCACCATTCGCCCACCTATCTCCTCATCAGGCAACCCACCCACCCACCTCCCCAACCCAACCCGTAACACAACTCCTCCGCCGAACGCTTGATCGAGATTGTATCTACCATCAAACCGTCAGTATCTGTGATACCTATAACAAGTGGGGATTACAGTGCCTTTCAGCTGAACTGTTCAAGTCACATTTTTGTCCAACATGAATCAGCACATTCATTATGAGTGTGTTCGGGGAGCCGCGCGGGAAAAGGAGAGAAACGAACGTGCCAAGGTGGCAGAGAGCAACCTGGCGAGCGTATTCCTGGGCAACACTGGTGGAACGAAGGAAGAGGAGGAAAAGGAGGTGCAGGAAGATGTGAGGGAAGAGGCAGCAGAAGCAGTGGTAGTGGTGGTGTGGCATGTTAGTGACACTGGTGCGTTTCTTTTTAAGTGTGGTAGTTGCAGTGGTGGTGGTACTGTAGGTGGGCGGCAGTGGTGATGGTACTGTAGCTGATGGAAGCATCTGCAGTGGTGGTTAGGGGTAAGAAAGACTATCATCAAGCAACCAGCAGACAGAGGTTACCAAAATTACAAATACAATTGTAACTTTTCCATAAACAGAATATTCGAATTATAATAAATAATACACAGACGGTGTAAGTTATTTTTGTAAACAGGTAATGCGGCCACATATACTTTGATATAGGCGTCCATAAAGACGATCCATCAGCGGTTTAAGAGGCGCCACTACTTTACAAGCTTGATCATAAATCAGTCAGTATACGAGCCATCACGGTCAACCTTAATCTGGCGAATCTTGGGGTCCTCTCATGGCGTGGCTCCTTTACACTGTCCACATGATTATACTTATCTCACCAGCGTTTGTCCTTGTGGCTACACGACTAAACGGCTGTCAGTGTGTCTGAAGTACTGCAGCTACGTGCACGTTGATACAGAGAGCAGCAAATATAAACTAAATACCTTCAGTGACGATCCAGATCGACGTCAATAAGGACCCGAGGGGCAGAGGCTGTAAATCTCGCCTCCGACGTCAAGCTTTCACGAAGCCCTCGTCCTTCAACCTTACCC
The DNA here is from genome assembly GCF_036320965.1 of Panulirus ornatus. Lineage (NCBI taxonomy): Eukaryota > Metazoa > Arthropoda > Malacostraca > Decapoda > Palinuridae > Panulirus > Panulirus ornatus. The sequence goes on from NC_092245.1 coordinate 11,289,180, forward strand.
ATGATGCGTTCGTCTAACTATTGTTCATGGGTAAGGAGGGGAGGGCTTGAGGCATCTGTCTAACCCCCCGCCCCTTTTCACCTCTCCTCTCTTATGCATAGTGAACCTCTACGCATGCGCGACATAACCCTCTTCCTCTCAAGTGACCCTTCAAACAAATTGCAGAGGTCGGTTCCCCCTTGGATATACGTAGTGTTATCTGCATATTACAGGAGGCGAGGGGCGTGTCAAGGCGCCGCTGGGACACCTCCATACAGACCAAACGTACACCAGGGCGACGGTGACCTTGTTAGTATCGACGTGTGTTAGGTCAAACTTGCTCCAGGAACCTGGTGTGGCCTGTGTTGTCCGAATACTGTGTCCGACAACGGTAAACATGGAGCTGGGAGCACAGAATTCAATATTCTTCTCCGGAGAATATCGCACAAATGCACAGCCGACAAACAAAAAAGTATTCATGTTTGCGGGTCTGCCTTCATGTTTTCCTCCATGCAAGCTTGTTGGGTTGTCAGTCACTGCTTCCTTGTCTATGTCCGTCTGTCATTCTACCTCGTGTCTCCTCTCTCATCGAACTGCTCCCTTGTCAGTCCAAGGAACGAGTACTGCATTCGCATTCTGTAACTCACACAACCTGTTGAGACTTCCAAGTTTTTGGTGAAACATACAGCAGAGGCTTCCAAATAATTACAAGTAATTCCTATATTAATGTATAAGGGTTTACTCACGGTACACTACGTGAAGCTTCTCATGTAATACTAGAAATTTATGTAGTCAATCGCAATTTGTTTGGTCAGAAATAATTTTGCGCCCTGGAGAGAGCACTCATGCATAAAATTTCCTTAACTCCCAGAACTTTAAGCAACGTAAACCTATTTTTTGACTGTAATAAAAATCAGATTCTTCGTATGAATTTTAAATTCTAAAATTGTCCGTGAAGTGGAATTACCTGACCTGACCTGGCTAAAGCAACGTCGGCAACTTAACGACGATGTGGGTGGGTCCTTCAGGTCTGACTTTCCAGGTCACTTCTAAGTGTCGGGATGAAGACCAGACCTTGAGAGTAATGATATCCCACGAGTGATGCACTGATAAGCGAAGACGAGTTCGTAAGTCTTTTATGAATACTAAATCTTATCCATATGCAGAATTACCAACCATATTTCGGCAAATGCTTTTCATTACATATCAATGACTGTGTCCCTGTGCTGGAGGACAGGGGAAGAGATTCCTCTAAAACTACATCCGCTTGAAAGTTTAGCCACTAAAGCAACGTCTGGAGAGGAACGCTTCCCTCACAGGCTCTGGGGCTAGTAAGAACTTCGTGGCGGTGGTTCACAAAAGTTCTATGGCTGCCTAAGAGACCAATTTTCCGGTAATTTGGACCTAGTCACGCCCTCTTCCTCCGTATCAACTTCCTCCATGACCAGACGCCACATATAGTCATTAGAGCACTTTACCGCCCACGATGCCAGTTTCACCACAACAACCTATAACCATCGTTAAAACGCAGGCGACCGGCGCCAGCACCAAGAACATACTTTCTCACCAACACTTCAGCTCTAAAGAACACAGCAATATTAAAGTTCGTTCAGTACCTTAAGTTCTGAGGGTTACAAAAGTATGCTTTATTCCAGATCAATTTAGAGCCACCACCACTATATCTTGCCACTATATCTGTACAGATTACAGATGCCACTCGACTAAGAACTTGAGGAGCAACGTTCGTAGGACTACTACGTCCATTACAGCGACCAGGGTGGGCGTGGGGTTATGTGTGTGGGTGTTCCCGGGTGGTGAACGCGGTCACGTCCTAAGAAGAACCGAACAAATAAACACACTAAGAGCGTCAAGTGCATTTGTTATTACTACCGACCCAGCTACCCTCCTTGTCGTACCGCGACGCGCAACGCATGACGTTGTTCTCGGTTTTCTCCCGAAAATGCGTAACCTACGGCTCCCTGACGAGTAGGAAAAAAATAAAAAAAAGGATAAAAAGACAAGAGGCCTGAAGCCTGAAGACCCTCATCTTACGCCCCACCTCCTGGAGAAGCTTAGCCATAAATAGCACATAGGAGACAACAATGTCATATAAACTAACTTTACCGTCATTCCTAAACGAGAAATATTACCCCTGGCCAAAGCTTGATAATTCCTTGTCAACTAAATAAGCAGCTTTCTCCTGGGTACACACACACAGACACACACTGACTAATCCGACATCTTTCCTTCATCACGATTAAACAGACAGTTAAGAGCGCAGGCCTCACAACTTGTGGATTCTCTCACGCCCAAGACCAAACTAATCGCCACCACAAAAACACAGACAAACACAGCCATACACACACACACACACACACACACACACACACACACACAGGAGCTACACAAGTGGTGATACAAGCTTTTCAAAGTAAACTGTAAATAGTTCTCAGTATACCTTGGCCTAAAGTGGTTGACTTAACAAGTACTTGTGATCAGCTTGTGTCATCCACCACATTCCTGACCAGTCGTCTACTTAAATAAATGGGAGGGAGGGAGGGACCATCTGCCGGACCTCTGAACCCACACTCAGGGATCAAAAACAAACACACTCCAGCACACTATACACTACACGTACAGAGGAATGAGAAAAACCATGGTCAAGATAAACATTAGAATCATAATAAACCGAGGCAAGTTACGAGACAAGAGTGGAGCAATCACCGTTGAAATCCGAGTTATTAGCTAAACCTCTTACTCACAAGTTACTCACGTCTCGCTCGCACCAACACCTCACAATGATAAGACGGATTCTCAAGTAACTTTTACAAACAAGGTCTGCGCTGAGCCTGTGGTGCTTCTCCATCTCAGAATGAACCATAAACACCGACTCTTCAGCACTGTTGCTGTTCTTAATATGCAAGCTAGCTGCTTCTCCTTTGCGACTCGATTCACGCACACATTTCGGAGTCTGCCAATATTCATAATATGTAATACGATTACCAAACCCATGAGATGTTAAATCAAGATAGAGCCAATGCAAACATGGGTGAAACATTGACTCCACGTTCACCATTAATTTTTATACATATACTATCAATGTTATTTCATCATTATTATTTTCTATTACCATACTTATTACTATTACTTTTACTAATATTGCTATTATGTGATATCATTATCATCATTACACACACACACACACACACATATATATATCTTGTAACTATTATCTTTAGTATCATTATTATCACTAATATGGTGTTATCATCATTATCCATCATTACCTGACGCCAGGACCCCTTTCTCAGTGATCTAGGGGCTTCTCCAGCTCCAAGGCTGCGCTACAATCAGTAACAGGCACAGTATGGATTTGCGACTGAGAAATTGATAATGCAAAGGCTTTACAGTATAGCATAATGAGTTACCATGGTGTCCACCCTATGATAATACCCACTGCAGGACATCTGAAGAGAAAACTTCGATCACAATAACTCGTTCATAACCTTTTCTCCGTACAACACTAGATCTCATCCCTTCCATACCATCCCCATACAACCCATCACACCAGTGTAAAAGTTCCCCATCATCCGTAAATCCCTAAGAGTAACATGTTCGCGCCAGCCCCATGAGTTGTGACGGTTGGGGGCCCAGGAAGAGCGTGCTGGGAGTAGTGTGGCGGTAATACACCCAATATGCTCCACTTGGCTGACGCCCCTGGTGTACTCATTCCCCAGGACGTTCTAACCCTCCTTACACAGTGTGGGTGGGGGAGGAGTAGGTGGGGGTGGTTGATCAGACAGGCACATGAATACGACAGCAATAATCACTTTATCTTACTATTAAAAGAAACTAACGTAATTCTCACAATGTAACCTTCGTATCGAGTAGATCCCCAAGAACCTTGCCTACTCGTGCTCAAAGTTCGTACCGTCTTTCTAAGAGGATAATGCCGAAATCCACAACACTCAAATTCCAATTCTCAGGTTGATGCAGAAACATGACAGGAGATGAAAACGTCTGCCATAAACAAGGAATTAACAACATCTATTAAAATAACAGCATCATCCCTTACCTCCCCTACCTTATGTGAGATCAACTACGTTGTTGTTGCGCTTACATCGCACACACGTTATGATGCATCGGGTTCAAGACCAGCGGTCTGGTCTACACTTGCTCAACAACATCTTAGTCCACTGAGCACCATGGAATGGTCCTTGAGGACGACGGTCGCACTGTCGTGTCGAAGGGTTGTACAGTCGCGCCATGGTGTTCAAGGGGATGAATTACGCGAGATCTCATCGATAAGGGAACAGTGTGAAGTTACTCAACTATGAAACACACATACGTTACACAGGAGGCAGTGATAACTGCACTAAACATATATCATTGCAGAGAGTAGGTGACGTCACTACTGTGCTAGGCTCAGGGAGACGGAGGCCAGGAATTTAATTAAGGAAGAAATACAACCATTAGGGAGAAGTAATACGGGCGGGGCAGAGGTACCCTCCGGGAGACAGCTGGAAAAGATTACGATGAAGAAGCAGCAAATTATTAGTGAGTGGGAAAGTAATAACAAAACAAGCTTTCTGACAACTACATCTGTCGACAAGAGAGTGAAATACATAGGTAAAAAAAAAAACATCAGATCGTGCGAATACATCAGACGTTAATGATACAAGAGAAAGTATACCTGCACAGCGTGAGGTACCAAGGGTCAAGAGGAGGACTTGATGCGATGCTGAAAGAAAAACGCCACAAAAATATGAGTTGAATGTAGACTTAATACGGCTGATTCGAACGAAGCGGACTGTAGGGGCGGAGGTAGTGGGCCTTACAGCAATGGTAGCGGTGGTGGTGGTGGGTCTGGCGGTGATATTTAGCTTGATGGTGGTGACGGTGGTGATTGCGGGCCTGGTTGGTGGTGGTAGAGGTGGTGGTAGAAGGCTTATAGTGGTACAGTGCGCTTGTTCATAGTGCTGACTTTGTTGATGGTGGTAGAGTTACCTTCTAGCAGGTGATGGTCGTCAGAGAGAAGCTGATTGGTAATTGCAGTTGTAGAAGATAGGTGCTGGCAACAGGTACAGAAGATGTTGGTGGTGATAGCAAAATAGGCAACTTGGTAGTGATAGACGGGATAGGCTGATGGTGGTAGATAGAGAAGCTTGCGCTGGCCGGGTCTGTGGGGAGTGGGATGGGAGAAGCTCCATCCCATCTCCTACTTAGTATTCGCATCATCCCACAGTACCTCCCCAGGTGGTGAGAGTTATCATGGTCGTGATGAGGCAAGAGACGCTATGAATCGGGCCAAAAAAAAATAAGCTTTAAGAGCCAGCAGGTCGGTGTCACGAGGCTAGCTAGAGTGGGAGACGAGCCTAATGAGACGGATCGCTCGAGCCGAACACCGTCCAGACGATACTATCACCATACCCAGACGTTACCCTCCCCCTGCAGGAAAAACCTTGAAGCTGCCACTGACAACCAAACACCAAACTTCAATTTACCTTATCTAAGAAATATTTGACAGATGGTATTCCTAGGTATTCTCTCCATCCTCCCGCCAGAGTCGGTCTCCCTCTGGCCATACTCTCCGGTGCCACGGCGCTTGACATACAAAGAATACCACAACGACGTAACTGATAGTGCCGCTCTCAACCACATTCCACCACTTGTACAGTGATGGTGGTTCACTTAAGCCGGCTCGTACCTACGACGTGTTCACACTGAGAAGCAAGCACCCACAGACATATCTTAGATGTTTATATCTCCCCAAGATTACCTCTATCATTTCATAACCTCTCCACTGCCAATCACCTTCCCACCCATACCCTTCTGTCACACACCACCATCCACCAAAACTTCTCCCTCGTTCCCCTTCACTACCAATATCATCCTCCCTCTCCCCACATCCAGTATATCACAAATCTCTCCTCCTGCCATCACTCCAAGCCTTCTATTAAAACTCCAAATCCTTCGTATTGTCACTCCACTCATCTAGTCAACATATACCGTTCCTCCATCAAAAATTGAGCCCTTCCCACCATCACTCCACCTCTTACGTTGTCATACATTCCTATCTATATCACTCCATACCTTCCACTATCACCCATCACAGTATTCTCCACTCCCACCATCACAGATCCTCTCTTACGACATTCCCCACGACACAAAACTCTCTCCTCTTTAAACACTCCACACCAACAACAACTCTATCACCAACAGCTCCCTCCACCAGACATCCAACTCTACCACGAACATCCTCCTCCACCGCCCCTCCTCCCTCTTACTGTCATCCCCAGCCAGGCAAGAAGAGGAGGAACCCATCGCTCAAGTAAGGAGAAGTTGGTCGCAAAGCCAAGCTCCAACACAACAAAACCTGAGGGCCATCTTCTGCACTATACTCCATCTTTAAGTCACCACATAAAAAAGAGACGCTTCTAATCTATTACATATAAAACTCTATGTAACAGTGACACTGATATTATTCACAGTGAAGAATGTATCACTGTATGCGATCAAATGTTTATATCAATACGTTTGTTGGCTGTGTTTGTCTACATATATTTTGCTCATCCCTTATACATACACATAAATTCAACTGAGCAAAAATATAATTCTTTAGCTCTGTAAATCAATGGAAAAAATAATATGCAACACACAAACGTTAAAAGCATAATTCACAGTGCGAACAAGTAATAAACATTAGGAATTTAAACATTCAAATAAAGCTAACTCAAAATATTTACATATAAACCGCGAGTGATGGTGACGGCACTGTATCGTACCAGCAGCGTCGGTACAGGGCAAGCCCATCCCACCTTACTCCACACGACCACAGGCGAACTATCCACTATCCCATGCCCGCCATCCATCCATCACCAAGCACCACCATACACATCTCGCCGTCCCCCCGAGGTCCATCAACCACCACCCAAAACACGGAGCCTAATGTCCATACCTTCTACCCAACGACCACCATCACCACCCACAACCCATCGTTCTGGAGTCGTACATCCACCATTTCCCAGTTAACTCCACCCAGTCCTATCATCCACCTATCCACTTGCTACTACCCATCACCCCCATCCCGCAATCCACCACTCCTGACCACACACAGTCTCCAGCATCTGGGCCTCTCTCCAGTCATAAACAGTGAACATTCGTTAAACTCTTATATCTGGGCATCATCCCGTCGCTAACATCACGAGGAACATGAGAATGGTTTTATATAGAAAGCTGAGTACCACCATGGGAGATAGCGTTGCCAAACAATGTTCTTCTGGCTCGTAAAGTCTACCCGAAAATTGGTCTGAACATCGTTACTGCAGTAAGACTTTAATTTACCATTACTGCCGTCTAGGACACAACAGTAGAGGTACTCTGGCGTAATTTGTATGCAATAAGCGGTCACCAACAGCCTAATGAAAACCTTATAACCATAACAGTCCTATACCAACACCTTCTGCCCTATCACCACTATAGTGGGTGTTCCTTCCCCATTATCATTTGTTTCCCGTGTCCTTCCTGCTGTACGTACGCCCTCCCCAACCACACTCTTGGTGCATGTGTCTTTCCCCTGCCACACTCTTGGGTTATGTCCCCCTTTCCTACTTTTGATGTGTGTGTCCCCTCACCCACTACACTACTGGCATGTGTGTCCCAACCCCAACCACACGCTTGGTGTAATCATATGCATGTTGTCCACATCTACAAAGTCTTCGTCTGTTCTATTCAATCATCCATCACTATTGTACTATAAGTACTTCTACACATCTTTCTCAATAAGTTTCTTTCTTCATTTCATGTCATGTCCTCTGCCTGGTCCTTGCAGAACTGTTCACTATATACGTCAGCAATCTGTTGAAAAAAAACAAAAAAACTCGAAGGTTGTGCGTGTTGTAGTCCCTCTCCATCCTTGTGTTGTTCATGTTCCTACCACCTCCAACTGATCCCCTACTGCCAGGTCCAACTCCTAATTCTGTACAGCCACTCTGCAACACATTACGACTCTACGGCTATCTCATTTGCCAGACTGCTCGGCCGTGACAGTTGCTCTGGTGTGTGTATAACTGATGCTAACAGTTTTAGCATTTTGTTTTCAATACCATGTAGAGAATCCATGAGAGGTCTTGCCCAGGAATTACAAAAAGAAGACTAATAACAAACTAACACTTCTAAAAATGATTTGCAATTTCCTCTGGACCACTGAGGTGAGTAACGTTTTATAAAGGTGTAAAATATCCACTAACATATTCCATGTTAAACATAGATGTTGTTTGTTAGTTTAGTGCTAACAGGCCAAACCATCTCTAACAAACATGAGGGATCAGAAGTCGGACCTGAGACTTGAGGCTGCTCAGTTGGCGTCGTTTGAGCGCGTCCTCAGCCAAGTTCACCGGCACAGCTGTGCCACACCCACTTCCTTCCTTCCACGTACACTTACACTTAAACGTATAATTCCTCATCCATGTTAACACTCAAGCTGGTAAATTCCTTTAGGCATAGCCTGAAAATGAATATTCCCTTCAAATATGTGGCAGATCGCTGTCCCGCTTGGAGGCTGGTCATCAACCGATGTGACCAATCGCACTCCAGTTCCAGTCAATCGGTATGGGAAAATGACTACTTAGGTGTCTTAAATCTTTAGCATCAGTTCCAAAGGTTATTGGGTTTATGACGGATTGAGGGCCCCACAACCTGGTGTTGCTGGTCTGATGGGAGGGTTCGTCTGGCGGCGCTCCTTAGTGGAGCCGATTTCATGATTGGAATCTACTACACAGACGTAATGGTATATTCACGAGTAAAGCGAAATGGAATTGGAACTGGTTCCGGGGGCGTAGACCGGGACGTCGCTCTGCTGGAATGAAAATTCAACAATCAAGGCGTCTGGAAACTTGCTGGAATAAATTTGCATTTTATTGATACTAAGTAAATTCTTAGAGACACGCTGGGTTTGACAGGTAATTCAGAGCTACAAATTTCATTACCATCACTTTTCATCATTAGATAAGAGCATAAGTACAAGGAAAAGTAACCTTCTTCATCAGATGACCTCATGACTCTCATGTCATCCCTTAAAATTTCAAATTTTTTTTGGACATACCAACTACTGGCGCTGTCGTTTCCTCCTACAACGACAGGTAACTCGCCACGATTACATTTATTCAAGATTTCGATCGAGACCTGTGAAAAGAGTCACAGGCTTCTCTCTCTCTCTCTCTCTCTCTCTCTCTCTCTCTCTCTCTCTCTCTCTCTCTCTCTCTCTCTCTCTCTCTCTCTATCTCTTGCCCAACACAGTAGCTCTGCAGCAACCAACAACAACGGCCAAGTCATCGGCATCGTAACCTCTTTTAAAACAATCACGGTGATTAACTACATCTCTTGAGTACTAGCAAGTAAATACACACCCGACCCGTTTTCGCTGAACAGGACGTAGCCTCCAGCACCTCTTAGCTCAGAGACCAGCCACACCTCCATGTTCGCCAAGCAGGTACCGATTACCCAACTTCAAGTACTTAATCTTGCCCACAACACGACGGCCGCCCACTGATACATTAACTCCACCATCTCACCCCTAGGGTCTATACATAGCACTATTCTGCTTCCAACAACACACGAAATTCCACTTCTGGCTACTCTGACTCGTCCGTACCAGCTCCAGCTAACAGTACACTTAATTACTTTAACTACAACTTACGTTCATGTCTGAGGCTCATCCTCTACCACAAAGGCTCTCCGGTTTGGACCAGATATGTATACATCTGCCGTTGTTTCTGTGATAATGTTTCCCCATGATGGAGAAACATCGTCACAAGAGTAAGATCTGCCTACACCTACCAACACCACCTCTCCTCAGTTCATACAGCTATACCCTTTTACCCATCACTCTCGACCGTACACTGTAAAACCCATCCAAATCATTACTTCCGCCCCGCAGCGCGCAGGGACTACACCCTGTGAACAATTAGTATTATATTTTGTAATTAATACAGTATATTAGTACATGGCGGTTAATAAGAGTGAATCTCTTTTTTTAAGTATTTTCAAATCGCCAGTTTTCCCATAAACTCATTCGCCGATTTAGAGGTCAGTCTCACAGGTACAGAGTAATTAGATTGAGGATGAAGTATGCTAAGTACGAACATGTTCAAATTTGTCCCGTGAAGATAAATGGGTCTTCAACTGGTCGGGTCCCGATTCATGTTGACAGAATCAGGATAGATACTAGAGATCAAAATATAGCCTGTGGTGTAACAATTAGCGTTCCAACCGTGAAGCATTCACGGGCCGCCTAGGGTCGAGCGCACAAGTTCGAATCCTGGTTACAGCAGTCGGTCCACAGTCAACCCTGCTGTTCATCCACCCCTAAGGGTGCCGTCTCAGCTTGAAAAAAAAAAAATGGCCTGCTGGGTAGAATGGTAATCTTCGAAATTTAGAGTAATGCGTGGCTGGAAGAATTACAAGGATGGCAACAGATGTAACAAGAGCGATCGCTCCACCTACCTTATGAGGGACAGATCGTAAGATATCATAGGCGAACGTAAAGTATCATTCTGGCTGGATGATGCTGAAACAAGAGTGGTGTATAATACGGATATCTTAAATAATTCGTTTGAGGCCAGAGAAGCTTTGAGAGGAGATTATTTCCCACTCTCATTTTCATCTTACGATGGGAATATCAGCCCGAACGACTTCAAGCCGCTTTGTGAATCTTATTTCACACTCTCTGCCTCGCTCGCTCCCATCATCACGGGTTTGTATTACTTTCTTTGCACGATAATGGCGGGGGGTGGGGGGGTGTCTAACTATCATGCTGAGGCTTCACGTGCCGGTTCAATCATTCTGGCTGGCGTTTGACTTAAGCTAGGAGGTCATGGAATTATTCGAACTGCATTAGTCTTTTCAGCAAGTGATAAAAGATTTGTCAGGTTCTGGGTCTGTTTGGGTATTGCTGGTGAAAATCCACCTCCAAATTCATCGAACTAAGTCGGTGATGCAGACAAGAACCTTCTGTGGTCTCTCACTGACCACCTTGCATGAGAGACTCACTTATTCCACCTACTTAAGGCTTAGCAACGTACAGTCACAAAAGTCTGTACTCATTGACAAAATTCGCTATTTACCTTTAGTTTAGACGATGAAAAGAATCTGCATATCCACGAAGGACTCATGGATATGATTACCATTAAGGTAATCATCAAATTCTATCTGTGAGTCCGGACCTTTGAGACGCAATGTATGTTATAGGCTATGTTGAAATGTTTAGATTATTAGACGCGTCCACACCATCGTTTCCACCCAACACTCACCTCGGCCACAACCTATGACCAACCCATACCACCATTTCCTCTCCAACTAACACCATCACATCCGCCCACCGGAACACTCCGACCACCCAGCCCCGCTCATAAAACTGTTTCTGCCAACAGTACACTTGACAACACCCACTGACACCGAGCCCTAGCCACACACACCGTCCAAACACACCAGCAACAAGCCATGATGGACGAGGTGGGGGCGGGCGGCGTCCAGCCCGCTTGTCAACAAGATCCATAACTCAGAGCGACGGTGTTCTGTGACTGATGATGCCCCAGGTGCAACCCTCGCCGCTCAAGGTGCACATAATAACGATATGTTTCCACGACGTCATCACTGATAATTCACAACGTCTCACACACTTACTATCTATCACAATTATGTAATAAATCATGAAATATTAATACCATATCTATAACTTAAGGCGTCCCTTCGTCTCTCAAGCACAACAGATAATTGAACAGATATGCAAGAGAAGAATTATGGTTCTCTGCCTCCCACAAAGAATGCAGCGGGGAGAGAGAGAGAGAGAGAGAGAGAGAGAGAGAGAGAGAGAGAGAGAGAGAGAGAGAGAGAGAGAGAGAGAGAGATGCGGTGCATGACGATAATACCACAACTGGTAATAATGGTTTACCTGAAAAAGATTGAATATCCAGCCCATCCCGTTCCCCCCCCGCTGCGTTAATACAGGGTGGGAAACACCCACACCTCTATAATTTTTACGCATGTTTACACAGCTCAAAAACTGTTGGATGTAAAAGTGAAAAAAAAAAGCAATCTAGATGACATTTTCATTTTACATCCTTCATCTAAAACCATTTTACCCGATTCACGTCTAAAAGTCACAAGAGTTTTAATGTATACAAAAGTCCACTCTTTGTGTCCCGCAGGATGGTTCACTCCACGTTACATAACACTTTCTGGATCGTGATGTGTCCATATCATCCCCCACGAGCAGAAGGCTAAACAAATGGGGTACAACATATGTGTCATCCAGGCACTTCTCTGGCGTTTACACTGAAGTGTTCTCGAGTGGATGAGTGTTTGTGGTAGTGAGGCCCCGCAAGGTGATTTCGCCTTGGGAAGCAGTCCTACGTGCTCCCAGCTCAGTGGGAGGAATGTCTCTGGTGATGCCTTGACGGAGGCGTGGGCCTATGATGGTACGTTAAGTGTCTCCGTAGAGCGTAAGTCTATGGCGGTATCCATAGAGAAGATCTAGCCCTAGGAAGGAACGCTAAATGTTGCTCACGTGAGCAGTGTTTTTAGGAGACGTGACCGAGAAGAGGGGGTTCAAGATGTCCCCAATTGAGAAATCTTTGTGGTAGCGCCCCTGAGGCGACGCCAGATGTGTTCGACGAGAGGAATGTTCCTGGTGATGCCCCCTCTGGAAAAGACATGACCCCGAGTAGAGGGACTGTAGATGTCCCCGACGCTAGAAATGTTCCTGGTAATGGCCGTCTCTTGGCATCTACGTCAGATGTAACCACGCAGAAAACAACGGAAGGTTTAAAAAGATTACCAGAGAATACCGCGTCACGTCCCCGTGTTGTGGTTGATCTTCGTATGGTACGTGCCCAGAGAGGCTGATGGAGGGGGAAGACTTGAGAAGGGATGGCGGGACAGAGAGAATAGGAGACAGAGGTAAACCGACAGAGAAGAGAAAGAGGGAGACGGGAAAAAGAACACGCAACGGGAAAAATAAACGACGTGAGAAATTCAATCGAACACAAAATATGTAACGAGATAAAACACTGGGCAGAAAGTAGCAGGGAAGATAGGAGTATTACTCAGACCACAATACAAAACATCTCCAATCTTAAACGAGTCACCACTGTCACTACCAATCGTTTGACCCTAAGTCAGTCCTATTCCGAAGTTTACATCCCAAGTGCAACTATCCCTCCACTATCCTCAACCCCAACTATCCCCAGAGACCTCCGGCTCCTCCAGGAACCTCCCCCGCCCTGCGACATACCACGGGTGTCCACCACGACGAGCTGGTCAGAAGCAAGAATTTAAGGCATGAGGGACGGAACCCACACTAAATATGGACACGACAACCATAAAAAGCATACAGGGAGAGTGGACGTGGGGTGGAGAGAGGGAAGACACACACAAAGGATGAGAAAAAAAAAAAACTCACGAAGTGACAACATGAACAACTTAGAAGTAAACGATAACCTCAAAATAAATGCGAATCCAAGATACTTTTTGCGAAAAAGTAATGAATTAAGAAAAAAAAATTCAAATATATTAGTACTAATTAATGTGTAAATTAAATTGTCGTTGTTGAGTAGCTTTTTTCCTGTTATCTCTAACCATGAAATATGTAAACAACAATTACATTTTTACTTGTACGTACAACAAGCGTACACATACTCAATTAATGTAAGCAACTCAGTTCTTATTTATCTTGAATAGAATTTACATTCATATGATGTCTGATACAGAAGACAGTCTTTAAAACACTGCAAACAATACTCCACAGGAAATGCTGGTTAGGACAGAGGAAAAGAGTTTCAACAAAAAAAAAATGGGGAGAGAGAGAGAGAGAGAGAGAGAGAGAGAGAGAGAGAGAGAGAGAGAGAGAGAGAGAGAGAGAGAGAGAGAGAGAGGATTCCCTGGACTAAGCCAAAAGAGAGATGTCAAAGGATATAAGAAGAGAAAGCAAGATGACTCACGCCCAGGGCCACGAGCGCAGAACATTTCGTGAGAGGTGAGCGGGGGAGGAGGGTAGCAGGCAGGCACAGCGGCCCCACACAATGCCCGGCCAGGCCAGGCCAGGCCAGGCAGGGAGGGAGGGAGGAAGCCACGTACATTGTCCGCGGAGAAAATTAGTATAATCAGGCCGCTAAGATGAATGCATTTGGAGGGTATTGTCCTAGCTAAACCATAAGACTACACCGCCAGCTTTTCTTCTGACTTTCTGTGCAGTTAGTACGATAAATGGACCCTTAATGACCACGGCAACACTATTTCTGTTTCCTTATGCTAAAACTATCTTCATTATGTTCTGGTTATTAAGTGTGGATAATGACTTCAATATTTCCAAGGGAATAATTTCTGCTTCCGAATTTTAGACCAAAACTACCGTAATAATGTGCAAAAGTCTTTTTTTTTCACTTGGAAAGACAATAAACTCAAATACCGGAGGAAAAGAGACGTGCGTTCACCATATTTAAGCCGACGCGGCGTCCTTAATGTACCAAAAGTTGGCGAAGCTGCGGTGGAGGAAAGCTGTGACAGAAGAGGCGGTGCACACGTCCGGCCCCCGCGTCCATGTCGTTACTGATGCCTCTAACACCACCAACCATGTTGGAGGGAACTGCTGGCCCTCCCTCACCAACACCACCGTTTCTAGTCCCTCTCTCGTAGATGGTGAAGCCACTGTCTCAGTCACTAACTCTCCCCCTCCACACACACACACACACACACACACACACACACACACACACACACACAGAGCACAACAGAGGCACAGAGAAACAACCAAAACGAATACACTATCCCGCATACATACATAGAAAAACGCTGACGACAAAACGGAGTTGCTAAGAAGGGCATCAGTAAAAGGGAAGGCCACACAATGGCCGCAATGACCGTGCGAGCACCAACACTTTGAAAAAAAAAAAAAGTAAACAAATCTGAAGTGGTTTTTAAACTGACCTGTGAATAACGCTGGTGGCTGAGGCAGCACTCCACTGGAAATCATCGTGCGGGACGCCCATGGAGACGGTTCGGCAGCGGGATTCACATATGGACAAAATAAACAACACTACCAATAAACCATTCTCATCATACACTCGTGGACGAGTATGCGAACGCATGAAGCGTAACAAAACATCGTGAGTGCATCTTTAGTATCCTAAGACTTACGAAATAAATATAAAAATATTCAGTTTACGCCATAACTCCTATTTTTACGTCAATAAGCTAACAGCACAACAAATGGTATTTTACAACATTTTCTGGCTGGGTCATAACTCCATTTTCTACCAACAGACCCGAGACCCTAAATCTTGTCCAGCCTCCTGGAAAGGTGCCCGTAAAACTCCCTTTATGAACGCCCTGCACAATACCTTTCCAAACACCTTAAATCCGATCATTTTTTTTTTCTGTCACAATAGTGTCTCCGTTGACGTGGTGCTCAAGCCCCGGGTGAATCAGCAAGCCTCAGCAGAACCACAGACCCGTGACGGAGGCTCCTCCAGCCTCGCAGCCCTAGGGTGAGTCCAGCAACAGTGAGATAAATCCTGGAAGTTTTGGAAGAGGACCTTCCCCTGGGGTTATGGACGTATTTCAGGAGACATTTGAGCTGCCTTACAGAAGTTTGGTAGGGACCCACTCGGCCCTGAGGTTACCGAAAGCATTACTGGCGCTTCCCTTTCCGCTTAAAAAGAACTTAAGGATCCAAAGGGACGAGGGTCACTTAAGAGACTGGAGGTGACTAACGGAGCTTGTGGTTAGCCAAAGAGGATTAAGGAAACGAGAGGTTAGGTGACACAGCGAGTCTTATGGGGAGGTTGACGGGATCGGTTAATCCAGAGGCTATGTGGCCAGTCTGAAGGGTGTGGCAGAGTGGTTCCGGCCAGACAGGGAGGGGCTGGGTGATGGTGGCAGTAGGGCAAGGTGAAGGCAGCTTTATGGTAGGGGAGGAAGGCTTAGGGGAAAATAACATGGGTTCTGCTCACATGAGGGACACATGAGAAGGTAAGGGAGCTTGAAAGTAAATGAGAACTAAGAACATAGGAAGGGGACCTAGAAAAAAATTCAAACTTACAAAAGGAGAAGGGAGGCTTGGGCCATGTGCGGGGAAGCGAAAGAGAGCATAGAGAGGTGAGTGTCCAGGCTCACCTGTCTTCACGTTTTTTCTCTCTTTCAGCTTAAAGAGAAAGGAAGTAGATTTGAAGAGAGGGATTGGAAAATTTGAGGAAAAAAGAGGAGGAGGTTCAAGATGGGTGGACTGAGGATAGATAAGATATCCTGGGCATGAAGCAAGTGAAAGGCAAGTGGTGACATGTAATGAAATTTAAAGTCTGCTAAAGGAAGCAAAGGCAACTTAGTCGGGCCTAATTAGGGGCAGGTGAAGAGGTTCGGTGAATTAAACGGGGAACTGGACAACCTGCATGGGGAATGGTGAGGCTTGACCAAAGGAAGATGTCAGAGATCCTGAAGACAGTTAAGACAGGATGGTGAAAAGTCACAATATGAGGAAAGAACCACAAACACGAAAGCAAAAACGAGTTCAGTGTTTTCACTTCGGGCTGAAGAATGCTCCGAGAACCTCATCATCATGAACTAATGAATATTTCCATAATGAGCAAATGAACCAGCCTTAAGGGCCGTTACTGGTCCCTCCCTGTGGCTGGGGTTAACGTAGGTTAATGAGTTGTGGCTGTTTGGCCTTGTGAAGACGTCTGTTACGGATGCCACCAGCTTCGTTATGGCCTCAGGAACGGCAACTCAACTATAGGTGAGGCTCTGCTACGACGCTATTGGATGGTCGGCTGGGTTTGTGGGGAGAGAGAAGGAAGTGTACCTCGTCCGCGCCAGATGGAGGGGCAATAAAGGACGGAGAGGTTCTTTACGTAACCCAAGTGATTAACAAACGTTTTTCACAATAACAGTATCATTACCAGGACAGAAATGCTGCAGAACAAAGTTTATCTAAGGCAAACTGCATCACAGTTGTTAAGTTACCTGGCAAAGGGACATTATCCCACCCAAATAAAAATACTATCCCATTCTCAATCGCAGTTCCACTGACCACCTCTGCCTGCAACAAATTTCGTTCATTTGGAGTCTTCTCGCATAGTCAGCAATAATGACCAAATCAAGAAAACTGACCCTAAAATCTAAATGTTTCGATGACACACACACAAAAAAAAGACGTTCTTCAGTGAGCTTTATGGCGTTGCATCGACGAAACAAAAGAACACAGGACGACTCCAACCCGACCACCCAGGAAAGGCCTCAGGACGCCATAAAACTTGACCAACACCTGAGACCAAAGAAACTCGTTCATTACCTGGCTGCGACCTGGCTAGGACCATAAGCAGAGGCAGGCCAGGCCAGAGCAGCAGGTAAGGAAGAGGCCAGGACTCTCAGGAGGCACGAGATCTCCACACCTAGTCCACAGAAAGCGTCGTATTCTGCTGGGAGAGCAAATAAAAACTAACTAAACTATGCAATACTCGGCAAGCTGCTGCGTCACATGGTTATCATGTGACCTTTGGCAACTCAAGGACGGGTCGTGTTAATACAGTTTCTTTCCCTCCACCTCGAAGCTTTGGAACTCTCTACCATCTCATGTCTTTCCCCAATAACTAATAACTTTAAAAGCCAGGCTTTTCACTCTCTCCAAAATTCGCAGTGTGGACTCTTGCATGTGACTGGAGCCTCCAAATTAAAAAAAGCAGGAAGCAGGACGTTGAGCCAGGCTCTTATGTAAGTAGTAAGACGAATCCTTTAACAGGGAACTATGATCAGTAAGAGGCAGGCCTAAACCTCAAATAAGCAGTAAATCTGAAGTAAGTTAATCAGGAAGACAAGTAGCAGGTAACAGTGCTAGAGCCTGAGTAGGCAGGGAGCAAGATCCCACAGTCATGATAGTACACAAACAAGAAGCCTAGATCCTGAGCAGAGGGTTAACTACAACTACACACCAGAAGCAGACGATCATCATCATCATCAGCAGGGATCAATGCTGGGCCTAAAGCAGATAACCAGCCCTAAAGCTTGTCCCTTAAGGTCAGGGGATGGACAGCTCCGAAATGAACCACGGAACACATCAGGTCCAAGAATACTCCCCAAAATTTTACTTACATTAAAGAATTTACATTTTTCTCTTTTGAATTAATATACACTTTTTATCAGTATTTTTCGCTTTGAGATTCCATACCAGATTTTTTATACGAGTTAAATTAAAGCATTAGTGTGAATTTTTTTTTGTCCCTTCAAAAGTTTTCGGAATATATTTTTCTCAACGTGGGAATGTGTGTGTGTGTGTGTGTGTGTGTGTGTGTGTGTGTGTGTGTGTGTGTCCTCATGAAATTACCTTCACCTATACAACGATGCTTATGAGCAAGACGGTGGCCATGACAAGAAGCATGGCTCTGGCAGGACTATGTTAGGTCCTTGAGAACAACGGAACGACCATCTGACCTGACCATTAAGGGATAGTTCAAGGGTCTGGTCATCATATCCAGGAGTCGTACCGTTCTGCTCAAAAGGTAAAGCTGGAAACATGCCACTACCACGGGCCAGGAACCTGAAGAAATGAGAGACCTGACCATTATACCGTCATCTACACTCCTGCTGCAACACATCATGTCATTGCTATGCAAAAAAACGGTTCGGTTACCGTAAATATCCTAATGAATATTCCAATCATAATAAAAAAAACACGAGTATATATCACGAATGTTTCATTGCATTACGAAAAAAACAAAAGTATGATTGAGCACTATTCATAAGTGTTTGACAATCTACTGATTAATACAACAAAAGTTTTAATCATATCACGACGAGAGTACAACACAATGAGGCAATGCTATATACATTACTAACAATTTAAATAATATGATCCCGGGGCCAAAAACTCGATTGGACGCCTCACATAATTATGCCATTTGAAGCCCCTGTCATAATGCTGCAGGCTCAGGCTCATTACAGTAATTTACAAGTACAAAACCAGGCACTATTAATTACCAAACCACCGTCACTGCTCCGGAAATGTCAGTCACCAGCGTGACTAACAACCCTCCCATATAATCATATATTTCTAGTTGTAAATAATTTGCAACTCCCTCAATAATTTCGACTACCTACATACAAAATATCTGGGGAGTTCCATGATATTTATATATTGCACATCATCTATGTTAGGCAACTGTTATGTACATTATATACACCATATGTACCCAATCATTTGGCGCACATAGTCCATGTTGGACAATTCTTGTCGTTACATCATTACGCTCATGGTGAATAATTTGAAATGCAATGCGCATTTTCCCACTATGGTATACACATTCCAATATAGTGCACACTATTCCTCTGTGTCCTACTGCACCATGCATGCTTCATATCTAACGTTACTGTGATAACACATTTACAAGGATACAGTCGCTACAGTGATCGAGCAATCTTGTATCTATATAATTGTGACAGGCTAAAATCCCACCATCTACATCGTCTGTAGTGCAGATGACAGAGATTCATCGTATGTTTATCTTACTTTGGACATTTCTTAATGTTACTCACCAACACACCACTAGTCACTCGAAAATAATCAAAATTTCCTGACTGGAATCTTCTGTACACTTTGATTTTTTTTCTAATCACTGAAATTTGGAATAATATACAGAAAGATAACTGATAAAACTAATGCAATACGAAAGCTGCTTATCCATGAAACGGGTGACAATATGCAAATCATTTCGCTGAAACAGCAGTCCGGAGCGCAAGAGGCCTCAGTTCCCTGCCGGAGGAACAAGATGAAGACATCACAGAAATGCAGAAATTCCTGGACGGTATACCTACCTCAACATGCAGGAGATATGGTACCAGTAACTCACTACTCACTTTACCGTCACACACGCCACGGTCTGATGAAGACATTACAGGCGCTCGAGGAACGGTGAGGTCAGCGTATATGAAGGTTAGTGTACCACATGTCCTCGAGGATCATATAACTACAGTTACCGAGGACACCTCGCCGAGCTCCAGGGAGAGAGAAGAGCATCCAAAACCAGCTAAATGTATCAGCTAGAACACATCCACTCCACAAGCTGTTAGGATCATCCATCAAGCTAAGCTTCCCAGGATCATCCATCAGGCTACGCTTCCCACAATTACTGCATTAAAACAGATTTATTAAACCCTACAAGAGTCCCAAGTTAAGTCATGACCCCCTCCCTCCCCCCTTGCTAATTGCAACGATGACGCGATCTAATATCCCAATAAATCTAACTTTCGTAGTTTTCCCACCATTACTGCAAATTACAGTCCAGAGGAAGTCATTAACTGTTATTGTCTATTGGATCAAAGCGACACACATCACTAGCCACATCCGTTTGACAGATGCGCTCCCAACACAGTGAACGCTCGACCTGGACAATGACTCCAGGGTACGAACCCAATCGTCAAAAACATGCAAAAGTCTGGGGTCATGATAATGATTATATTATATCCATGTCACACATCATGTGATACAGGAAGAACTATTACAAACACAAGTAATTGTCACACGTTAACAGGTCAGTGTGACACACAGACAGGTGAAGTGTACACTACAGGATACATCAGGTCTAACTTAGAACTCGCTGCTTGTTGTATCGGTGCCAAACATTAATTTCATTTCTAGCACTAATTCTCGAACGAAAAAAGAGATTAAGATATACAATACATATTTGTCGAGGCTTTACATGGAAAAAGACAAAACCCTTCTATCATCAACCATCGTACAGACGAGACCTATCAACCCTTCCACTAAGGTAAACAGATGATTTCAAAAGATACATAATTCCTCTTCCCAACGCTTCATTATAACACGAGACAGAATCATTACATCTGTCTGGCAGCCAAGGCCTACATGGCGGTCTTCCCAAAATATATCCTGGAACAAATGCGAGGCGTTCCCGGTAGGCCTAATCACATTCACATGTAGCGCCCTTAACCTCACCCAACCTACGAAAATAGGATATATTTGTAGAAACGTTGGGCGCGCCGACAACCCCATAAATCTGCCATCGTCCTGACCACCAGACACACATGAGTATAGGAACATGCTGTACACTCCACCAGTGAGACGGGGAGGCAGTACATGCTGCAGCTGTGGGAACCAGAAAATGTAGTCTACCACACCACTGGTGCCGGGTGGGACTACAGGCACCACAAGGAATACCATTGACTCCATCAGATTCTATGTCAGGAACATACAACCTATAAGCTTTAATAGGTTCCTTCTTTAAAGCAAAGGTACACCTGGTTGTAGGTCCTCTGTACCATTCTCCATCCCTAACAGCTACAAAGGACCCGCACTTAATATACTAATAAACAAGTACTTAATCATAATATCGAATAAGTTCCTTACAAGTGAAATACAAACCTATCACTTCTGTTTTTTAATAAAAGTAAAAAAGGTTCCAATCACTATGCAGTGTAATGGACACGTAAACCATTTCTGTGCCACTGTATTTCATCTACTGAGTATACGGAAGGGTCTGTTCATAAAGTTAAGAGGTGAAGACAGTGACGACCAAAACATAAAATGAAAACATGCAGACTTTACAGTCATCACCACAACAAGGGAATGAGGAGGACATGTGAGATCATATTACAGAACTACAAGACGAAAATATGTCACTCATCATACTCACGTTATTCTAACAATTAGCTGTTACTTCCCTGATATACTACCACTACTACTACTACTACTACTACTACTACTACTAATAATAATAATAATAATAATAATGCTATTATAATATCTATGATACCATGATATGGAGAAAGTCTTATATACGATCTTAACAGAACCTGTAACTGATATCCCTATTTTCATTACAGAAGAAAAATTCTATCCAGCATCGAATGACTTAATCACAGCCTCCTACCACAGCTTCCCTCATGTGGGATGCGTGGCTGACATTTCCTTGTGTGAAGTGATCACTTCTGTAGCTCCAGATCTTGTCGGCGCCGCGATGATGCCTGTATGCGGGATTCCGCTGGGCAAAACGTCCATCACCCCATCACCTGCACAAGTACGTTGACCAGTTTTAAAGAAGATGGATTGAGCCGTTTCAGAGCGCCACCCTGGGACGAGCCATTTCTCTGGCCACTTATTGAGCGTGACGGGAAACATTTATCACTAAACCACAAAGTTCCTCAGCTGCCTGGTGGGGCGCACACTACCCCTGGCCCAAAACCCCCGTCTACCCTTCCATTCACCATTCCACACCCCCACCTCCCGACCAGTCCCAGTGGTCACACACTGCAGGCCACCTACTCACATTTTCCCAGACCAGTTTTCATAGCAGTCGCTTCCACCGAGATTAATTCAAATGTTGATTTGAATTTCAAATTTTCAATCTTCATGTACCTGAGATTAAAGAGTTTACAAACCCCATCAACTATCCAATTATTTAGCTTAGTGTTAGAACAAATCTATATATAGGTGAGGGGCACAGGACTAGATACACACATATGAATAATTAAAAGCTGGGGTTCCCTCCGGCAGCCCTTCTCTTTTCAAATTAATGAAAGTGTCTGCCAGCCTGTTTTTGTCTGTTTTACCTACAGGACTATGTCTACCTGTAAACATGTGTCTGTCTGATGGCCTGCGTTTGTCTGATAGGTCGTGCCTTCCTGGAGCGTTGTATCTGTCTGAGGACCAGTGTATCCGTACGGCTGATATCATGAGCCAGAGTTCGAGTCCCGAACTGGGCAGCCGGCTCACGGCCAACCCAGCTCTTCATACCCTTCCTTGAGGCTGGCCGATAAATGGGTAAGTGGCGTAACCTGATGTGTGTGTGTGTGTGTGTGTGTGTGTGTGTGTGTGTGTGTGAGTATGTTGCTCTCACACACACACACACACTCACACACACACACACACATTATATATATATATATATATATATATATATATATATATATATATATATATATATATATATATATATATATATATATACAAACAGTGAACAGTGATGATAAGCACAAAAACTACGCCATCCCAGGCGACTCCCTCACTACAGCCTACATCCAGTACGAAGTCCAACTGATCATAAAGACGCACAGAAATTCCTCGGAGAGAGACATTCAGCGGTGTTCACGTATCAGACTTGGTAATGCAATGCCACACTTGAGTATGATAATCATGAGTAAGGTGGCGTAAACATGCAGAGTGTCCCTGCCACTGGAGAAATGCCATGTGATTTTCTCCATTATGGGAGTGCGCCACCACACGGCTCCCGTCTGGATCATTACAGGCCACAGACAAGGGCTTTCCAGAGTGCCACTTAAATATTTCACAGAAATTTCATATCCCACGCAGTGAGGACTCGAGCAGAGTAGCGGGAACTTTATTAGCGAAGTAGCGAGGTCATGGGTACAACGCAGCGGGAGGGCTGGCTGTTGAGTACCCGCAGAGATGTAGAGATCATGTGAGTCAGACCTCCAGTACATACATGTTGATATACCTGCCGTCTTCGCTTCTGAAGAGTCTCTTGGTTATCACTACATGCAGCAGATGTACCTTTTCAGGTCCTGTAGGAAGTCCTCCATTTACTTACTTATTACGTTTCATCACAATCGAGCATTTCCACTATTTAGATTGTGTAAAACTTCAATCATACACGAGGGTTTACCTCCTGCACACACACACACACACACACACACACACGGTCAAACATCTACGAATACAATAACTGTATGAAAACCTAATCAACTGCCTTCTTTGACTGGCAAGACGCAACCAAGTTCCTTAACTCTAAAGCCTATGGTATAAGTTTACTTTATAGCTATCCAATACAGCATACGTGGTTTAAAACAACACCTAATGCAGTAGGTGCGGTCTAAAGAAACAAAAAAGTGAAGTTCAAATTCTGAAGCAAGCAACTATATATATATATATATAGCTGCCGATATGTATATAATAAAAAGTTCAGAATTATTCTGACCGTCCATTCCAACTTGGGCCATACTGGCAGGGACGTAAGCATGAAATAGATATCATATGTTATCCCAAGAAATATCAAAAGGCTTTGTTCCGGGAGACTGCACACACGGGTACTCCTACTGACACTCCAACATGCGTGAATGTGTGAGATAAATTCTGAGGAAAATAAAAGTGTCACATATACAAGCAAAGAAAACGGTCGTAAACACGAGAAAATCCAGACCATCAAGTCATTGCCATAAGCCTGGTACCCTACTGTAGTACATACAACAGGGGAACACAATTATTCAAGTTCACATATAAACTTTTGCGTCTTTTCAGAACATGCAGATCTCAATACTAGTATCTGTATATAAGCCACACAAAATATTTAGTGTATCAAGTTACACTGTAGATCACGACCACAACAGACTCAACAGTATAATCAAGAGAAATTCACCTACCTTCACATACCAAACACAAATCACTTCCCTCACCTTATATATATATTCAGTAATTCATGCTACTTATTTTGTCAAATTTGTAACTACCAATCATCACTGAGACATATAAGATCAAAGTCAATTTTAACAGAAGCGAGACCTGCTTCACAGTAAACACACACACACACACACACACACACACACACACATACAGGCCTTGGTAGTGTAATGCTTTGCATTAGTGACGAGTGAGCACGGGCCCGCATGGGTTCGAATCCAGGGCGTTGTAGTCGGCCTACACCCAATCCAGGTGTTCATCCTACCCTAGCGGTTCGTCGATAAATGGGTACCTAGCTTAGGCTGGTGTGTGTTTGTGTGTCTGTTACACATAAACAAGGTTAAGAGACATGGACACAGGGGAGTAAAACTCTCCCCGTAGCACAAATAATGATTATACACGAGTCCCTTTATACATCCTCCCTTTTTACTCTCTACTTAGGGCGCCTCATGCATGGGGAGTGAAGGGGTAGGGATGCAATACAAAGCGGCCTTCATCCCTGCTTGTGATAACACAGGACCCCACTACTCGTAAAGGCGGTGTCGGGCCACCTTCAGCAGGTCCAACCACTCTACCCCAAGATACGTAGTGTCCCTCTAATTGCATCAAGGTGTCGAGGGTTAAGTGTCTGGACGCCATACACTAGAAGCTGATTTACTTCACGTAGAGTGAAAGATATCCCGGTAGACAACATCTGGATCATGTATCCCTATACAACATCTGCTCCCTCAGATAATGTGACAAGAAAACCTTAAAGTGACACTAAAGCAATACTCTATTTGTTAACAAATAAGTTTTCATTTTATAGTAACCGACATGGCACGAGCAAACAACACACCCGATCGTGGCATTTCATAATAAGAGTTCGGACCTGAAGAGGATTCGCCTACAACATTCCCTGACCAGCAACTCAGGTAACAGACAGCCAATGAATATTTTCATAAAGATCAACTAAACATTGAGAATTTTCTTGGTGTGGCATCCCTCTCGTAACATACCTCAAACACCAGGTGCCATAACACATCCAGGCAGCAAACCAACAACCCAACATTCATTATGCTAACGGGCACGAGGCCCGTCCTTGGCTAGCACTTACACATCACAAGCACACACTTATCGCTGTACTTCGCTTTCCTGTATCATCCACTCTGCACCTCGACCTCTGCTTACTAATAGTTCGACCTCTCCTCATACACTACTACCATCATACACCGTGGATGACACCTTGCTTTTCTTCCTACACTATTGCTATGCTTCCGTTTTCCATTACACAGCTGTCGGATCCAGTGAATAAGCGCTGTTTTGACAGAATGAGAATGCATCATAATCATCTACTGGACTCTGCACCCAACGTCATCTTATTCATGACTTTAAAAGCGGATAACGGAACCCTGGAACTCGAAGAACAGCACGCAAGAGGAAAGGAAAGAGTGTCAGGGAGCCAAAAGAACCCAAACCCTGGAGCACGAACAAGTCCAAGGAGGTAAGAGAACAGCAGCACCTGGGAGCCAAGAGAACAGTACCTGGGAGCAGAGGCCAGCACCTGGGGAAAAAGGAAACGGCCCATTGGAGCGTGGACAAGATCATCAAGAGGGAGAAAACCGACACGAGGAGTAAAGAGAGGGGGGAGCAGAGCAGCATTAAGGAATATCAGGATAAGAGGCGTAAACAGCAGGAGTATATGGCTCGGAGCTTACAACGGCAAGGGAAGGTTCCCCACAAAAAGTAATGCGGATAGCACTAGTGAGTATGGCATACGGTACCAGAAGGGTAGGACGCATCCATCCATCCGGATCAAACCAATCAATGGGTGAGGCTGAGAAGGGGCGAGGGTGGCCCAGACGACCCGCCTGTCGCTCACAGGTCAGCAAGAGCGAGCTTCAGGTCGGCGGCCTTCACTCCCAGGACCTGCAGGTCCAACTCTAATGAATAGCAAAGTGATGAATGGTTAATGACCGAGACGTAGCGCACTGCAACCGGCCGGAGCTCGCTCACCTCCCAGCAGGGGATCCCTAGGTCTGTGAAGATGGATCTAGCCGACCATTTCTACACGGCAGGAGTACTGGGACAAACTAACACCAAGCATATCATATATTTATCAGCATATATCAAATTCAGATAAAAAAAAAAGTGCCCTACAGGCACTGTATGAGAGAAGGGAATACGCTGAGTAAAACGAGGGTGGAGTCAGCGTGCCGACTGCCAATAGGATTAGCGAGTGTGAAACAGGCTGTGCGTCATCCGATATGCGTATTACCGGGACACATCGTCCACTCCTGCACCGGGATAATAATGGCTTGTGCCGGTCATCAGCCGGGCTCCAGGTGTCCCCGGGTCATCGTAGTAGGGGGAATAACGTTCTATGACGGCCAGAGGGAGGAGGTAACGAGGAAGAGGCATTAATGAAAGCTATGTAGTAATGACAGCCACAGATTTGTAACGTCTGGAGACTAATGGAAAGGTATATGGGGACAGAGAGGTGGTAAAAGATCGATTCTAACAGACTTAAAACTTCAGTTACCTTATCATTGTCACCTGTTGTGCTAAATAACCCCTCAAGTTCAGGACAGTAGTCACGTAAACTATTCGACAGCAACGGTGAGGATAAAATGTGATGCATGAGGTATAGTGGACGTGTGCGCACAAGAGGCAATGACGTGTAGAGTGTCAGAAGGGCGAGAGTGACACATGGACTGTGTTACCACCACAGCCAATGGCCCTATTGAAGGGACACTTTAATGGCTATGGGAAAATAATTGGAGTTCTTAAGGTGGGAGGGGGTGATATATGGAGGGTGGAAATTCTACGAAAAAAAAATAAGGAAGGGGGAAACGCAGCACGTTCTGTGATACTTTATTCATCGTGATAGTATTAACTTTGGTCGGCTCTTAGATGAACATTTTGCCTCCACTCACTCTCGACTCAGTCCGGGAGACGTGATACAAATTAAAGCCGAAAGTAAGCCCTCCACCCCTCACCCCAGACTTACTGCAACGCTCACTCTCATCTCTCCTTAACGCAGTGCAAGCCGTCGATGGTGAGGCACACGCGACTCTCGTGAAACTCATGTTTCCATAGATCTTACCTGCAGCATCTTTCACAGATCCTTCATGATTTCCCACCAACTTCCTCGCCCTGCGAGACCTAATATACATCCGAAGTTCTCATCAGACCGTCCTACACATTACCCACAGTTTGAGTCACGAGAAATGTTTAACTCTGAGACCATCCTCCCTGAGTCTTTCTATACCAGTTTCTTAATGATGAGCTATAAATAAATTACTAGAAACTTTAATTACATCGTTCATCGCTTCTCAGAGTCTGTCGACGCTATCTAACAGTCATCTCTAACTCCTACCCCATTACCCAGGGGTTTGTTAAGTGCATATGTGCACCTAAGCCTTAACTCCGCACGCAGGGAGAAAGTCAAAGACGCTTAATTTCCTGACACACACTTGTTACCCTGCTACACTACTCCGAGACGAAGAAAAAATCAGTTTACCTTATAATAGGGCAACCTACGTGAGAAATCTGCGGCTGAGCAGCTGGCCATTATGCACACACACACACACACACACACACACACACACACACACACACCCTGGCCCTCCCATCACATCCCGACACTAATTATGCCACACAATTGGTCCCAGTGTTACAGGACGTAAAATCCCTCGTTATCCCCGGCAGGCTTGGGGCAGGCCAGGCCAGGCGGCCTTCCCCATTGATTGGTATTGACGATTGTGACCGCCCCCGACCCCTGATCATCACCCAGGATGCTGACCACTCCTCTCCTGACCCCTGCCAAGATGTTGCCACACACGCTACCATACATACTAATGTAACACATCATTCACATGCTCTCAAGAACAACTATAATACTCAGCAACTATGACTATACCGTCCACAGAATATCAGCAGAGTCTGAGCGCGTCATGCTAGGTACATACCCACGTGATACGTCTGAAGCTCGCGATGGTATTGTCAAAGCTATACAGTGCTCCAGCTGACGGTTCCCCTCGCTGTATATAATTGAGCATATTTGGCACCGAAGACAGAGCGTCATACGGAGAGTTACGGAGGCCCTACCTACCCCTTCTCCCCCTTCCGAAAGCCCCCCCCTCCTCACATCCCCCCCTCAGGACATCCAGTACACAGTCCCCTACAGAAAGTAATCACTGGGGTGCCACACCTCCGCAGCAGCAGCTCCGAAATGAAGTGTCCCCTTCAGAAAGTTATTACGGAGGAAGAGTTACGACAATCACTACCACCAACATACTCTCCACACGGTAATCACGGAGCACGTCTACCCTAGCATGCAACCCCCCTCCCCCCCGGAGTGATCAGTGAGTGCATCTTCATCACACACTTCCTTCTGCAATTTCAGCGGCATCCAATGTCTCTCCCGGAGTGATCAGGGAGTGCATCTGCCTCGATCCCTGTAGCACTGTATCACCTGCAGCCACTGATGACTGCAGCATGATAATGGGGCCCCCCCGGTGGATGGACACGACTCATCATTATGATGGAGGGATACTCAGAGACTGGGCTTGCCTCACATGCACCACCAACACCGCTGCGCCACACAGCCTCGTCACACACGACGCTTCGGCTTATAGAGACTGGAGGAAGACCAATAAATCTTGTCACCAGTATAATGATGGTCATCAGTGTCACCGCCACGCCATAATACCTTCCACCACAACAATAATATTCTACACAGAAAATCATGAAATAATAAATTTACATACCTTTTTCGTCGATGATGGGAACGCCTCCAAACACGGCGGCCTTGGGTTCCGCAAGGGCGTGGCAGGGTAGAGAGGCGTGGAAGTACGCCCACGCCGCCCAGACCCACGCCCCCATACGAAGTATACTCCTCATGGCGCTCCTGTGATCAGCTGGTACTCCCGCATGACACTTTGGGCGTGCCCGCCACCACCTCACACATGGTATAACACCAATACTGACTGACCTGACTCTCTAACTGGCTGGATAGTATTTCTATATTATTTTTTCTCAGTTCCTGACTATACTACAGACCACAGTAATATTAATTCCTCACATTGTCTTTTTTACGTGAAGCCAACTCGGCTAAAGTACACTTTTCCACACGATGTGATCTCAGTCAGAGTTCCTTCTGAGGTAGGTGTGACAGGGAGGCCAAGTTTGCCTGACCGGCTGGCACGGTCATGGGAGTCCCCTGGCTATAATACACTGAAGCACGAAGCCTCAGACACACGCTCGCCAAACACACACAATAAAGTCCATAATCCAACTGATGTTACCCAAATATTATACTCCAGGGCGCGTGGTGTGCCTCTCCTTTATTTACTATGTCATTAAGTCGCCAGTTTTGAGCGTCAGCCCTTGCTGTAATTAAGGATACAACATGAGCGTATGATGGTGAGGTGTCTGACACTTTACTACCGCTGAGGAACTTGCGGCGGTGGTGGTGGTGGCAAGGTTCATAATGGTGGCACTGACAACAGCTTTGGTGTCTAGTGTGTGTGTGTGTGTGTGTGTGTGTGTGTGTGGAAGGATATAAATGACGGTACCTTGTCGTTCCTGCGACACTGACGGTGGGAGTACTGGAGGACGTGGGGGATGCATATAAAGACACGGTGAATCATCCTGGTTAAAGCCAATGTTACACACGTTACAGGTTAACTCCAGCCAGAGATAAGGCAGTGGTAGTGTCGGTATTAAAAGTACCAACCAAGGCAGTGGTAATGGTATGGCTCATGATGATTATGATGACTAGGAGGAGCATAAAATGATGGCAGGAGAGAGACACGAGAATGAGAAGGAAAAGAGGGATAGCACGAGACGATGGTGGTAGTGTTGGTAGATCAACTCCTGCACAACTTTCATCAGGCCAAGTCCTATTCAAGGTCCGATAATTTTCTTGCACTTAAGCGGTTGTGCGACAGCCACAAAACATACACTCCCTACAATGCATCCCCCACCACACCAAGCCCGCACTGCCTTATTACCACAATTACCACAAAATATGCCCCACTTGACGAAATTAATGAAAACCTTGTTTTTTTTTTTTTTTTTACAACCTTTATAAACCATCTGAGCCTCAGACACCCGCACAGTACGATGGTCGACCGCATGAAGACCGTAACCTTCTTATCGTGGACTCAAAACATCCACTTGAGGCCAAGTACTGTAATTTCCAAGAAAGCTGTGATGTACGCCTCCAGCAATTACTGTTGTTACTGGAACAGCCCTGTACTCTGATATGACGAATATACCATTCACAAAACTACTGGTTTATCAGTGAGCTATGATAGAATTCTGCCACGAATACCAATCCAGTTTTGATACAAAAGATCCTTAAAAATGAAATTATGATGACAAAAAACTAAATTTCGGGGGTGTCATTATGTCTGACAAATGAAGACGATAATGCCGCGCTGGTTCTCCATCCTTGTATTGTCATCCCACCGTAACACCTCATCCCCAAAACTTTCTGTCCCCCTTAAAGCCTTTGCCAACCTCTGCCCCTTTCTTCCCTTCCCTCCTGACCTAAGTCTCCTTCGTTTAGGGCATGTCATTCACTCGCCTCACCCAACCCCTTCTATCACCTTCCAATCCCTATCTTCCTACCGACGACCCCTCTCCTCTTAAATCAGCACCTCTTTCCCTTATGCACTACACAACTTCACTTTCCTGCAGCTGCAGACCTCCCACCACACACCCTCACTGAGACCCTGCATTCCTGCCAGGCTCCACCGCCAACCACATTGAAAGCACTCCCTCCCTCCCTCTCCTACCAAAATACCCTTACCCTCTACCTTCCTGCCCGTCATCACCGCAAGCGAGAGTCTTACACTACAAGCATTTCCCTTCCCCTCTGGCTCAAGACCACACAGCCTCCCCGTCCCTTTACTCAAGCTCAAACATCTCCCCTCTTCCTGCTTCCCCCAGATAACCTGTCTCTTCCCCTACCCCAAATGCTACTATTTATTCCCATTAAACCCATTCAAAAAGAAAAAAGAAACCGTGCCAAGACCAACTATCTCAACCACCCCCGACCCTGCCTTGACTACCTGCCTGACCCGCTACTCACCTACCCTCTCCTCCACACCCACTGCAGCGTTTACCGCCATCCAAACCCTTGTTTACCCACTACCTTACTGAGGCCAAGTCTGCAGTATTGAGCCTTCCATTACTCCCTCTGTATCTCTCATCTCTCGAGACTACCTCTGGGGCAATCATCAGCCACACAAACCCAACCTCCTCCTTCAATAAAAACACTTCTAGAACTAAAACATCGGTTATATCGGAAAAAAATAACATTTAAGGGTAAGCAGGCAAACATATTTCAATAATGAAACCATTAAAGTAATGCGAGACGAGACTATGCGTAGTACCTCAGTGAGTCAATAAAAGAACGGCACAGAGAATGAAAGCAGCACTTATGAATAAGTAAGAGGTGAGTTGATTAATATTTACCTGTCGTCTTCCCCCGCCCTGCACCTGCTCCCACACTGAAGCCAACGCTAGACCATATACTTCTCCCATCCTCCTCTGTAACCACTTCTGTAACCAGGAGCAACCCTACACCATTTGCTGTTGCCACAACCAGTCCAGAAGCTTTCAGAAATTGCAGAGTGGGCATCACTATCATATGGCTGCACACTACCTTATCGCTGAGGTAGATGGTGCGGTAGTCTACATCCAGGGGTGAGGAGAATGAGTGATATGAATGAGGGAGGAGAGATAAGGGAAGGAAAAAAAGGGGGGGGGAGGCGAGGGAGGTGAAGGGATTTGTGGGACAGACGCGATATGTATAAAGCAAAGAGAGCAGGTGAGACAGGAGGGGTAAGAAGAACACAATAATCAAGAAAGACAACAATATATTCCAAAGTTTTGCCGGACAAAAGCTTGTCAACACATCGCAACCTTCACCATGGCCGCAGCATTCTCAACCAAATATAAAAACCCTCGTTCAGCTCATTCGCCTTGATAATTCCATTTCAACTTCAGTGCTGGCAGATAACACGGAGAGCACTATACTCTGTACCCACGGCAACTAATGCTGTGATTCCGAGCACACATGATACACATCAGGGAAAAGTGTAGCCATTACGAGCATCTGATGCTTTGGCCTCATCCCAGCCCGAGGCCTGTCAATTACTGGCAACGACCGCTGGTAAAGCACTCGATAAATCAGACCTGCCGTTCAAATAAGACGTCAGTATCAGATTCTATCATCTTAATGTGACATTCGTTAAATCTAATTAATACTTCCGCGGTATACGAATAATTAGCACAAGGCTGTAGAGATATACTGGTGATCAGAGTTAAGTGCAAATATTTTCCGTTCCATCGTGCGGGCTGCGGGAAATGAACTGATGGATGGCGGGGAAGGAGGCAGGATGGATAAAAGCGAGGGTGAGGGAGGCAAGGAGATCAATATGAACACGGCCAGGGAGGAGCAAGGGAGGGATTAAAGACTGGTTTTGAGAGATATGAGAAAGAGGAGGGGTAGTGAGAGGCTGGGCACGAGGGAGACAAACAAAGAGACATGCAAGAGAAGAGAGACGGGGTGAGGCAGAGTACAGACTTGGTACACACACTGACCTCGACCACTCAGTCTCGACCTTACCAAAATTACCTCCCCGTCCCACCCTACCCTGCCACTACCTCTCTACCTCGTCTCCCTTGCCTCAGCTCGGACCTCATGATTCATCCTCACTCCTTCCGCCCGTCTAGACTACTGCAATCTGTCGGAAGACAGCTGCTTCATGAACAGATCAAGGCTCATGGATCTACCCGATTGAACTAATTAATATCCTGTATCTTTCTGTCAGCTCTTACTCAGAGAAACATCACCTGCGAGATGTTATCATCTGTGCTCCGCTGTGACTTGATACGTGAAACTAACTACACACAATGACACAACTAGAATAAGATGATAAACCTGAAAAAAACACTGGGCCATGATAAATCAGTGAGAGCAATGCATAGAGCAATACACATGGAACTTACAAACAAATAATGGAAATAATGACGCCAAGATCGTAAGTGCCAAACGCGCATCACAGGTTGTGTGGACAATCCGTTGCTAACCTCCCACCCCTGCAGGCACTGCAGTACGTACCTCCGTGGAGGCCGGGACACAGGCTGAGGTGGTACGCGCTCGCACGCACGGGGTGTGACCCGCAGCTCCTCCCTACGTTGGCCTGGGTCACGCGAGGTCACGCAGCTGACTCGGGTTACCACCATTCATTTTCCCCCCACCGACAAGCACCTCAGTAACGGACTTCCTTCTCACCAAGTAAGACACAGCCACTAGAACCGTCAGTCAGACGAAACTATACACACACCTACTTATTTATTTCTATATGAAAATCATATACCTATTATATATATACTTTATGTACATAAGCATATCTTGCCTTACCATCCTGAGTACACCTCTATACAAATATAATTGTCATTTGTGTGTTGCGGGGAGAGAGTTTTACCCTGGTGTTGCCTTATCCCCTAACCTTTTACATATGTACCATGTCTTTACTCCTATGTATACAAACATACACAGACACACAAGCCTCAGAGAGGTACATATTTATCGGTCAACTCCAAGGAGAGGATGAACACCTGGGGTGAGTGTTAGCTGACTGCCAAGCTCAGGATTCGGACCCATGCCCGTGCTGACTCATAATCAGTTACGCTAACCACTATACCACGGTGGCCCGTGTATGTGTGTGTGTGTGTGTGTGTGTGTGTGTGTATGTGTACATATGTACAAAGAGAGATAGAGCAAGACACACAAAGCCTGACAGTTACCAGCAACAAGGCCATAACCCCCAGCAGTGTGCGTGTACCTATCGTTGCCAGCATCTACTGATGCATGGTCCCTGCCGCAATGATGGCGCATCATACATGCAAAACAGCCTTAACTGGCGGTTCTCTACCAAGGGGGAACAATGCAGTCGTGTGAGCAGGACTTCCAAGGAACACACAGTCCCCCAGTAACCAGGTCCCCGAGAAGACCAGTCCCCCCGCTTAGCAGATCCCCTGACAGCTGGGTCCTACAAATGCATGGTCATCGGACGGGCTTAAAGCTGAAAACAAAAGCTGCCATCATCCCATACAGCTGGGTCTCTGAGCAGTTAGCGAACCTCGTACGGAGGGTCTCTAAGCAGCAGCGTCTCTGTGCAGTCAGCACCCCCTAAAAGCGGGGTTTCTTTGCAGCTGGGTCTTCGAGCTGCCAGGCCGCCAAGCAGTGGGGTCTTCATGGAACCAAGACCTAACGCCGGAGTCAGCCATACAGCTGGGTTTGCCGACCAGCAGACCGTAATATTTATTTCAAGACTGACACACGTACCAGACATATACATCTCATCGATAAGTAATGCCCATGTCCCCGCAACCCTCGGTACAGATCCAGCACCACACACCCAGGCAGGGGACGTCACGCACTCAACGTCACCAACTTTCGGCCAAAGTAAGAGAGGATGAACAGAGATTCAAATCATTACGTGCCCAGAATGGAAAGGAAAGTGGGTCGCTCGGTGCCACGGAATAAAACTTCAGTCAGCTTACGCTGCCGCAAGAGGCAGTACCAAAAGACATCCTTCGTACACAACTCCTGCTCTCAAACCTCATCCTTACCTAACTTCCCTTCGTCTTCTTTATCATATTCCACTTCCAACACTTCATTCGGAAACGTAACTCACAGCTGTGCCGTACAATCTTCACCAGGATATTATCTAACACATAATTACTATATCTATTTAGTTAGGCAGAACTGTAAAATCTCCACTTGCATAACTTCGCCACGTAACTTTACGAAGGCTAACTTGTTTAAGAGTTGACGCGGTAACCTGGCTTCACAACACCAACAGACCTTCCCAATTCATATCGAGCAAAGTTGTACAATTAGACTGCTCGAACACATCATTTTACAAACATGTGTGATGCAGCATCGAGGTCAACATCCAAAAATACGGACAACCTACCGTGTCTTCCACCTCTGGCGGAAAACTGCACCTCTAACGGGCGCAACCTTCCTTCCTGATCCCCTGTGAACTGGTCTACGCCGCCTAAAACGACAGAACTCTTGAAGACTTTACCATCATCCGCTGCCATACCTCTGGCCAGCCGAGACTCGCCACCAACGCCAACCGCTGTACTTATCTGTGACTGTTAGCATGTACCTCCACTACAACTATATATATATATATATATATATATATATATATATATATATATATATATATATATATATATATATATACCTTTTTCACACTTATTCGCCCTTTCTCACGTTATACATACAAACATAAACAGAGACAGACAGAGTGAGAGGGATAGGTAGACACAAATACATATAAACATCCTGACTAATTTATATTTCTATGAATCATACTCTATTCAATCATCCCCGGAATGAGCCAATAAGCGGATAAAGTAACATAAACGTCCACTCAGTCACGAAACATCACCAAGTACAAAAATATTCCATCCGATGATATGGAAAATAAACGAAAATCCTGCCATTAATAAAAATTAAAATCGGAAGCGTAATAGCATTTAAATAAACGCTAAAACATTTCGATGGCTCGATCACTTCACTCGTCACTACAAAAGGTAAAGGGAATTTTACCCTGGGGGAAAAATGTGTGAAAATTGGCGCGGGTTTTGGGTAGCAGCGGCGCCCACGCTGGACGGCTCAGCCGGACCACCACTGAAACGTTGATGTATTCCCAACCTTTCAACCTTTTGAAGCTGAATAACGAAAACTACAATGCAGATTTGTGTGTGTGGGAGGGAGAGAGAGAGAGAGAGAGAGAGAGAGAGAGAGAGAGAGAGAGAGAGAGAGAGAGAGAGAGAGAGAGAGAGAGAGAGAGAGAGAGACTTTACAGAACATTAAGAACAGTTTCACATACGGCTTTACCGTCATGCCCTAAAGTGACAGAGGAGGGAAGGATGTAGTGGCTGCACAAGGTAGACGATCCGGACGATCTCTGACAATACTTCAAAGCATCCTGTAGCTGAGACATTCTTACCTCATTAAGCAAGCGGTGGTGACGACAACAGGGCAGCTAACTACCACTCGGAGATTTACCAATAAACTAATTCTGCAAATCGTATAAACCCAGCAAAAGGGCAATTCCAGCAGGCAAAACACCGTATCTCCCAAGAAATTTTCGGCAAAGTCTAACAAACACTTGACATGGCTACCACACACCTTTCTCCACCATCGGTGAAGTTCCCCACCTCACACACCAACAGCTTCTGAATGCATTCCATCAACAATCAAGTACCACAAAATACTTCACCTCCCTGAACCGGCTTTCCCAACACTGCTTAAATCCTCCTCCCGAAGATCCTACTCGACCACCTAACAACAGATTCCGAGACAACAAAACTTCATCAAACAACCACAACAACCTAACCAACCACCATCAAACAACCACCACAACCTAACCAACCACCATCAAACAACCACCACAACCTAACCAACCACCATAACCTAACCAACCACCATCAAACACAACATCCGTAATCCATACTAGTCTAATTATACATAAATCATGAAACTTTAATTTCTTCATAAATTACATAAGAGAAAAGCAATAATACAAAGCGCAAAAAAAAAGATGACAATGAACAAAAACATACACAAAGAAATTAATGAGCAGGAGAAATCCCAGTTCCTACAGCAAGGACACAGAGAAACATGAACCGTCTGAAGATAATGCAACATACAGTAGGCAAGACCATTAGGCAACATTATACTGCACATACAACATCCAGGCCGACAACGCCCTCCTGGGGATCTAAATTAAGACATTATTTCCGGGTCAATAAAGCTTCCTGTTCCGTAATGAACTCCAGGTTTACCAGCCAGACATACCTCACCTGATCGGGTTACTTCAACACACCGCTGTAATGGGTTGTTGTAACACACCGGGAGCGAGAAGTCGCCTTCGCAAAGGCTGCATCACCGTCAGATGGAGGTCCTCCCCGCCCCAAAGGAGCCTACCTTACCCTAATCACGTGCACAGCGCAAACCTGTAGCTTCAGCAGACTCATAACAGAGGCCCTAGGATTACATTAATAATAATAATAATAATAATAATAATAATAATAATAATAATAATAATAATAATAATCACACCAGCCAGTTATTACCCATCGTAACCAACCACAAACTACCCCAATCTTGTCACCCAATAACTTCCCCACCCTAACTAACAATTACTTCACCCTCACCACCCGTCAAGTCAACCTCACGACCACACAAGCACCCTATCCACTCCACCAACAACCCGTCCCTGCACTTCATCCTATAACATGCCCCACAACCTAACAACCATCCTACTTCCACTACCCAACAACTTATCCCAAACAATTTTCTTTGCAAAACTCCACCCTAACAAGGACTGTAGAGGCGGAGTTCCCGCCCACCACGCACAAGTGAACGCCCAAACAGCCGCGGCGGGAGTGAGGGGCGCGGCGGCCATCGGGGCTGAATTAGCGAGGGGGAGCCAGGATGCGTGGGGCGATGTGAAGGGGAGGGGGGAGGGGGGACGCTAGTTGTTTGAACATGTGAGGCGACGCTTAACAGTTTGTTTGGACAAGTTTCTTTGTTGTTTTTACCAGCGATACCAGGAAAGGCCTCCGACCAGGTTGGAAGGTGAGGTGTAGTGAGATGGCGGGGAGGGAGGCGGGTCATAGCGGAAGGAGGTGAAGGACAATGGCACGGGAGCAGAGGATGTTGGGATGGAATTAAAGGTTGATGGGATAGGTAAGCGTAACTGGACAAGGGTTTATAATACGGATATGATTGTGTGTGTGTGTGTGTGTGTGTGTGTGTGTGTGTGTGTGTGTGTGAGAGAGAGAGAGAGAGAGAGAGAGAGAGAGAGAGAGAGAGAGAGAGAGAGAGAGAGAGAGAGAGAGAGAGAGAGAGAACGTGTACCATGAACGATGGAACCACGCCACACCAGCTCAACACGGACCAAGGTATAGTGTCAAGTGAATAAAAATGAACAGTGATACAAGCATTCATCCACTGCCAACGACACTCATACACACCAACACCGCATTAAACAATGAGAACCAACAGAGAAGGTCCAGAGGAGCGTAACATACATGGTACCACGATTACCAAAACTGCCTTACAAAGAAAAGTATGAAGCTTTATTTTTTTCCAATATGTAACAGAGTAAGAGATACCTTGCTCACAAACTTTAAGTTTTTGAACCAGCCTAATAACGTAGACAGCTAACAGATCGAAAGATGTAGGGATAGAACCATTAGAAAACGCAGCATGAAATAAGGCATGAAACTTATTGAAAAAGACGTAAAGAAGTTGTTTAATAGTATAAGTGACGAATGAATGGAATAGAGTTAACAAGGATGTGGTAAATGCCAACAGCGGATACATGTTCAAAAGTTTGTATGAAAGTAGAGAATGATCAAGAGATGGGAACCTACGAGTGCAACAATCCTCCCAGTACAGAAAATATAGAAAAAAGAAATAAGTGACATAATAATAATTGCACAAGTATACACACCAGAGCATTATGAAATGTTGACAAGCGAGATGTGTGACGCACTGTGATGATGTGTGACGCAGTCTGATGATATGATGTATGGTAATAATTAAAGAAAGGTACACTGACGACTGCCCATACGGGACTAACGATAAAAATAAAGAGAATCGATGAATAAATATGCGAGTGATACTACAATATCATGATATAAATGATTATACATAACAATGAGTGAAGTCCAATATAACATTATATATCATCAACGACTGATTAATCATATATTATACAAAATTACCGCCATTTGAAGCGCGATATACGAACGCATGTTTATAATGAAACCGCTGAAATACGACGCGTAAAGTATAGAATCTCGCTATACTCCGAGCACACAGGGTATCTATCACCACACTCGTCGCCCCACACACACACACACTGACGGGATGCGGTATATGCCCAACGGTATAGTGTCCAGGAACCACAGTCGTACAGCAACGTATCTGTCTCTGAATGATGACATTTCGGTAAGGAGATGCCGGTGAATCATGACTCTTCCGTAGCGAATGACCAGAGTTACTGCAGGTGAATGATTCCTCTCCATAAAGTAATGGTTCAATGGACAGGCATTTTCCCGCCGAGATCCCCCATTGACCCTCCGTTTAAGATCTTGACAGACAAATTTGATTGCGTCAGGTGGCGCCACCAAACATTAGATCACAGCTCTAACCTCGCCTTATGCTTGTTGACCCGCAACCTTCGCAAATCCAACGCATAACATAAACACTTTACTACTTACTTACTGCAACATCAACATGACACAAGACACAACTGAGAATGGAAAAGAAAATTAAGAGGACACACCTGATACGTAAAATATCATGAGCTCATCGAACCCCAGTCCTGTGATTACATGGGTGACAGGAACAAAGGGTGTATTGATCAAGCCAGTATTACAACCCATACTGGTACGTATGATCTTGGCACTAGAGTTGCCGCATGACTGCACACAGACGCAACACATGCATGAAATGTCTCCTACAGGGTGTTTGTGGAGCGACAGGTATGCATGGTCTCCCCCGTCTTTGACATCCACGGCTGTGGTTCTAGGCTCTCACGGATTTGTCCTGGCTAAATATTTGTTAGTTTACTTACAGTTAAAGAAAAAGAGAAACCATCTGCTCCTGACTTGTTTTACTTTCTGACCAGCTTTGTATGATTCTGGTTTTAGTTCCTTCTTGATACATAATTTATCACAAATATCATCTCAAAACTTCCAACATGCGTGAACAACAAGTGCACATCCGATTACCCAGCCAGGTTACGTAACATACGCAAAAATGAATCGCATCAAACAGCCCGGCAGACCAAGCCCTCACCATGGAAGCTTAATTACAGACCGAGCTCCAGGGGTCGAAGACAGCCACACAAACCCGTGTAAGATTTATCACAGCAAGGCAATGTTCCGTCTGAAACAGTGCTCGCCATAATAAACCATTAGTGTGAATATACGAAACCCAGTAATACAAAAGTTTATAAAGATGAGAAAACAAAGTCAAGTATTCACTACAGCAGACGAAGAAAAGGCCCCAGACTTTGTGGAGTAAATTCGAAAATAACCTCTAACGTTTCTTAACTTGAGCACTTGAATGGCTTACATTCCTCCCCTGGTAGTCCCGCACATTTTCAGAGCGAGTGAGCTCCACCAGATATGATGGAATTCTATTTTCTTTGCATTTCTTGCCTCAATGTTGCACTTTAAAATAATTCTAACGGTAAATGACGTTTTCCTCGCTTTTAACGTTTGTGCATAACAGCTAGTATGTTGGTTTGTTTATTACGTCTGTATGCCACTATTTCTAAATCTCTCTCTCTCTCTCTCTCTCTCTCTCTCTCTCTCTCTCTCTCTCTCTCTCTCTCTCTCTCTCTCTCTCGGTAGTAGCCGGGAGGGAACCACCGACCAGAGAGGTACTGTCGCCTGGGGTACCGGAGGGGCTACTGTAGGCGACGTCGTATGCCAGAACTATAGTTTCTGTCAACTTTCCTTCCCTGGCCCAGGCTGCTATCTTTACTTTCTGCCTCACAGACACGTGGGATGCTGACACTCAGTCCACAAACACACACACACTCCATCTCCCAACATGCCACATGACAACGTGTAACTCACACGACTCTTCATTCTTATCTCTTAATTTTCCTGTGGGCTAGAATGTGCCGTTGGCCCTCCCTTGTGGCACAGTCTTGACGTAGGTATCCAAAGGCAGGCACCGTCTCTCTTTCTTTAGTACTCCCATGTTCCTGTGGTCAGCTACCAGAGCCCCGTGGTCAAGTGGGGAGGAGGTGGCCTCCCCACAACCCCAGCGGGTCTTGTAATGCTCCCTTCCACGGTAATGACAAACAGGTGTGGGTCCTCTGCCAAACTTCCCCTCCTCCTCCTCCTCCAACCACCTACACCCTCAACTACCCACCCACAAATCCTCCATCCACTTACCGTCTATACCTTCCCTTACATGAATCTTATCTAGATGAGGCTCTCCAATTCATCCACGCACCCTTGAAACCACTTACAACCAACCATCTGCATCTTATGCAAATCAATGATCTCCTCTTCTAATCCCTATCAGTATCACTCATGTATCGTCTCCAATCACTCTCATTCTAACCTTTTACCATTCTAATTCCCACTAAACAATTACCTCTGTAATTACTGTCCTTACACCCCCTTAACCTACCCTTTGTACTTTTAAGTAACCAACACCTCCCTGACTCTAGTATTCATTATATCTTGCAAAGTCTCTGACCCTTCTGTGCGAACCACACCTTCTCATATCACAAGTCTCCCTCTAACCCTACCTCCTCTCTCTAAAAATGTTTTATACTGGCAGACTAATTCCTCACCTCACAACACTTCCCTCACACCCCATCTGTCTACTTTCCATCCCCATCCACCTCTACCACCAGGGTATAACAGGATCATGGGTTGTGTCATCCTCATCCGTTGTACCCACTGTACACCCTATACTGGCCTCCACCTACCTACATATGTGTCCTTCTCCCATACTCTCGCTGAAATGTTTTGTCTTTATAATTCCAGACAATATATACTTCAAAACTAAAACCATAAGAGAACAACCCTCAATCGCAGCAATCCGCACAAACACACTTCACTAATTTCAAAGAAAGATCAATTCTGTATTACCGATAAAGATGGAGAGAATATATGGGTGAAAAACAACAAACCCTCGTAATTTACACACACATGCTGAGAGAACTCAAGTTATGGAATAAACGGCGGGGAACTTCGTAGGGTGACCTAACATCATTAACACGGGCCAAACACACACACACACACACACGTCGGCCTAACCCTTCTTAGCCGACCAGTGTGTCCTCCTACAGTCAGATGTCTGGGGTCATGGGGACCAGGTGAGTGCGAGTCCCTCACTTCTCACGCCTCAAGATAAACAGTTTCCCTTCCTCTGACCCATCACAATTGCAGCTGGAAATGCATTCTATATACTGGGCTGTCGATACGAGGACTGCCCATCTGGGAGAGAAATTCCCAGTATTTTAACTGAATACAGTATTACCAAATGCCATATTCTCTACAAAGGTCACATTCTAAAAAGCCCACACTCTCTGGGAATGCCACAGCAACTACAAAAGCGTAACCATCACCGGGGAGCCACTGCACCTACAGGAGTCACATCAATCAAACAGGCCACATGTACCAACTCGTCTAGAAGGACCACATAACACAGGTCACATCTACACATTAACAACAAGGAGCCCCACAACCTACACCACACCACACACCTGCAGTGCCACACATCAGCCACAAAGTCAAAGCTTCGTCAAGCATCAAAATTATGATAATTGGATTCTCTAAAAACACTCATAAAAGGTGAAGATAGACGGCGGGACCCAGACCGTGACGAGTGGGGAGGGAAGGGACGAATTCGTGGCCACACGGCACACTCTGACGTGCGCAGCAGGTCGTCCTCTCGAGCTGTTGAGACCATTGCAAAGTCATATAAAGGAATGAAGGCCATGCGCAAAGCACTAGAGATGGATGAATCATCAGGGGAGTCCCTTCCTACCCCTCACTCCAGGAACAAAGGGAAGGATAACTCGCCACAACACCAAAACCTGACGACACTACCGTGATCATCAGTAAGATATGTGCATAACAGCGTCCTCACGAACAACCAGTTTCATCCCGAGCTGGGGAGAGACTGACGATTATGTTTTGGGCTGGTGTCTCACAGGTATAAGATTATCTAACTACCATCCACCATTTTCCAGTGGGCACAGAGGTGAAGGGTGGCCACAAACAAGGTATTTCGCCCCATTTGTGAGACAGATGAGGCAAGTAAATAATCGGTAAAAAAAATTAGCCCATATATTCTGCCTAATCTCAGACTCACGACGATTCTATTTTCTTATGTTACCCGCACAACTTTCATTGACGATCTGAAAGCAAGACTAACATACACTGCCAAGGCCAAGAGCTTACCTTCAAGGGTAATCACCACTATGAGGAATGAGGTGTATAATCTGGAGAGGACGTTGGTGACGAGGCTATGAAAGGTTAGTCATCGAAAGGGAAAAATTATGGTCTTAATAAGATCAGTCAGTAGACGGATAAGATATGCAAATGTGAGGCTCCTGTGAGATTTGATTTGGACATTTGTCAAGTATCAAATCAGAATATCAAAATGGGATTTAGAAAGACAAAATTAATTTCCACATCTGTTGCACAAGCAGCAGCAGAGTATAAGGTTAATCGCCCCTTTTGGAGAGTAAGCTAATTACTACACAGGACGGGAAATTTCCCTCATGACTAATACAAATGAAGTTGTGGCTTCAAATTGCCACGACCAATCCAGTCACATCGTAGTTATCATAAAACCTAAGTACCAATCAAGAGCAAACTGTGTTCTTGTAGGGAGGGATATCGGGATACTGCCCAACTGATCATGAAAATGATTCAAGCTGTATTTACTGTATCTCGCTGTAGTGCACCAGTCATCAAAGCACCACTACTGCCATCGCCAGTTAAATTACACTTCTAATAAAGTCTCCGTTAATGCAACCATAATAAAAGGTTAAGTACAAAGTATCTTGATAATGTATGCAAAACTTAGCTAAGGAAGATAAGAGGAAGTTTGATAGTGATCACTTGATTCGTTATTCAATGTCCACAGATCGCTAGAAGTTTTAGAGAATCGTACGGGGATAAACATACCGTAACAACCGGCTAACAAATACCATAGTAAAGGGTACAGGGGTGACCTACAGTATGTAAGATACGCATGTAGCAGCAGCAGCAGTAATCATCTTAGTAACAAGGACAGCAGCAGCGGCAACAAATGCAGCTTAGCAGCAAGGATAGCAGTAGCAGCAGCAGGAGCAGCTTAGCCATAAGGAGAGCTACTGCAGCAACAATAGCTCAGCAACAAGGACAGCACCAACAGCAGGATGAGCTTTGCAGCAAAGACAACTACAGTGGCGACGAGGACAGCAGTTCCCTTCTAAGTTATTTTCACACAGTAATTTCTCACACGGGTCCGCTTTCTGCTTATTTGCATGGTATAATGTGTCGTGGAGCGACGCCCAGTGGGAGGTAGCACCGACTCATGCCTGATGACCAGCCACCAAGACTTGCGTAACACAGCGCATGGCATCCTTGCAGATCCATCCCTGGCATGTACCTGCCCCTCTGTCATTAGTTAACTGTGATACAAACAGGCTAATCAGAGTGGATGACCTCGTCAACCGTACGCTTTGTTCTACAAGTGTTACAAAAGTAACGAAGAAGACACACACGAGCAATACAAACAGCTGACCAAAGGGGACGCTTCCACTGGCAGGCCTGACGACCTGCCTACCTCAACAAAGGTTAAAGTAAATCCAATTAAGCATCTGGGGAAATATGGCCTCTTACGTCAGAAGTAGCGAGCGTCCCTCGCGCCAGGGGCTCGCCTTGCCCTCATGATCACACTTGTTATG
Source organism: Panulirus ornatus (assembly GCF_036320965.1). Classification (NCBI taxonomy): domain Eukaryota; kingdom Metazoa; phylum Arthropoda; class Malacostraca; order Decapoda; family Palinuridae; genus Panulirus; species Panulirus ornatus. The sequence goes on from NC_092245.1 coordinate 11,334,168, forward strand.
CACCGCCACAAGTATAACGACCAAATATATTCACCTACCGTAATTTGTCTGTCTCTTGTGTGACGGTCCCACTACGGGAGCGCAGGGAGGGCTACCGCCGGGGGGGTGGTTCAGTAGCCAGGACCTCTGCTGCGGTGAATTATGATATGATATAATCTTGGTTCATTGGACACATTTTCATCCTCTGTCCCTCGCCGCTGAAGACAGAGGCGGCAGCAGCACAGACCACCTGGGGGACTGAGGCCAGGGGTGGCATGACGTATAACCCTCACCTGTACTTTCTCATATACTCACCGCCAGGCTGAACTGTTATCAGTTAACAGATAATACAATTGTCATCAACTTCCTGAACATAGGTGATGGAGATGCTTACTAGGACAACATTACGATGACGTAGTAGACCATCACAATTCCCCACAGGGGGATGGTGTGGCTGACAACCTCTGCTCCCACAGGGGGATGGTGTGGTTGACAACCTCAGGTGTGGTCGACAAGTATTGTTCCCCAGAGAGAGATGGTGTGGTTGACCACCACACACACAGCCAGGCAAACAACATTAATCACCTTCTCGTCGGCCGTACTATTCAACCTGGTCACATATTAAACCATGAAGTTTGTGATCCTGCCATAAAATTTTATTACACGGGGTGGACGGGCGTGGAGTCGCAGAACACTTGGGTCAGTTTAATGGTGGTTTATAGCTTGCTAATTAAACCTAGCTATTAGCAAGGAGTGCATGAAGGATGTCGGGAGGCGGCCTGCTGGAGGGCTCCACCCGCGATGATGTTGCTACTGATGCTGGGGACGCGATCACAGGGTTTGCCAGAGGGAGAAGATGGCCTCGCCATCGTCAGAAGTAAGTCTTTCATAAGACCCACTGTAGAAACTGTTGACAATGGGGGGGGGGGGATACAAGGTGTGCAACTGCATCTTTCTGAGTCAAAATCTACCAGCGAGGTCACAACGGGTCAACTATACAATTCTGTAACTAAAACGTGAGGTCAGAGGGGAAAGCTATAACTCACGGCTAATGAACAGGAGTAGGGAGCTCCCCCACGGCGGATGTTCTACCGAGCCTCAGATTGTGGCCAAGATAAATATGTGGTAGCGAGCCAGCCAGCTGAGGGAAAGATTCACTTAGATCTTAACTACCTCCCTTGGGAACCTCTACTCCCACGCCACCATGACAACCTGACTACTATCTAGTTTATATAATCACCCTCTACTTCAAGCGCTTGAAGAAATAAAGGATCTGGTTATACAAGACTTACGTAACGCAGGTTATCGAATAACTGTTTACTGTGACAGGGTTCGAGTTCCACTCACCCGGGGCCAATAAACATAAAACAACGCGTTTCAACCCCACTCCAGGACACCTTAACCATCTTATAACAATGTCTTCACCCACAACGAGAAAACTCCACAAAATACCTGCCATTTAGAGAACATAAGTCTTACCCTTGCCCATGAAACCTGAAGTAATTACTCCTAACGTTACTCTATTTACAGAGACAAATGGACACCATAATTATCATTTAAGTAATGATAAACAAACACATTTGTATATGGAAAAGAATGTCTGTAGTAGGGTTAATGTAGTTGCTGGTAATGTTATACTCGCATCCAGAAAATCCCTATTATATTCTCAAATATCAAACAGCATTTTCTTTTCTATCATGTTGTAAACTAAGAGCCAAAAATGTGGTGCGAGGTGAGCTCAAAGCGCTCGGCGTTAGCTGGCCCAGACACAGTACAATGGCTGCAAAACACGCAACGAAAAGACCCAAAAAGCGTGTAGCGTGACGCCCAAAAGCACGTGGCAGTTTGGAGACCCTGAGCAAGTGATGGGTCTGGTACTATCGACCCACACTATGTGCTCAGGAGTCAGGCAGTAGCCCCCCCCCCCCCCCCCCCCCCCCCCCGTAACAATGAGTTTACACTCGCGACAAGATTTACTTCTTCCGGTCGGCAATTTCTGTTCATTAGCGGCAAGGCTCGCCGGACCACTATAATTTATCGAGTCGTCGTTACGGATAATTAATTGATAAGTAGCCTCGTGTGTGCTTACGTACATAAGGACTATGTACACCCACACTCGCGGCTGCCCTCGGCGACGCAGTGTGTGTGTCGGATGAGTAAACCTGAGAGGAGGTAATACAGATAAGAGGCTGTGCAACACTGTGTGAACTGAGAGGATATTGCTGCACCACTGTGTCACCTGAGAGGACACAACTACAACACTGTGTGGGCGGAGAGGATTCAGTTGTAACAATGTGTGAGCAGAAACGATACAATAGCAGCATCTTGGGAGCTGAATGGAAGTGGCTGCAGCACCACGAGAACTGAGACACTGCGATCACAACACGTTAACTGAAAGTTAGAGTGTTAAGACTCTTGTTAAAAGGATCCAAGACTTTTAAACGTGAGGCCGCCTCCAGCTGGCTCATTATTTTAGTCGCCCAAGTCATCCACCTGGTCGTCCAACCCACCCACTCCCCCAACCTTGCCAACCATGTAATTCATCTTACCACGAACGTCTACAAAGTGCGGCATGGATTCTGGATTTATGGCCATTGCCGCGCGATGAACACCAGATTGACAGCATAAAATTTTAACTCCGGTCAATTGAATCTTAATCACCTTTTTCATGAACGCAATACATCAACATTATCCTGACATGTTAAAAAATAAATACTACAGTCGGACTGAAAAATATCCTGGTGGATTCAGAATGAGGTTTGGTTGACACAATGGGTGCAACTATAAATACAAACAGAACTTGTCAGTGTAAACAGTGTCCTCTGCATGCCATTTGGGATTGAATGTAAACAAACCTTCCGGCAATAACAGAAAAGCAATATATATATATATATATATATATATATATATATATATATATATATATATATATATATATATATATATATATATATATATTCATACATTAATGACAGGATTAAAATTCATCATTATCATGTAAAACAATAATACACCAATATAGGATATTTTCTTGACAAAGTTTCTGTAATGGAGTTCGGAACTCGCGCCACACTGGAGCCACTTTTGGCAACTGGTGTTGATTATAAAGCAACGACAGGTGTTCACCTCAAACACCAGAGGTAGCTGTCCATTCTTAAGTTCCCTCCGCAGCCAGTGAACAGCACAACAAATAGGTGGACCCTCGGTGCAGCCAGACCATTACCGCAGGATGTTGGAGTGGACGTTAACCAGCGCAGTATCAACTCATGCAACAGAAGTCTTTTAATATCTAGTAACTCTAGTTCTTAGTACTAAGCTTGCGAAGTTCATTTGGATGTGAGTTCGTGTCGTGCCCAACATGAGACGGTACGGCAGTATATGACAGACTACTGGGGAGTACACCATCCCACTCCCTTCTGAACATAAGTTTACCATCAACTCTGGTGCCTCTAATTTTGGTGTCAAACTCCTGTGGTACAAGTTAACTCTCCATGTGAATATACGTAATACGAGGAGCATTTTAAATGTTTACGGTGACTTCTTCAGGCATGCGACTGTTTTATGCTTTACATGCACCAGTATATTTGATTAGGGCAATGTAATTTCATAATAGATTTATAATTATGTATTAATGTCACGTAGGTTCACTGTATAACAAATCAACAACAGAAAAATGCATCTGAGTTATTTTCATATATCAACATAAATCATGTCAAATTAACTTTGTGGTAAAAGGCCATCTGATCACTTGTCACCCATGATATGATCTCTCTCGACCAACCACAATGGTCTCTAACAACCAGTTACAATCTCTCTCGACCAGCCGCAACAATCTCTAGACACCCTTGTTTATCTCTCTCCGGGCCAGCCTACATGTTCGTCTCTCTACCACTCAGCCATCCACACCCCCCAGTAAGCCACATAACTCTCCCCCATCTTGAGTTTCCACTCATCCGGAGTAGCCTCTCGCCTGCCCTCACTGTATCTTACCCAACACATCTTATTCAACCACCCATTTTTTGCCACTAGCTACTCAGTGACAAACCATCCCGGATCAACCCATTCTTCTCACCAAGTGCCTTAACCACTTCTTTGCCACAAAGGCTTTACTCACCCATCTACTTCCCTTCCTTATTCACCTACCAACCTTTCCTCGTCTGTCACCCAGCTCGCCCATCCTTATCTCAAGCCGCCTACTGTGCCGTGCACCCTCCCTCTTCTACCCATCTTTATCTCAAGCCTTCCAGTTTACTCCCTCTGCCTCTCATCTCTATCTATGGTTCCCCAATATAGTCTCTCAGCCACCCAACTTTATCAGCGGCCACCCACGTTTGCTCCCTCAGCCTCCCGTTACTCAACTCTAGCCAAACAGCCATCCAATGAACTCCTCTCGCCTACCCATCCTTTATCGCGATTCACAGAGTTCAGTCCCAGACCCGCCCATCTTTCATCTCTTACCACTCAGAGTCCGCACTCAGCTGCCCACCCATAACACTCGCACCTCCTGACAGATGGGGTAGCAGCTCACAATACATTCACAGTTTTTTGTCACAAATACATGAATCAGTCCCATCCGGTTCAACCCAGTGTAGTCGCAGCCGTCCAGACCCGACCCACTGCGAACCTCTCTCCTGAAGCTGGTGATGGTAAGGTAAGGTAATCTTACGTTTCCATCTACAGGTTCGGCTAACCCCACCTGACAGTCAATATACTAACGTCAATATGTGCTACAGTACATTATCTTGTCTGGTCCCTGTACTATACTCCACTTACACTTGTTTAGATTACATTGTCACTTAAAGAAACGAGGGTTGCCTACTGATGGCGGTCACCTTACCGGGTGACTTCTACACCATTGTACGGTACTGCGTCATCCGTCTACACTATGCCACTATGTCATCTACCTACACAACGGTTCTGCGTCATCTTACCACACTACGGCAAGTGTCGTCCGCACACTATTGCAGTCACCCACTAACCCAATCCACACACACACACACACACAAACAAAGATCTCACTTCCGTATGCCCACACTGTCTCAAAGTTCCAGATGGCGCTTCCTCCCTCCTGTCTACCACGAGAACGCCCGCGTGTCCACACCTCTCAGTCCAGCGTCCATTAGTAGTATGCAAAACAAATACACGTCGGTCGCCTATAGAAAATACCGTCAGTCGCCTGCAAAATATACGGTACGTCCGTCAGTCACAGGTATAAATACATCCGTTGGTAGCAAGTAGAACACAGCCATCGGTCGCCTGTAGAGTATACACCACCCGGTTGCCTGTAGAACATACGCCCGATGGTCGTCTGTGGAAAATACACCCAACGATCGACAGTAGAAAACCCCGTCAGTCGCCTGAAGAATATACACCTGTAGAACGTAACCCATTTTGTCGCTTGTGGAACATACACCCGCTGGCCGTTTGCGGAACCTATACCCTTCGTTTCTCCGTAAAACATACACCGTTGTCTGTCTGTGCAATATACACCAGACGGACGGCTACAGAACATGCGTACATCCATCGGCCGTCAATACCTCACGGTCCATTCAGTCGTCTCGCCCACACAGCCCAAGGCCAGCCATACGACATGCAACTATCGGCTGCCCGCACATTCCAAGCATACTCTAAACCTTAGTTACCGCACAAAAGCCCCCCCGCTCTTGTTGGCACATTCGTGCCCTGAGATGACCTTGATTTCTTAGAAATAACGGAGAAACTATACTAGTACTGCGGCTGGTACCCTCAACTACTTTCTGTTACCCTCACATTTTTCTGCTACCCCAACACCGCTTCCTGGTATTCTCCACTAATGTCACTTAACCATGCAAATTCAAGTGATAGATAAAAGAAAACACTGGAGTGGAGCATCTTGTACGTGCGTATAGGTAAAGGGCAGCAATGAAGACGAAAGCAAGAGTTCTCAACTAATTTCGAAGACTGTCGAAACCAGTTGTTGAAAAGTAAAATCCGAGCTCGGTATTTTCGTTGCCCATTTGCTGATATGAGCACTACTCATACGTAGCTATATCTACTACTGGATACTTCTAACATTTTTCCATGCTAGGATCCTCCTTATATGTTCCCAGGCTAGGTAAAGTCACCTGAAGCTATATAAGTTCTTATGCAACAACGGTTAGGGACAGGACAACCAGAGGACATTCGTAAAAAAAAATCATGGAATGAATATATGAATCAACCGTAAGGTAAGGTGTCAGATGTGTACTTGTGTACACCCAAGTACTTACACGTACCCAGCTGGAGTGTACAGAGACCAGACGAGGGGTCCCCAGGGATGTTAACACCTCTAACCTCCCACTACCCTGAAGGTGTCTCAGTGTTCCCTGCAATTTTCTCAGTAAACAAAGTTCGTCTCATAACAAATAAGGACCATGACTTCACATTCTGCAGCAGGTGAGTGCAGAACCACCTGCTCGTTACAGACTTTGTCTTGGGACGTCACAGGCAACTGAGGTTTGAAACAACTTCATCGCTGTCACGTTTGACACTAATAAGAGTCGCGCATTGTTAAAATAACCCCAGTAAAGACGCATCTGTCATCCTGGCCAGACGGATTCAACTAACACATAACAATCAAACTCTCATGATATAATGATAGTAATACTGAGGAACCTAAATCATCTGCCTTTCTATCAACACACACACACACACACACACACACACACACACACTATCTTCGGGTCCTATTCAAAATGCATTTAAGTTCACCGGTATGGAAATGTTCAAGAAAATATTTAAGTTATAGTAGTCTTCAATTAGAGTATGGGATTTAAACCTGGTCACCACACACACACACACAAAATATCTAACAAGGAAAGTCTACTGGAGAGCAACAAAGATGAAAGCTGAAATAAGAGAGCTGCTCTGCCGGGAGAGGTGAGAGGCTGTGGAGAGAGAGAATACAGGGAAAGGTTGACAACCTTCAAGTACCTGAACGTAATTAGTGATGTTAAGTGAACAGTTCCCTGACGGATGAAAAGAAAGAACGACAGAAGGTATGAGCAAGAGACGTGTCAACACGAACAGAGAAGTGGATGAACGGGATAAGGTAGGGGGACGAAACTGTGAATGCACACGCTACACACAAGTTTATGAAGTTGTTTTATGGAAGAAAAAGTTGATGGGAACTCTCGAGTGCAACCTACTTTCTCGCACTGTACAAACATCACACACACACACACACACACAACTGAAACCACCCCGCGTAAGGTGTGTGGCAGACTAAAAGCCGTGACTTACCATCGCCACAACAATGAGCACTAAACTTCTAAAGATTCTCACACAACTTACTCAGCTTAATCAAATCCGATTCAGTTTTGGAAAAAAAAAATCAAAAGCACGAAGCAATATATCAAAATTTCTTCCTTTCAATGACTGAATGTCAAAGAAAATGGGAGGAACAAAATATGAACTGTCTCACGCACTCTTGATAATAAAATATACGCTTAATCCCGTTCTTATTACTATGTAGCCTTGAAATTCCCACCCCGTAATATACAACGTAAATAGAGTGCATTTATGCTATGATGGAGACCCACAGCGCCTGTATACGCGTGTTCTGATACTACCAGGCATTCGTCTCGGGGTTCCCTACTTTTCATGTCCTACTCTGGCAAGCGTAACACCCTTGAATATGGTCCTAGTGATAAAAAAGTGTGAGACCAAACTTCATCTTGTAAATTACCATTTGGCAAGTCACTCCCATCTCTGGTCTCCTATTGAATTGCATTTCCACACCATGTTTGCACCAGCGTATGAATATAACTTTAACATGCATACTATACTGTTCATTAATGAACATATACTATAGGCAAAAAAAAAAATCATGCAAATTTCTTGTGGGTTACTTGATACAAACATTTATACATATCCATTATTCACAAAGTGGCTGACACTGAAAATGTTAAAACTGGCTAGTAATAATACTCTACATATATCATACCACTATAAACTCTGGAATCGGTGAAAATGCTTTGCTGTAATTCTGAATACATAAAAATATGCAACTATCATGACCTACAAATCTTGATAATGTATGTGTATGCAACTCATACCTCGGAAATACCTGGGAAAATAAGAAACAAAAATTTACTCGGCAAATAACGATATAGCAGTCACTTTTAGGTACATGTTACAGCATTAACAGCATGTTTAATACAACACACCCATCATAAACACTGCCAACCATGTCGTAAATCTCCACCGGTGACGAGATTAAAAGTCCCATAATGTACTGCACACATAAGGCTGGCACATTAGCATTATACATAGAAGTACCACCATCAGTTCACAATGTCATTCACAGTTCTTTAGTGTTTCCTTGGCCAAGACTGTTCACGTTCCAGTCTGTAATGTATGAGATGAAGTCACTTGACAGTACTAGCAAGACACTGAAATATATCAATAATATAATGAAAATTAATATGAGGGACAATTACTATTACATCAAAACATAATTATACTGGAACTCCACTCAATGACATCCATCCATGAAGTGTCGAGTTAAAACGAACAGTTAATCTTCTTAACGACTCACAGTAAATAGTGTCATGTCACCACCACCACCACCATCGACACAAGACTTTATAAGCCGATAACGTTGACAAGCACAAATAAATCACGAAATGCTTTAATAAAAGCCGGGCGCCATGCTCACGCGGTGTTCAGAGGAGCGGTGGTCACACGCCCTTACCCGACACTGTCCCAAACAACACTGAGTCGCGCTAAGACTGACTCCCTGCTGGCCACCACCACCCTGCCTGACCCCGCCGGTGGAGGTTGCCACTTCTCGCACCTACATCCACCGACAACTTCACTCGTTCAGACGAATGTATTCGTAGTTTTCCGTGCTATAATTCGTGCACGACATCAGGCCTGAATGAACGATTTACAGGAATTTTTTTTCATTTTATGCGCCGACAAACTGCATGGCGTGAGGATCTCTAACATGAGCACAGGAAATGCCACGAGGTGTCAAACATGTATTTATGGAGCTTAGTAAACAAATATGCGTGAGAGAATCCACCCTTTTAAAACATCCAAATGTACGTTATTATGTACTTGAGATGTTTCTTATATAAAACTGAACGACGATCGCTGGTGGTGCGCCTGCCAAAACGAATTGCAAAACGGTTCAGAAAACAGATTTAGTATCGGGCGTCGTCTTCGATATAAAACATAATGATCAACGAACATTGTGACGCTAGAGAATATCATCCCTATGTTCACGGGTGGGTCGAATATTTCACCGAACACAAATTCGTTTTAAAATACAGTCTGACCTTCGTTAATCTCCATAACGTTATGAAAAATTGACATGAGAACAGCTGAGGATTAATAGGTAATTTACGTACAAGAGTAAAGAGCGTCGATCCATTCACTACCTGACGGGAAAAGTGATCGATGACCAGCGACGTACCGGCAGCGCTGCAGCAGACTCGCGCACGAGACACGAAACAGAAATATCTGCGGCCGCAACCAAATATCTTACTGGCAGGTTCCTGGTGCGGTGGGAAGGAGGGCGGAGAATACTGAGAGGTGTTGGGAAGGAAAGGTGAGGAATTATTGCCATTACTATGTATCCCTTACAACTCCTTCTAGGCTCCAGCAGCTTCGAGTTTCCACTCTATGAAGGAGGAGGATAAGGTGGGCTTCTTTGGGTCGAATTGGTCCTCGACTACGCCATCTTGACTTCAGTCTGTGGACAGTCATATAGTCGTTGAGCATGACTTCTCACTGGCAATAATACGACCTGCAGCAGGATCCAAGATCACCAGAAAGTGTGTGCTACAGAAATGGTGGACGAGGGAACAGGTGGAACAGTTCGAGTGTAGGCGACGAACTGTGGAGAGTGAGATGTAGTAGTAAAGGGTGGGAAGGACATTGCAGGTGCAGGAGAAGGTCAGTGCAGGAGTGGATGAGGGACAACACAAGTCTGAGAGAGAGAGATACTTTGTGTGTAAAGGATAGTTGCAGGTGCTGGTGTGGGATAGTACATGTGAAGGTGAGGATCATCGCAGGTGTAACTGAAGGGAAAAAGCTGAAAAAGTCTGACCCCCCTCCAACCCCACACCATAAACACACATACAGCAGCAGTGTCACCTCGTAAACCAGCACTAACTGCAGCCAACAGTTGTCACCATGCCTCTGGCGACGGCCGTAGTGGCGCGCCGCGGATAACGAAGAGAGGAGCAACAGAAAACGAGAGGAAGAATGAAAAAAAAGATATAGGATTTAAGGAGGTAATAAATGTGTGTCTTTCTTAATGTTTTATACACTCTGCCAAGCAAAAAATTTCTAATGAACTGCACAATGTGCGTAAGGTTTTACTCCAAACTAAAAGGAAAATAATATGACACCGATGAGAAATTTTGACGAAACCTATGAATCTTAAGCAACAACAGACTTATGAGGTTACCTGGGTCGTGTTCACGATCAAAACCAAACTAATCCGAATCGACGCAGGACGAACTCAAGGCATGAGTGCTGGAGGGTGTGGGGCCGACGTGAGAGGACCACAAGACAACACAGTGCAGGCCTGCCATGCTAACTCCATATAACCCCGCCATATTAGGACTTAGCACCGCTGTGCGCCGATACTGATGATCATCTCTAAGTGTTGGCTGACTGGCCCGCTCCCCATAGGCAACTATATATACCCATTTATCTATCTATCTCTCTATCTATCTATCTATACATATATATATATATATATATATATATATATATATATATATATATATATATATATATATATATATATATATATATATAGAAAGAGAGAGAGAGAGAGAGAGAGAGAGAGAGAGAGAGAGAGAGAGAGAGAGAGAGAGAGAGAGAGAGAAGAGGAGGAGGGGAAGTTAATATCAAGAGGTAGTACCACAAGTGCGTATTTGCTGTTCATCTTTATGGCGGACTGATAAGCAGGAGGAGTGCTCTGACAGCCGTGAGATAACAAGGAGTGAAGCTGCAGATAGATCAGCCAGGCAAGCGACCACATCATCCGCAAATCCTGCCGACCATAGAACGCGCCGAACACTACCATGCTGGTGGGTCCCAGGGCTGGAGGTGCAACCCACGCCCTCTCTTAATGGGGGAGGGGGGGCGGCTGCAAGACTCGACAAAGCGAGGAAAAAACGAAAATTTATTTGTCAGGCAAGTGTGTGGAATATAAAAGGGCTTGCAGGAGGGGGAGGGGGGGTGAGGGTGGCAGAGCCTCGTGAAATATGTGGCACAGTAATGCTATGGATATGGTGCGGGAATGCAAGACATGGGAGCGATTACAAGACACAGTTAAGTTTTTACTCTCTCATGCAGACGTGCAGGAACAGGTGAGAGAGGCATACGTCAAGTGTTTAGTGTCTTGCAGCTGTTCTGTTCGAGTAGCAAAACTTAAAACCATCCAAGATACGCTAAATACAGATAATACGAGGACTACAAGGAACGTACTGGTCGAATGGAGACACATTCATGCACAAACGTAAAGGATGATACATCCCATCTCCTCAGCGGTCGAGCAAGAGTAAGACATCAACACAGATTACGACATCCACGAAGAATCATCAGATAGCCACGAACACTTCCTGTAATTATCACACAGTGAAACAAGAAAGTACACGTCGAAATTATATACCTGGAATAACGTGCAGGACGAGGTGAGCTAAGTAAAATTATGAGCAACACGGGACCCCGTACGGTGTCGGGATGGCTCGCTCCTCTCAAGGCAATACGAGGCAAGCATACTTCCGGATCCTCGAGGAAGGGATGAGCGACTGGATTAATATTTTTCTTGACGGAGCTAGAGAACGGCGCGTTACGCCAACCTAATCATTCATTATTCACACAGTTAACAGAGACGATACGGAACTCTACGGAACATGAGTTCTTGTGAAGTAGAAAGGTAGATAACACTACACCACAAAAACGATGCTTACTGCGGGGTAAAACATACATTTCTTACTCTTTTCCTCACATGAGTTGTAACGTTAATCTTCAAATCACACAACATACCAGGTGAAAGATTATGTTACATACCGTTTAAGAATGGTAAAGTAAATCCTGGTGGTGGCACTTTTACGAGCCCAGCAGTTCACAGTGCAAACGACTGACAGAACGTTCGTGTCACTGCCTAATATACAGCAGCTACACATGCCATGGGGACTGCATTTGATTTATTGTGTGTCATTCAAGCCTCTGGAGGACAAATAATGGTGTCAAAGCTAGTAATAAAAATATCGTATTTCACTGAGGCAAGCCCAAGCCTGTAATACTCAAGCAATAATACCTACAAGTGTGTGTTTTTCCCAGCATGTACACTCACCTGTGTCACCAGGGGTCTGATGTACACCCTAGTATTTCACAGATATAATGGGCTCCGTGCCACGTGACGCTAATAGAATAAAATCCACTGTCACTGCAATTTCTGTTATTTATTCAACCCACATAATTAGTTCATCAATAATACAAAAGCGAAAAATATTCTTTTAAATACGGGAGTTATGTGACCGATTCGTGAGAAATGACCCTAAAATGACGCTGTAATTACACTGTATATTCAGTTCATATAACTTAACCACCAGCATTTATCCGGGTAATCCTATAATTCCCTTTTGCATCCGACGCACCCCGTTGTGCCTGTCAGACATGTTCTTACGGCCAGAGAGTTTCTGACGAGCAGACAATACATCGTTTCTCCCATCTGTGTGACGTGCTGGCAAGGGCCGCACCGTCTCCCCACGCTTACCTCCCGCTATCTTTCCTTGACGTGTCGCCTCATGCAGGACACACTGCCATGGCGTGGGCAACGCTAACATGACGTTAATTAGGATACCATAACGCTGCCAACACTACCATGTCGGCAAAACTACCAGGATATGATCATCACTACAGTGATGGGAACAATGTTTCCACGAGGACAGCAAAATACCATGATAAGATTTTCTACCATGACGAAGTAAACAGTACCATGAGGGGCCTAACATAACGAATGGCTTCATAATAAAGTGGTCAACACTTACATGAGCATAATAATTTCTTTACACATTCCACATTATCAAGATGTGTCCATGATCTATACTATTATGAAAAGGATCACAATATCATATTGGGGACTATACAACCATTACCTATATTGACTGTGACCCCTTAGGTCCTTGAGCACGACAGAACGCTCCCTGCATATGACAGCGTGCTCAACGAGCGTATACTTCAATACTGAATAATATGAATTTGTGTCTACTAGTTGTCTGGTGCGCTCACGCGCATCTTTCCGTGACAGACTGTACAACAAGTGGGTACCAACCACAAGTGAGTGGAAAATCCCTCCTCAGTCAAGATACGAAGCTGCAACCTCCCTCCCTCTCTCTCTCCCTCCAAAACCCACTGATGATGAGGTTCATCTCCTGTGATATAATTATGGCTCTACCATAGTCTTCAAATTAGCGTTGGTAAACCATCTGATTATCGAAAGCTACAGAGGATCAGTCCCCCGTCCCACACTGTGGCAAGGTAAAACAGGTCCCCCAGCCCACACAGTAGTTAAGCAAAACATATTCTCCCTATCTACACCGTAGTAGAGTAATAGGGGGCCCCTCTGTCCATCTTGTGGTAAGGTAGAACAGGTCCCCCTGCCCACACTGTAAGAATGTAGTAAAGGTTCCCTTGCCGACGACGTGATAAGGTAGTATTGATCCCCCTACCCACACCAAAGGTAGGGGAGCCTAGATCTTCCAGTCCACACTGTATGGGGCCTGAACACCAAGATAAGGCCCAGTTCACCTATCATATCCCTACCCTAATTTACAATTGAATATTCATGCAATAGAACTCCCTCCTTAATGTTTCCTCAGATCACATTAGGTGTACAGATTATAATTATAAAGAAATGATTGAGCTTCTTTGTATAAATGGAGAAAAAATATTAGACTAAAAATAACATTTCTGTTTTCTTGGGAAAAGTATATAACAGATTTTGATACAAAAATTATACATATAAATACATAAATTCATTATCTATCTACAAGTTGAAACTTACCTTTAGTCATACATAATAACGTTTGCTTATTGACGATAAAGGAGAGGTGATGTTTCATTTTCTCTGTAGTATGTACAAACCATATTGGGTATAAACAGAATATACAAATAATGCTGGGCATATACAGAATATACAACCATACTGGGTATGCACAATTGATAGAGACACATCGACACTACAGTAATTTGCTTCACTTAAAGAAAGTACAACTTTGCTCACCTTTCCTGGGGAAAACGAAGGTAGATGAACATGTGGCTAGTACGCGGTAGCAAACATACATTTATGTGACAGAAGGTCATGCAAATTTCCTCATCTGAACAGGTAAGAAGGAAAGGAGAGAAGCATTCATGAAGAGGACAACAACTGCAGGAAAAGTGGTAAGAACTGTTGGGCACATATGAAGAGGACAACAACTGCAGGAGACGTGCGACGTCCGTCAGTAGGAGGATGTGGTCCCCCGCTGGTGGGTGGCGTGTTGCTAAGGAGGTGTGGGAGATGCGGTGGGTGGCGTGCTGCTAGGGTGGCGTGGGTGGTGTGGTGGGTGGCGTGCTACTAGGGGACACATTGCCATCCTTCACCCGTCATACTGTCCGCCCACCAGTAAACATACACTCGGTATTACTTACCATGCTAGGCTGGCTGGGAGGGAAGGACGAACAGCATCTCTGGCTCACTTGGTGTGTGGTAGGTTTAGGAAAGATGGGTGGGTGATTCTGAGGTAGATGGATGAGGGGCTATGGGAAGTATAATACAGGGTTGGTGACCAGTGTGTTGGGTGAGTGGTTCTGTAACAACTTGAGCGGAGGATGGGTAATGGGACGTCTGGAATGGAGGATTGGTTCTGGAACAACCAGAATGGAGGATAAGTTCTGAAACAACCGGATAGGAAGATGGGTTTTGGAATGATTGGAATGGATCAACTAAAGAGAAAGATATGTAATGAAGGACAGGATACGCAGCTACTGGAGCAGATGAGGCGGCATCGAAGGTTGAAGAACACCGTACCTAAAACCAAGAGAACAAATACATTACTGCTCTGCTGAAGATATCATATGAGCTGTTCCTCCAACACACGTTACACAGCCTTGCTGACACTTGTCTGACACCCAGCAACCATTATGCCTCAACAATACCACCACAACATCCAACGTGGCTTGTTGTACTTCATGCTTGTAATATAACCCGGTGATACATTTGCATGGGATACCCAGACTTATTTATGAGACACGCCAGCAGAATATCTGCAGACCGCATTGGTCCTAACTGTGTTGTAATGGAGGCTCTCTCATGTATCCATATGTGGGGTAAGAAATGGTCTGCAGCGGAAAGTAAGGTGAGTTTTTCTACAGCACATCTACATTAAACATTATAACAAACTTGGCTTACCCACATCAGTGTCATCTTTTATCAGGGGTAAAATAAAGACAAATACATCAATACACAAACATCTCACACCACAAAGACTAACATTCCCTTTAATCATTTCCCCGAGAATGATAAAATGTATGCAAATAAAAATGCATTCAGAAATTTATGTTACTCTAATTACAGGAAGAAGGAAGCAAACGAGTCAGCACACACAGGCACACAAGAAAGAGAGGAAGGGGGAAGGAGAGGGAAAACCCCCTCCTGCACAAAGGTACAAGCCAATTATAGTGAGTGGGTCAGACGTGAGTCCGTCCAAATCCCTCCGTCACGGCCATCTGTAGTCTCCACCACAATATTTGCCTCACACTAAATGGCAATATGCAAATAAGTGACTTGCATAATTCCTGGCTCTTTACCCCACTGAGCAAACTTGGCTGGAATCTCTGCTCAGTGGCAGGATGGATCAACTTCATGATGCCAGGTGAGAAACATTTAACAGAGTTCAGTGAAGATTTTGTAATTTTTTTCTTCTTTTACCTTGACCTGCTGTTGTAGTTACAATTTGTTTACTTGAAATACAAATGTATCCAGCAACAGCAGACACCATGAGTTCTAATATCAAACTAACATTCTGTGCACAATAACGACTACCATATTTAACCAAAATCTTGCCTTACGAACGACCACGCTTGAAGACCCTGATGCCTCTTCGCTACAAAACTAACAATTGGGTAATTCCAGTCCGTTAATGTCTACATGCAAATGTGAGTGTAACAATATGGAGTTCATTTAGTGCATTGTCAACGTCCCAGCACGAAGGACCATTGTTTACCTGGGGTGCCACCATATACGGAGGGGCAGACCCGGCCTCGCTGAGCAAGGCAAGGCAACACGCCCTCTCCCACAGCCTCTACCCCCCATCCCTGAGCGATAGCATGCCTCTTGATACCTGTGTTGTATATTCATGCTGGGAGATTACCGGCAGCTTCACTTACGAGGCTATTGGTCGACTGTGCCAGATGAGGGTACTTTGTTTTAATGATCCTAAGACCATGGGTCCCAATCCCATGTGGATGCCGTTTCACCACATCACAAAGAAATGATTTCCAGGAGACTAGCCTTCGCCGTGCACCGTCTACAGTATAGGCAAGTGGGAGTAGTCAGTTAGATCAGCATGTACTGTAGTGACACCATGTCTTATAACCTTCCTACCCCACTTACTATTACCATCAGTTACACCAGCTCCTCCTCGGGTCTCGTCTCTTGGCACCGGTCTTGGTGAACACAGTCACCCCTAGCTCTGATAAATGCTCCGAAACGAGGGACAACGACTTCACTGAACTATACTGTGTCTGTCATATTTTCTAACATTACCCAAGCTCATCGGTGGTGTACTTCACATATACTGGTTTACTTTCGTTTTGAGAGGATCTCTGATGCCTGGCATGAATGTCCTGTACATTCTCTAATATGATATCATTGCGGCAGAAAACCAAGTCGAAAAAAAAACGACGTCGGTTTCTCTGTAGTACCAGCTGGTTGAATCGGCACCTTGGTGTAAAAATACTCCTTTAATGACAGTGTTTCATGTGCCATGACCATCAACACGTTCTTCATCTCCCACGCGTATGTCTGTTCACAAGAGGATTTGTCGTCAGGTTTGCGGCTCAACTGGCGTTCACTCTTGGGCTAATTGGATATCTATCTGTCACCGCAGAGCTGTGTCTTCCCTTACTCTGGTTGCCTCTCTCTCTCTCTCTCTCTCTCTCTCTCTCTCTCTCTCTCTCTCTATATATATATATATATATATATATATATATATATATATATATATATATATATATAAGCCTCTGCACGGCCATACTCATAAACACGTTTAACATTCGCCATTTGTATAAGCTGTCCGTGTACTCTATGCAAATGATGGTGGGTAGAGCTAGTAGATCCACACTGCTCATCCATTTCCCTCAAGGCCAGCATTGCTCGACACCAGACTCAAGCCCCACAAACTACCGAGTCTATTCAGAGTTTTCACAGTTTTCTAACTGTGAGTAAGTTTAATGCAAAGAAGCAAGGTATACACTGGTCATGATTAAAGTTAAATCTGTCGATGTTAACTCAATAAAGCTGAAGGACTTAGCAAAGGACCACACCTGCTTATGATTTTAGAGTCACTTTAATGTCTACTTGCCAAAAACAGCTGACGATAAATCACAGATCACAGACCTCATCTCTCTCCTGAACAGATGGAGGCTTCCTCTCTGCATAATGGTTGATGGAGAGGGTGGCCAGTGCCCAATCACCTCACCACACCACCACCACACTCAAGTTATACCCCGCTTTACAAGACAACCACGACATAGCCTCACAATCTGAAACCTTCTGTCTATATCATCTGTCATCACGGTAACTCTGTCATTTTACTACCTATTAACCATTTCTACACCGTAGGGCATTAACTACAACTGTACTGCAGTGACTCAATCACAACCAACTTTCCAACCAATTATAACTTTACTGTCCATATTAATGAGCTTCTATCCACCACAGTTATAAACTATAATTTATATAAAAAGAATTCACGAGAGAAACTTGTGATACTCTTTACTGCTGATCTTGTATTCCTAATTTCGGCAGAGTAAACTTCGTATATTCTAGTACTTTAAATTTTGGTCGCTGCTTGTGCACGTTTTGTCTCCTACGGCAACACCTGGACTGAGTCAAGCCTCCGTTTGTGTACACTACCTGACTCTCAAGGTAAAAAAAAGTCCTAGAGTTTTATGTGCGCATAATGTGATCCACTACCTGGGAGGTCATCAGCCGGGAGGATCTACTTAAGCTCCCCAGGGAATGACCAAGCTTTGAGAGTAAGCAGAAAGTATGAAGACATAAAGAATGCCTTCATCGTGCGACCACAAAAGGTCAAAGTAAGCTGAATCTTGAGAGCACTGCGGTGGAAACTTTCGATGACTATCCTCCCCAAACCCTTGAGTTGCAACTCACAATAAACCTTATTTACTCGAGGCAAGATCAACAGGGAAGATGAAGCTGAAGAGGCTGCAGTATTGCCAACAGGAAAGATCTGCTACCTCACGAGGGTCACGAGAAACTCCTGGAGAAACCTTACCTTAAAGGAGAAGGAAATTATCATAATAACGATAATGATAATGATGATAATAATAATATGATAATGATAATAATAGTAATAATAATAATGATAATGATAACAATCATAATAATAATAATAATAATAATAATAATAATAATAATAATAATGATAATGATAATAACAATAATAGTAATAATAATAATCATAATAATATATTCACTGACAGCGACCCAAAGTCTTATATCAAATGCTAATTGCAGTAATTTCAAATCATTAGCATTTCGTTCCATCAATTAATATTCATGAGTCCTTCTCCATCAGTCAGTGAAGTTTCAGAGCCCGGACGGCCTGGCGTGTGGCGGAGGACTCGCATCTTTGGCAGGGCTGCCACGCACGCACCCCTGCAGACTTTCTCCACAAGCGCTTGTTTACAAACCATAAATTGCGAAATCTCCCGCAGACACACATGGTCCGGCACATCTGTTTTATTGGGCTTCCAAGGCTCAACCTTCACCGCTTCCATGTTTTCTTTGCATCTATTTTACAAAACAGTCACCCATGAAGCATCGCCGTAAATATAGAGCAGTGTTTTACACAGTGAACCATAATTTACAACTCAGAAAGGAAAAAATGACATTCACTGCGCTTGACAAAGTGACACGCCTGACCTCCTGACCTCTGAGAACAACGCTCAGGAGGACATCATGTGCACTTGCTCTGGTCCCAGGGTTACAATGCTTTCATTCCAACCCTGGACGTGCACACACCAGCATCCAGCCGCAACTCAACCAGTACTTTACAAGAGAGGAAATCTAATATTACCACTATAAATGGAATTCCTTACAGTCCAACAGTGTTATAAACACAACACATCCTTCATCACTACGTGGGAATTATCAAACGTAGGACCAGTCAACAGGCCACCACACCTGACCTCTCTCCTCACCAGGAGCTGACCACACTTATGCCTCTCTCCTTCCCTCCTGGCCCACTACCCTCCTCTCACCATGACTTAGACGTAATGGTGACTGCTTCCCTTCGCCACTTCCTCTCACTAGATCCTCAAGGAAATGGCAGCTCACCATCCCTGCTACATGCTTAACATAAACGCTGCTAAATCTTTATTACTACAGACTCTTCTCACCAGAGGGGATGACATACCGCTGACTATTTCTCTCCTTTCATCCCGCTCATCTGTCCAAGAACTCAAAGCACAGCAACCTCTGCTGGACCCCGTCCTCTATCCACGACCTCAACGCATCTCCTGACCCCTACTTCTCCTCCCTCCCCGAGGCAGAGACAACCTTCTCCATCAGTCCCCCACCCTCATCACCACTACAACATGGAACACTCTGGGTCCATCTCACTAGATCTCATGAGGAAAATGTGCGTGTCATATGTTAATCTACTTTACACTGAAACTATGAAGTCGCATCTTGATGCATTAACATATGGCCAATGATAAAGCCAGACTTCTGACACTGGCGATCACCTGTCAATAAACCATTATCAGCTGTCAAGTTCATCACTCATTACGTAACTCTAAGGGAATGTCAACAATTGTTTCATTCACTCTTTACGAAAAGATTTCGTTGACCAAGGTGTCTGCCACCACAGGCATCATCCACCTGGGACAGTCTGGAGTTTTAACCACAGTTATACATACCAGGAAACTAACCCCCTTGGGTACGTTGGTACGACCTTTCATCACGATGGTTTCACCCTTGAAACTGGTCTCTGACTTGATCACTAACAATGGGGTTAAAGTTCACGCCATCACACCCAAGAGTAGCCCCGTCGTGCCCAGTTATCTTGAAAGTTACAACTGAGAGATGAAAACGGTGCAGCACAGCTCTTCATATATTCAGCCAGCAGATGGACATACCCAACTCGATCACAAAAACCCCTACACAATGTCAACTCACACCAGATACACTAGCAAACATACAAACAGTATAAACGTTACGGTCTAACTCACGGAGGATAACGGGCGGTATGAATGGATTAAAAATACCAATTAAAACATGGAAATATAATCTCGGTTCCAGAACCAGTAAGTCGTATTGATGACATCCTCTGAGGTCAGGCTCATGGACGGATGTAGATAATGGACAGGTAAAGGGGGGGATATGGAAGGATGGATGGCTGAAACGACAAATGAACAGATGGAGGAAGGGCTCAACACATGTACGAATGAACTGATGAACAAATGGACGGGATGAGCGGCGGGTGTGGGAATGGACAGAAGGCTTGATGATGGGCGCATGGAAACAGGATGAAGGTGTATTTGGACACATGAACGAATGGAATGAACAAAGAAGGAACGAAGACGAATGTGCTCAGGGAAGGACGGAGGTGGACAGAAGGAATCGGGGATAGATGGACAGGAGAAGCAAAAGGGAAATAGACGGACGATGAGATAAGTAAAGAGAAGCTTATGGACTGACAGACTGAGAAGGACGGGCAGAAAGAGACAGAACTACAGTAACAAAGCAGGTAGCAGCGTCATACCAATCAGCAAGGGAGAGGCACTGTAGTCTCCACGTTGAAGTACCCAGCGATGTTTCCAGAGGACGTAACGAAACATCAAGTGAAGTCACATTCAAAAGAAGAACCTGGGAGGCGACTAAGATGTGATACAAACACAGGAAGACATGAAACTAAAGTTTATATGTAATTCACTGACATATATGCAAAAACAAGATACGTATTGCTAAGAATATATAAATAAAATTCACACAATTAGTGTATCAGGAAAAACTAATACATCTTTCAATGGTAGGCCTGAAAAAATGTATAAGCTTCTCACCCGGAACGCACAGGTGCATGCTAAAATAGCATATATAAGAAACTAACCAGCACGCAAATTTTTTAGCGCGATATTAGCATATACGTGATAACATGATGAAGGGAACCGACACACATGCTAAAAGTATGCATGTGGCTGGCATCATCTGCGAGAAAAAAAAAACATGAGCAAATGATACTGTACATCTGTGTTGCATAGAACACAGCTGACGCTCAGGTTCTCAACTAAAATAACAAACCAGAATAATAGTAACTTAAATGCATGAATGATTAGCAATGTCACTAAGATGTGTTCAGCTGCTTAGGCTGGAAAGATATCAATATCTATGTGACATTTGGTCTTTATATGTAAAATTTCATGAGAGCAACAGTGATACTGTTAGTGTCTCCCAGCAGAACTGTATCATGGTTAAACAGAAGGGGAGGAAGTACAGGTGATGGAGGTGGAGGCCCAGCCACAAAGGGAGAGGAGAGACGGCAAGACAAGTGGCAGAAAATATCTAAGAACGAGGGACTGAAGGATGGGAAACGTGGAGTGAGGGAATGAGATATGAGAGAACGACCACAACCTTGTTAATTACACTGGAGAAATGAAAGGAAAAAAGAGAAGGAAACACGATGAGGGAACAGGGAGAGGGGGAAGTGAGGGGCATAACAGTGTGAGGCATAAGGGGAATGCAAGAGAAATATGAGAATAAAAACTATGTGATGACAGGTAGGGTACAGGTAGCACCGAGGCAACGAGACGGGTCAGCTGATGAAACAGTGAAAGTAAACCACACACACGTAAGCCTGTCCATGTGTGCGTGTATGTGGGTATGTGCATATGCATATACGTGTGTGCTGGAGGATGCGAGAGAGGGAAAACAAACCCCTAGATAGTAGGGGGCCCTGCCGCGGTACAGTCCATTTTTCGAATCAAATGTTTATACATGGGAGTGTGTGAGAGTGTGGGCTGAGCCGCGGCAGGCCGGCCACAGAGGCCCCTGCCTCACCAGGTCAACACGGCTTGTGTCCTCCCCACGCTCATCCATAACACATAGCAAGAGAACATTTAACAAGAGACGAGAAACATTTCTTGGCAAACCTATGACTCAAAGAAGGACTATGGTTTAAGCTTATCATTCCATACATTTCAATAAAAAAAAAAAAAATCTTCGCTATGTCTGGCGAAACTTTATACCAAGAATCAGACCGAATTATTTCAATAAAAGTGTATGCACACTAATGCAGGAGCAGGAATATTTGTAGTCCGGGTAGAGGATACAATTTACCCGACCACCAAGTTCTCTCGTAAATCTGAACTTTATATGTACCTAAATAAGGGGAGAAAAAAATATGATAAACTTAGAGCGTTGGTTGTTGACGAGAGGTCTTGCGGTGGTAGGGGAGTGGAGGAACTGTGGAGTGGCCAGCTCTACTACACACACAAGGGTGAGTATGGGATAGTGTCTCCTACAGCCGCCCTTCAGGTCCCTCTTTCCACAATGATGCCGCTGCTGCTACCACTGCCATCACTATCCTCATCGAGCGCCATCATCACTAAGACAATCATCATCTAACATTACCACCAACAGTAAACAATTATAATCGAGCATTATCACCACCAATAGTATCATCACCGAGTATCATTGTTATCAACACCATTATCATCACTGCTGGCACTATCATCATCACAACTGGTACCGTCACCAACACCATCAATAGTTCAACAAAACGTAATTAAAGCCCTGTTCTTTGCTCGCTGGGTTGACGCGTGGCGTCCTGTTATCATAGCAATATTACAGGATTAGAAATCCTTCAAAGAGGAATTCCTGTGATTGTGATGGTTAAAAAGCGCCTAAAGACTGTGAAGAATATCAAATTAAAGCTACCTTCAGTCTGTAGCGAAATGAAGCGACATAATTCCCTGAGCATTATCGAGGGAAGTAGTATACAGGGGGCGACGTGCTGTCAATAGACTACTGAACCAGCGCATATGAAGCAGTCGAGGAAAACCATAGCAATGTCTGTGGGGCCTGGTTGTGTATAGGCAGCTGTGGTTTTCGTGCATTACATAAAACAACTTGAGCACAGAAGTGAACAAGTAAGGCCTTTCCGTCGTCTCTTCCTGGTGGGACCTCGATAACGTAGAAAACGCCGTACAAGTATGAATCAAAGAAAACAATCTTTTTCAATCTATCATATATATATATATATATATATATATATATATATATATATATATATATATATATATACATATAGAGTACAAATTACTACTTCGGATAAAAAAATGACTAAACTATAACTATTGTACCTATGCCGTCAAAATATATTTAACAGAATAATAAAAAAAAAAAAATCCGTGGTCCGCTGATAACAGGTACGCCAGACTAATTAATCGTCAATCGGTGGAGTAGAGAACAAAGGACATTACTACCAGTCGAGTGGTGATCAGGTCAGGTGAGCCGTATCATTCCATATTACTGACAATATAATTATCCCATGCTTTTAGCGGTGGGTTCAACATCCGGGAAGGTGGATAATCTCGTCACCTATAAAATATGGAATCTATCAGGGTCACCATGGGAAAATATTGCATGGAAAGTATTGATTGTTGATTCAGTCATCCATGGAACCTTGTGAAGTGTGTCTTCGGCGGAGCTCAGCCGCGCTCAAGTAACTCTCCTGGAGGAAGACATACATCTCTAGAGAGAGTCTTCTCGGGGTAATTGAGTTACTCCGAGATGCGGGAGGATAATTTTCCACTTCCCTGCCACTTTATGAAGAAAGCAGAGGAGAAAACCATATACCAGACATAAACCTGATCAAAGATGGACAGTAATTTGTGTGTCTTGGAATACGTCATCATCTCCACTTTGCACATTACTTTTTATTGACTCCCAAGTGACCAGCAAATACAAAAACAGAAGTCTTCATAAATGGTCAGGGGATATATCTGTCACGCCGCAGCCACCTTACCTTAGTGTAAACCTGAACACAATATATCTGGAGTAAAAAGGTTCAATTTTCATCAGAGTGACGCACGCTTGCGAAATAATAGCTGGTGTCTGTGAACACAGAACAATACAATGCAGAAAGTGTTATGTTCTCTGATATAAACTTCACATCCTTCTGTTGACTACATACTTACTCAAGCCATTTTCAATGTGACATGTGAACGACATTTCAGTGGACATTTACTACTATGCTACACAAACGGCCACTCAAGTGTAATGTATACTACAAATGTCCTACAGTCTTCCAGCTGAACACTAAACTGGAACCTCTTCATTAGCACCACCACACTATCATCACCAGGCATATCAGGTCATCATTGTCATTACCAGACGTGGTTAACCATACTGGTTCTATATTAATTACAACGAAAGTAATTCTGTGGAGCACGATGCTTTAACCACCTTGTTCCGAATGACACACAAGTATACACAGCACATAAGAAATGCAATTGAAAAAGATTAAAACGATAACGGATGATGAAAGAGGAGCCAAAAAGACAACGTGCAAGGTTCCTAGAGCGAGGATGATGGTGTTAATGATTTCCATGCATTTTACCTTGCATGAGCCTCAGGGGTTCAGATGGTCCACCCCACAACAAGGTACTATGCAGGGAACCTACACTCGAGGAAAAAAAGAACGGGAGAAAACTAATGCTGAGAAAGGGAGAGAGAGAGAAACACACAGAATCACTCACCTGTCAAACGTAGACTTGATTAATCTGGTGTGGCGACCGAGGGAAAACCTTACCCCAGGTAAAGTCCACCGTCTCATTAACTTAGTTATGGCATTTACAGAGCACACAGGAGAAAAGCTTTTATCTCATACTCCAGTGTTTCTTCTGTTTAACAAAGCTTCCCAGGAATGGCGAAGGGAGAGGTAGGGTAAGAAATGGGAGGGACGGCGACATAAAAGACATACACACATACACCTGCTTTACGGAAAGAGTGTGTGTACTGGTAACAACACGCTACACACTCTTCTGGATCAACCATCAACCACGAGATGGATCTGATATACCAGGTATGAGCTTTCTAACCATCAAAAAAGAAGTGGATCTAATTAATCAAGCATCACCCAGGATGGAGACAAGTGCTATGATAAGATCCTCACCAATCAAACGCTAACCAAAAGGTGTCTTCAGTAAATCACTTACACAGTAAAGGATGGATCCAGCCAAGCATCAACTAAGACGGTTTCTACCAAACACTCACTGTCAGCGGAGTCTACCTGGTCACCCACCAGTTAAAAGGAAGTCTCGCCAGATACTCACCAGCTGGGTGTATCTACCTCGTCTAGAACCAAGGAAGACATAACCTGACTCAGCAAGCATCAGATAAATGGGGGTCAAGCCATTACAATGCTAAGATGGGGTTTACTTCATCAAGAAGGAACTAACAGACGATTCTTATTTATCATATACTACAAGCGGGTGTAACCCATTAATCACCAAGTAAGAAAGGGTTTAGTCAACAGCACAGCAAAATGTGGAACTAACAAATCACACAACAACTGTACCTGAGCCACTGGTAATCAAGCGCCTCCTAACGATGTATCTAACAAATCGACAAAGCTAAGAGGCGGGTCCACCCAATTAAGCACCGGCTAAGAGGGTCCCGATTACTCAAGCACCAACGAAGTGGGAGTCTGGCTGAGCAGAAGTGGTGGAGGATACCCATGCGGGTCGTCCTGCTGGTTTCTACTTGACATTGGTCAAGACGCTTCGTAGTTAAGAGTAGGTTGCTAAGGTTAACCTTTAGAAATATTATGAAAACTAATGACAACTATCCAACAATGTCGGTGTGAGACATCTGGTGGACTATATCCGTTCACTTCAGTGCAAGTTTAGTTTGTGTACACCTGTGTATGCATACGTTTCCTCGTCTGTCCATATAAATGGGTGGCTAAGTGTACGTACACATGGGTTTGTATGTATGCATGTGTGCATATGTGCACACAAGCGCATGATAGCGAAAGCAGCATATGTCTGTTTAGGCATGTGAAAATTTACATTCAAACATTTAACTGTAATCTATATACGGTCAGCGTATGTAGAGGTATATATCATATGAATACATAAAAAGGTACATGAAGATATACCCAGTAGTGAACAGCATGTGTCAACACGCTCATGTGTGCTTTAATGCAGATCCCAGACTGAGTCCATATTTGACGTAATCCATTGTCGTAGCGAGAGAGAGAGAGAGAGAGAGAGAGAGAGAGAGAGAGAGAGAGAGAGAGAGAGAGAGAGAGAATTAGTGAAACATTTCTTAAACTTCTTCTCACCTTTTGCCCTACGGTCCTCTCTCTCTCTCTCTCTCTCTCTCTCTCTCTCTCTCTCTCTCTCTCTCTCTCTCTCTCCCTCTACCGACTGGCAGCAGCGCCAGCCAGGCCGGGCCAGCACAACAAAGCCAACATTATCAAAGGTAAATTTGCAACTATAATTTCACAACCCGCGTTTGTATGCATTTTACGTGAAATATTAATGAGAGAGAATTTAAAATCTGTATATGAGAGTCCAGTAAGCTTAATAAACTCCAGTTTTGATAAAAAGCTATAGAATATAATCAGCTATATATAAAAGATATATGACTATGCTATATTACACAGTCTGAGGCACTGGTGATAGACTTTTGAAGTCTGGCAATACAGAAGCGAAGTAAATATTGCATTTTTTTTTAATGAAAGACTCACCCGGACGTTAGTGCTGCCTGATGATGTCAAATGTGTTAATGAAGATTACCAAACTGCTACTTGTGTAAGATGGTCATATACGAACGTATGAAATTCAAATAAACAAACGTATTCACAAACGCAAATGCTCATGCGCGGGTGTAATTACCTGTTCATAATTAACTGTATTGTACCCAGTGCCGAGAGGGAGTTTTATACTCATGCCCCTTTCCCCCCCACTGTCTCTAGAACTTTCTCTATCATCATTCAACATATTAAACTTCTGCATGCTCTCCAAATACACAACCTGATCATTTAATTCATTCCGTTCATCCACTACTCTCCTACCTTAAAAATAACTTCTTTACGTCGTTCCAATCACGTTTCTTGCTTAACTTCAAGTTACGGCCGTGGATTGTTGTAGCCCTGCAATTTTCCCAGAACAGTTCATTCTTAACATTATCCAACTGGTTTATACATGTAAATCGTGATCAAGTCTCCTTTATCTTCTTTCTTACATGGTGGACAAATTTTGGGTCTTTAATCTTTCCCTGTAACTTTGCTCTATCAATTCTGATACCATAACTGATGCTCTCCTCTGGGCCTTCTGTTTTATTTTTTTGTGCTTCTTTAAATGTGTGTGTGTGTGTGTGTGTGTGTGTGTGTGTGTGTGTGTGTGTTTATTATTTACAAAATGTGTATCCAGGGAAGGGAATTTTATTCTCGTGTTGCCCCATCTCCTAACTTTGTGTATACACACACATATAAACATCCCAGCATACGCCAGGTACCCGTTTATCGACCAGCCCCAAGAGGGAGGGTGAACACCGGGTTTGGTTGTCAGCCAGTTACTCTGTCTGTGATTCGAACCCGGGCCCTTTAGACTGTTGGGAGACGAGGAAGAAGTACTAATGCATACATAATGAGAGAGAGAGAGAGAGAGAGAGAGAGAGAGAGAGAGAGAGAGAGAGAGAGAGAGAGAGAGAGAGAGAGAGAGAGAGATGAACAAGAGCAAGAAGCAGCTACCAGTTGCTAGGGTAATATCAGCACTTACCACTGTCCATCATAGCCTGGGGGAGGGGAACCAGACGGCTGGGCAAGACCCGTCTGCCAACACTAACACCGGGTGCTTGCCCCAGCCCAGAAGAATATCCGTTCTCCGGTGTCTTCTAGAGCATGACCAAACCACCAGATACTTCATAGTGAGCTTCACTGCACCAACAACTACATGGCATCAGGAGATATACAAATGTGAGAAAACTTAATCTTCCCTAAATGATCTCAAGTCAATAGATCCCTTAAGCCCACAATATACCCAAACTAACTTATTCGACGTTGTAGACGCATCCCGATATTCTTTTGGTTCTCTTATTTGGTTCATCGCCTCCACGTGTCCTGGTGTATGTGGAGGAGAGGACTCACCCTTACTGCTCCTCCGACTGTGTCCCGGCAGCCGGTCACCACATGGTCTTGCCTCTCTCAGCCAGTCTCCTGCCTCCCGAGTTCCTCTGATCATCGCACATTACGTGCCACTTCATGACCTCCTCAGTGTCTAACGCAGTGTCTGGTGCACCGGTTCTGGCATGTGTCTCTTCTCGCTCTCCTCGGATTCGAGCCTGTTCTTCCTCCCAGTTTTTTTTTCTTCTTTTTCCTGTTGTTGCCATGTAGCTTACCCCAGTGTAAATACTGCCTACTCCTTCATGCCTCCTCATCTGTTCCCCTTCCAAACTTTTTTATTTTATTTTTCCTCCTGCTACTCCCTCTGCCTGCCTCATTCCCACAACTCATCTCTCTCCTATAGCTCTTCAACCCCTCTCTTTTTATCCCCTTCGCTTGCTTGTTCCCCTTATTTCCCTCCGTCCCACATACTCTCACCCTTCTACTATTTACTGCTCATCTTTCTTCTACCGCTCTTCCACTCCCCCTACTGCCACTTTTTATCCTCGGGTCTTGCCTCTGTTCTTCCTGGTGCTGCTGCCGTTTCATCGCCAGGGGAAGGGCAGCTGGTGTAGCGGCTGAGACCTGACACAAGCCAGACGGGCAAAGCTGTAAGGGCAGGTCGGGAGGGCATCATCAACACCGGTGGGGATGAGGAACCAGGTGGCAGGGGATACCTTCCTCCTCCCCAGTCTTCAACAATTACCCAGCCACCACCACCACCACCACCACCACCACAAGCCACCACAGTGGTGGCACTCAGCGAGCGGCGTCCCTCCGGTGTCACTCTGGCATGCATGTTTGGAACGCAAATCGCTTCGCCCGCGTTACGAATTACAAGCCGGGAGGACGCGAGCGGGAAATTATGTCGAATTTAGACGGTGGTGCTAGTAAACTTTGGCGATGATGGATGAGACGAAACGCGTCGTATTCCCTTTGTAGCTCAGCTGTCGACAATTATATCAAAGTGCTCTCACATACCGCGACACGGACAAGTTTCCATCTTATTACAGGGCTCATAGTGTTTTTAATCCACCATTGCATGTCCCACCTCAGCAGGCAGCCTTAGGAATATTGAAATCATACTGTACTCGCATTTCGAAACGTGAACCAAGCGTGTGTACATATTTCAGCCAGATGTATAATGCACAAAGGCTGAGCAGTGTCGGTAAAGCCAGAGAGTCACGGAAGTTGATGATCCATACATGTTCAAAAGCAATCACCGCCCACACCAACCCTAACTACAGGCTACCGACTCCGTTTGAGAAACAATAATTATACCAAAATAAAAAAGATAATAAAAATATACTTAATTCCTTCACTATATTCAAACCTACGCCAACTGAGCTATAATCAGATTCCTTCACACAAAGGCGTACTATCGTGTGACAATCACAACGCATTAAATGTATCCATCATAATAAAAGACAGCTACCGGAGAATTTCCGTTCCTTTTGAGATACCAAAACAAAGGCTCTTTCATATCATGGACTGAGGGCTGTCCCTTTGTGCGTCATGTTGTTAGAGTTCAGAGGGTTGATCTATAAGTACCGCCAGCATTTGTATGCATAGACATTTGAGGAACATGACCTTCGACCGGGAGACTGTCAATAATGTTAGGTGTGTTGAAAGAGAATTCTAATGCCTCTGAGCACCACACAACACAACCCTTAGGCACGAAGGTACGACCACCCTTGAGCATGGTGTCAAAGGTACGCCATCATACCCAAGGGTGGTCGTACCGTAGTGCTGGGGTCGTACCGTCGTGCTCAAGCATCGTACACCGTCATGTTGATGAGGTTAATGAGCACAAAGTGAACGAGTGAGGTGTGGGGAGAGCGGAACAGATTGTGAGTATATAACCCTGTGTTTGTAGCTCAACCAACTCGAACACAGAGAGTACCAGAAACATTATCCTCCTCTACACTTGCTGGTCCTTGTGTTGCCAAGACACCAGGGTTGATGTTACAACGACTACTGTAACACCACCACAATTCATGTAACACTGGTCATACTTGCGTGTTAACATGTCTGCTGTAACACTAAGCCGTTCCTGTAATACCTGTTATACCACGCTTAGAGATAGCAAGCAGCGACAGATTTCCGACAAGAGACCATTACCAAGCGGCCGATAACAAACTACCAACAAAATAAAAATGAAACAATATGTACCGATCAAAAGCGACCGATATCAAACGTCTTACGAGGATCATATCGCAAACACCATGCTATCGACGTCAAGGAATGTGACGCAAGCGGTCGGCACAGACATGCTGGCGGGTCATATCTTTAACATGCAGGTGAGGAGGCAAGGATCACGGGAATGTACCAGCAAGTTGGTCAGTTGTACGGGTACCACCTGGTGCTACACGATTCACGGGTCAGGATGTACTTAAGGGTAAGATATATTGGCGACGGGTGTATTGGGAGAACAGGATAGCATTGGGGAGCAGTTGGCCCCAAGGTAGTTACCAGAGTTAAAAAGGTTTCAGAAATACTGGTCTAGGTGAGCAGCTGTAAGGTTCGCAGTAAACATACCAGACGTAACAGAATTCTCAAAATCCTGCTTTTACGTCCGTACCAGAACTGTGAACAACAATACATGAGGAAGAAGCTGTTGAATCAAATATGAATCATCTAAAAGTATCACTTCCAAACTTTGGTTCCTGCTGGAAAATGTACGAATACCAGCCAACTATACAGCTTCACTGTTGTTTATTGTCTTTGGTTTAGACTGTATCACTCTCATGGTATATTTGCATTATGAGAAAATAACAAGCTAGTTAAGAGGAACTTGACGGGATGACCTCGTAGCTTCTCCTTTGTCGCATGTCTGGTTGTTGATGTCTTCAGTACGAGACGACCGTGCCCGCTCACCAGATGGCACACAGGGATCTCTTAAACGGCGTGTTGACCTACCACAACGCAACTACGGCCAAGTATTGGTCATTCCGTTCGATGCGGTTGTTAGTAATGACCAGCAGCAAGATACTCTGTGCTTGGTTTACTAATGATGATACAAAATGTTTCAGCTAAATGCTGTCACGAAAGGAAGTTTTCAGACTTGTTTATTATGTCTGAGGCACATGTAGTGCCGGGGACGGAGTTCATCACCCTAGATGTTCCCACCATCGTTGATGCCGACAGCCTCACCTCCTTGTTCGAGACCACTTGTGCAGCAAGGAACGTCACAATAAGCAGCACTTGAAGCAATAATGTTCCTGAGTCACGACCGGCCGAGCCCAACAGTGAGGCCCAAGCACATGGCTGCGTCTCCGTATCCCTCTATCCCCGGAGACAATTTATCCCCGGGCAAGACGCGGAGGGAAGCATCTCTGAGCACTCCGCTGGGGAAGATGCTTTTAACTCGCTTGTTTACCAGGGTCGCAGCGGTTCTAGTTATTGGATCAACTTTAAATGGGGGTAGTAATCCAATTATGAGTTCGGGGCTGTTCACTGGATCAATAGGTCCGGCGGCCACAAGTACCTCTGCAAGGAATGGTTCCACCTAATGAGTTGCCTGGCCACAGCTCCCTATTGAAAACTATAGCTCCCCCTACGAGGACTTGACTCTTTCTCTCTCTTTCTCAAGGGTCTTAGCTTTCCCTATAGGGACAAAGCTCCTGCTTGAGGGTGGGAGGAGGGGGAGGGGCATAGTTTCTCCTTGAGGGCCGTAACTCTGATCTAATAGGCATAAGTTCCCTTTGAAGTTACGAGTCCCCACAGGGTTTACATCTCCTCCCGTCGGTCAGAACTTTCTCATGAGAGTAATAGCTCTCTCTCTCTTGTGGACCACAACTTTCCCCTTGATGGCCACGTCCCCCACAACTAGGCCTTCAAACACTCTCAAACAGTTCTCATACCTCAAAATTATCCAAGTGATTACCCAGCAGACGGTAACTGAGCCTCGGAAATGTAATTATGGCTAGTCTCACATCACACACCTTTGTCCTTTTACATGGCTTCAGAAGTACGAATACCAAAAACCTTATTTACAAAGAAATTATCAAAAATGCGTAAAAGATTTCTGTTCCCCAGAGGTTAGACAGACTTGTCAGAAACGATAACCAGAAAGGATAATCTACAAGGCGTAACGCAATGAGTACACAAACGTACACATCATAAATAGTCTGCATGAGCGAAAACATACACAAAGATCTGAAAACGGCACGACGCACACTCAACACCTCAACACCGACAGACAACATAGAAAACGCACAGGGCAAGTGTACGTAGAAAAATAAGGGCAGATGGCCACGAGAACGACGCACAACATAACACGGAAGAAAGACATCCTGAAGAAGAAAAATCATAACAAAACTGTTACTAAAGACTCACTCCTGCTCGCCACGACGGATGTTCTCGTAGGCAGAGGTGTGTGTGAGAGGTATAGAATATCCTTAGAGGAGTTATCACACATAACGCACGCTCACGATACCTGACAATCTTAAAAGTCCTTAGATAACTCGCATGAAGCATATCGCATCATAATTCGCGAAGCGATAATTTCTTCGGGGCGCCATTAACAGGGCGAGACTTATGGAACGCGAACTGTTTGCACTGATCATCTCTTCTGAGTGAGACGTAAACATCAGAGAAATATCCTTGTGCGATATTTTTCGCATTATTTATACTTCCTGCGCACTCAGAGCAACATTTGTGGCGAAGATTCCGACACACACACACACACACACACACACACACACACACACACACACACACTCAAGCTTGGTACAGGATGGCAAGGATTCCTGTAAACACACACACTCCCACGTATACAAAACTTCCCAGTTACGATAACAGGACTCTAGGATATCATACAGACTCAAGCAAAGACATATATTGCACCTCCGGTGAGTCAGTGGACCCATGAGTTAGGTACACTTTCCCCAGGAGCCGTGCTGTAACCTGAGAACCGGGGTCCGAGCCTCCAGCCCAAGCCCCCGGCACACCGACTCCTCCAGTGTTGACCTAAGGATAATCCTCACCCTAGTTTGGGATGTGTCTCCATCCTATGTGCAACCTTTTTATGTCAGAGGTTTATGTTTTGTCTGTACATCTAACTGTGAGTCACAGTTTAACAGTAATAATTATGTAATACTAAAAGTTACAACAATTAGAAACACTTATATATATATCTTTCTTTCTTTCATACTATTCGCCATTTCCCACGTTAGCAAGGTAGCGTTAAGAACAGAGGACTGGGCCTCTGAGGGAATATCCTCACCTGGCCTCATTCTCTGTTCCGTCTTTTGGAAAATTAAAAAAAACGAGAGGGGAGGATTTCCAGCCTCCCGCTCCCTCCCCTTTTAGTCGCCTTCTACGACACGCAGGGAATATGTGGGAAGTATTCTTTCTCCCCTATCCCCAGGGATAACTTATATATATATATATATATATATATATATATATATATATATATATATATATATATATATATATATATATATATATACACACACGAGTATTTACGAAAAAAACATTAATTCGTTAGTATTGCTTCTAAGAAATTTCTTGGAGGATGTATCGTGACCTCAGTGAAGACACATGGTCGTAAATGAATGGAGTGACATAGTCTAAGTAAAGGAGTGTGCCCCATTACCATTAATGAAGGAAAATAACACATGATCTAACTGACAGGGTTTAATTATGCTGAAGCGTGACTGCAGTTCAGCCAGAGTCGGTATGCAGCACGGTGCTCTGTGTTATCCTTGTGACAGCCCATCTACACATAGGAGTAAGTTTGTTACTTTGGTGACTTATAAGTGAAGTCTGGACGTCTTGTGATGATAAAAAGAAATACATATTTAAAGGCTTAAGAAATAAAATCAAATGGTGTCAACAGTGAGTAATATACATTTAACTACGGTTCACTGTGTATAGAAATTCTAACTGTTACAGTAAACAAAGAAAGAATCTGCCACTTAAATACAGTTTAAAAGGAATTTGTCACTGAAAACAAACAAACAGTAAACTAACAAGTGAGGGAGGATGAACAGGAATGACATTGAGCAGATACAGCCAACAAACACAGCAAGAAGAGGCACGTCTAACAGTCTTAATATTCAGCACTGGGCCACAGTTAACAGGCATGGTAAGCAGCAGAGAGGTACAGCAGGAGGCAAGGTGAGGGTGTGACAGTAATGGCCGTTGCAAGCTCCTCCTCCACCAGGAGGCGACAAGTGATGCAGCAGTAAATAAATCAAAGAGGTTCACCCACCAGGGTCTGTGGCCACACCAGGCAGCGGTGATGATGATGATGATGATCATCCCTGCGCTGCTCTCAACCTGGTCCTTTTAGGTCTGTCTGTCCATGTGTTGTTCCTTGTCTTTTGTCTGATTCTTTTTCTCTTCTTTCTTAGTTTCTTGTCCTATCTATATATGTCTCTCTCTCTCTCTCTCTCTCTCTCTCTCTCTCTCTCTCTCTCTCTCTCTCTCTCTCTCTCTCAGCCCTATCATTTTTTTCTTGCGAATCCCTCCCACTCTTTTCTCATAAAATATGACGGAGAGCAAACTGGGCAGAGTCCGGAGGCGGGCAATTAGGAAGGACCAGGGAAGAGGGACACAGTGCAGGAGATGAGACGAGACGAAAAGACGAAGCCAGAGGAGCAGGCAGAACGAAAAATGTTCGGACGCTCACCGCCATCATCTACTACAGGCTGTAGTCTGGGACTATTACCACACATATGTCACAATCTACTAACATTAAATGCATAGTAATCCTAGCCTCGCTATACAAACCTTAATTATCAATACGTAGCTGTATGTGCTGTACCATATTCCCATATTCTTTCGCTACGTTTTGTTTTCCTCGTTATTATTGTTCGGCTGTTCCCCTTCCCCTCTGTTCATCAGTCCCCTACCCACTCTACCTCCTCAGCACCGTGCATGCAGTGTACTCCATTAGCCTCTCCCTCTCAAATGTTCCCTCCGCCACAACAACTCTTTCATCTCAACAAACTACACCTCACAACTATGTACCGGCACATGCGTTAACTCCTCCCACGTAGGAACATCAAGATTAACAGCTCTGGATAATAGCAATATGACAAGTAACAGCAGTACGTCATCACATAGCAGTTCACTGGTGCCACCATCGCACGGCAGTGCACTAACATCACATGAGCAGCAACAGCAGCAGCAACAGAACAGCGGTGCCACCATCACATCAGCAGCAGCGCTGGAGGCTGTTACATCCTGTGATGAAGGCCATAAAGTCATCAGATTCGGAGGAGGTCCTTGGCCCAGAGGTCGTCAGCGGTGGCGCGACCAGTGGCTGTCCAGCATTCACACATTTATAAGGATGATGTCCTACTGCCGCACACAAACCAGAAGCTAAAGAATTTCCTCTTACTCTCAAGCAAGACAAAGTTATTACACTGAGTTTTATTTAAGCTTAAACTCTGATATATAAGACGGTTTCAAATTTCTAATTTCCATAATATTAACACCAAACACGAAAAGTAGAGTTTAACCAAATAGAATATATAAAGTACCTTGTACTTGACATTTCTGAGGACTAAAGGTATCAAAATCCATATCTGTGAACTTTATTACCCAACGCTATGACTCAAAATAACTATGAAGGTACTACTAGTCATCTTTCATTCCTGGCGTGGCTCTCCACTTGACTATCCTCACACTTTCCCCCATGCGTTCGAACAGCATCAGTACAATCAGGGCAGGCCAGTGCAGCATGGAGAAGCTACAGTTCTTAAGTCTATTATGTAGACGGCCAGGTGTAAGAAAGAGGTATTAGGGTGAGTGCTACTCCCCTCCTGCGTGACAGTAACATCGTCCCGGGTGTCACCTCCGTCACACAAACTCGACAAACACTCCTTCTGGAAGTTTATGACGTCAACATCTTCACGTCACTTACAAAGCGGGTGCTCGTGGTGGGTGCCAAGTACAAAGGTCTTCAGATCCCCTTCGTCAGCCTCGTGGAATTTTATGTTTGGCGATGACTAAGTTCTAATGAAATACCTTAAAGACTAAGCATTCAGGATGTCTCACGTCTAGGTTTTCATGATGTCCCTAACGTCAGGGTCTTCAGGATGTGCCCATTAAAAAGGCCCTCCATAGGATCCCCTTCCAAGGCTTCCCAGTCTCCGACGCAGAAGACCTCTGAAAATGGTCTATCAAACCACAGACTTCATAATGCCTCCCTCGTCTTGGTCTCCAGGATGCTCCCTTCCTTATACCCACCGGTTCACCAGAATCCCTCCACCAGGGACTCCACCATGTCCCATCCGCTGGGACCTTCTGTGTATTCACGCCCCGCCTTCAGGGAATTCAAACAGTCAAATAATGTTTCTAGTTCACACAGACTTCATAAACAGTTTCAGCAGTTCCATCCCCCATGCCAGGTTGTTAGAGGAAATTCCCAAAGGTTGGGTCATCCCTCTGGCGCAGCCAGGTCATAAGGGCAGCCTCAGGAGGTGCCTCACGCACAGGTCACACGCGCCAGCGACCCATCGTCCATCATGGTCGTCATTAACGTCTGGCTAATGGTGAAAAGTGCATACGACGCGTCAATCATCCCTGATGGAGTCGGACCCCGCCCCCTACACCGTCATCCCAATCCTCACACCACCGTCCCTCTTCTTACACTACCATACAGCCCCTTACACTAACTTCCCGTCTCTCACACTACCAACCGGCCCCTCACGCTGTCATCCTAATCACGCTAATACCCCGCCCTTCACACTAGTGCCTGGACCATAACTCTGGTATCCCAACCCACAAATAATAACTTCTTTCCTTTCACTACCGCCTCGTACTCTTATACTAACTTTTAGCCCACTTAATGTTATCCTTGCCTCTCCCAGTGGAATCCCCTCCCCTGACACTGGCACCCCTCCCCTTACACTGGTACCCTGCCTTCACACTGGTGCCTCTACCATTCACACAGGATCCCGCCACCTTCTCCATCCTTGCCAGACAGTGTAGGCCCCCTAGTGAGGTGCAGGAGGCTGGCGCACCAACATAAGAGTTCGCAACTCTGGCAGCAGACTCCCGAATGATGAAGTGATTCACAGCTTTGATGAGGTCACGGGGTGGGGAGGTGGTGGCAACGTTTGACGGGCCGCACCAGCCATACAGCCAGCACCACCAAGACTCAACAAGACGTGGCATCATAACGAATGAGGTGCCATCATGATGCATGAGCAGCTGCCCTGCCATTTCAGAGTGTCCAAGTGCCACGCCTTAACGACTTTACCGGCCAATCTACGTCTTGTATTGGGGAAAAAAAAAAGTTTATTCATGAACAGATTTCTAAAAATGACGACTGCAGTGCTATTCTGCGGGTTAGGTTGGCGAAGGTTAATGATAATCTGTCTTTATAACCATGGTCATGAGGCTGTAAACTGCTTCATATTATGAATCTTACTTTTAAGGAATTTTTTGAGCTATGAATCACTTTAAAAGTACAACAAAGAGGCCACGTCTGGAGATAATCAAACACATGGAACGCTGACTGTTTGCATCCCTAGAAAGACTGCTTGCTCCCCTACACGGCAGCTTCCACCCTCACACTAACTGTCTACACTCCTACACAGACTACCTGCACTCTTACAATGACTGCCTGCACACCCGTGATGACCGTTCGAGAAAGCACGTTGTCAGTAAAAAAGCAAACTCATTTTGAGTAAGTAGCTCTACGCACTCATCTGTGAGACGGCAAACAGACATACCTAACCACATCACTCACGCACCAAAATACATTGACGAACATAAAACAAACACTCGCTTACTTTTTCTCCTTCCCCCTTAACCCCGGGTGTAATGACGTCACCAGGGCCATAAATCAATGAGTTAACGTTATCAACGACCAGCCAAGCAGTTATCAACGGACAATTGAGCTTATTAAGCAAGCATCTGGACAAGACAAGGACTCAGCACCACTAAGACAAGGTACTGGCAGGCCGGCAGCTTCTGTGACTGAGTGACGAAGGACAACATGCGTTGTTGGTCGCGGTGATGTATGGTGAAGGACTATGGTGCCTACAGCTGCTGTTGTCACAGAGCGTTGCTGGTGTAGGCAACTTGGCGTTAGTGAATGTTGCTGGCTATAATGGTGTTGTGATTCTCAGGAAGGTTAGTGAGGCGGGGTTCTGAGAGAGGAGTAAAGGATGAGGTGGGTCTTTCAGCGGTGACGGCTGAGGCGGGATCAATGGTGACAGTTGAGGCTGGGTTCTGTTGTGAGGGTTGGGACGCCGGGGCTCTCATCGGTGTATAAAACGTAACAGAGAGCTTAACAAGGCATAGGAGGGTGATAGATAAGGCTCAGGAACCACGAGTGACATCTTCCACGGAAAAGGGAGGAGCAGCATTGCCAGTGGCATATTACAAAGCAAAGTAACACAGGACATACATACACTGAGTATCAGGGTTTGCTAGCATACAAGTACAAACATTATGATAGAAGGTAAAAATATCACAGACTGCGTATATAATTCATAGGGTAGAGCTATACTGGTAGCAATAAAGTGGAGATTCAGAGGGAGGTTTGGCGTACATCACATGAATTGTGCGCAGTTTACAGAATACTGTGTGGTACAGACTGATTTATATGAAAAATTACTTGATTTGGCAAATACAATACATAAACAAAACACACCACATTCATGATACTGTGGGTGAAGGGTAAACAGCTGGAGATGGATGCCCCTTACTGAGGGCCGGGGCAAGGCCCTCAGCGGTAAGGGATGGAGCAGGGGCTCTCAGAACTGAGGGCTGTGGCAGGGTCCTCCGTGCTGAGGGCTAGTGGGACAGTCGACAGTGAGGGCTGGGGTCAGGATATGTCCACTTCACCACTGGGATGTTTACAAACACTGGACTGGGGGGATGAAGATGTAGATAATGGAAGTGGCCCACGTCATTAGGGAGAGAGGCGCCGTGTATCAAGTTCCCCTGCCATCTTTACCCAGACACCTATGGCGTGGGGAAAGATTTATATGAAAAGGGGTCAGATTTATATGTAGTTATGCATGATACCTATAATGTGGGGAAAGATTTACATAAACGCAGGTGCGAAAGAAGATTTATATGGTGCGGGGTATGATTCATATGGTTTGGGCAAGTTTAATATTGTGTGTAACAAGATTATTTATAAGCTTTGATATAAAATTCCTATACCGAGAGCCAAGCTTTCTGTGGCCTAGGGCAAGATATATATACCACAGACAAGATTAAGAGGCACGAGGCAAAATTTAAAAGGTGTGGGCACAGCTTACGTACGTCATTGCAGATAAGGTCATGAACCTCTCTTGTTAGAAACACACACATATATACACAGGGCCAATTAAAGCCGAGCAATATACGAGCTGTCGCTGCGTAATGAAGCTGTGAGCTTAAGCTTTGATAACGCTATCGGCATGATCACATGGGACGTGGGTCTGGGAGGCCTTCCCACAGCACAGATAACTTTTATCTCTAATCTTGGCCAGCACGACACGTCTCCATCAGTCTTAAACACACGAAAGTTACCATCACACTCACGCATCACTTGCCCCCACAGTAAATACAAATATGTTTGTGATCTTAATGCAGAAACAACAAACACGTCTTGAGTGGAGAAGGAAACAGTTGATCATATGAGTTGTTCAAATATTTTCTTTTCTAACTGAAAGCCATAAAGATCAGCCTCATATATATTAGCGCATTATCTTCCCCCGACACAACAAGAATCATAGAGATAACAACCATGATAATAAGTAATTCAGCAAATACAAACAAATATCATAAAAATGCTAAGAACGACTTTCTTTTTTACGTCGACACCATAATGTTGCTCATCAGGAATATCTAGGACTGATAACTTCCTCATGGGGCAAGTGAGACTCAGTGTAGCCAGATGAAGCCTCTATCTACAACCTCAACATTGAAGAGAACTGCTTGTGAGTTGAGAACTTTTCAATCCACGTAACTGTGTCTCATACCCTTCCACAAGTGTGATATGGTCATAGTGAGAGCGGTGAAGTATACAAGCGTTCCCGAAGGCTAATGAACCACTTATCTGCTCTAACGCTGACCATCAAGCAATATTAAGGAGAAGAGAGAGTCTCAGACTTGAATATCCAAAGTTTATTGTTCGAGAACAGCTGAGGCCACAAACGTATCTGTTTATCACTAAGATAAAACAGGATTGCTTTCATGCACACATGTACAAATGTTTTGACACGTGAATTATTAAAGGTTGTGCTGAGATTTTACAGCCATATCTCCTGCCAGATAACATAACCATACCATAATTCGAAGTTTTCGTTTGGGAAAAATGGTGATATACAGATTCCTTGTATAATCCTGGTCCCAGATTTAGACTGTCTCAGAACTGTGGCATTAAAGCGAAATCCTGAGAGTCATCGAACTGCACCGCATCGAACGATCCGATGTTTACCCGGATGAAATTTCGTACGAGTCTCAAACAAGGCAAAGCAAGCACTTTAGCGAGGGAACCCTCCACAGTAAACTGTCTGGCTAGCAGACTACAAGAAAGGTTCCTCCTCGTATATGATGAGGACACACACACACACACACAAAACATCTTCGCTCACGATACACTCATCATATTCTACACCCAGGTCAGCGATGCCATTGGAGGATACGTCAGAGGCCACGGGGCGTCTGAAGAGTCCTACCAACATTATCTTAAGATTCCCAGTTACAGCAAGTCGGACATCAATTTAAACTCCTGCATCACCAATACTGCAGCCATCGCAGGCTTTATGCATGATGATACTGATATACCTGGATGAGATGAGCATCACAAATCCTATCCCCCTGCAAACGTAAGAAAATAAACAGAATGCAAGTATGTTCGGATCGATTAGTTTACTGAACTTCAGCAAAATGAAACTTTTTTTTTTTTAATCTAAATAGCTTCACACCTAGCAATGACACAGAGGGGGAGGGATAATACTAATGCGGAGAAATAAAACCACCATCGTTACGTATAAAACAACAAACAAGGCCAGCAACGTTTCGAAAAACAATATGGAAATGTCATTAGGGTAACAACAAACAATTTCCGTTACGAAGCAGAGAACAGAGAAGGCAAGTAACGGGTTGGGAAAACAAGCGATTACGGCACGTCAAAAAAAAGACGGTAACTAGACACGCTGCGAGGAGGGAGAGGGAAGAAGAAGGAAGTGGCAAACTCGCAAAACCAGGAGAGCGTTGTGCCGACGGACGCAGACGTTGAGAGCGAAACAATAACAGCGGAGTGACGTCACAGGAACAAAGGCAGGTCGTGATGCGTCGTGCGGCGAACGGCTGATGGATGGG
This sequence comes from Panulirus ornatus, assembly GCF_036320965.1. Lineage (NCBI taxonomy): Eukaryota > Metazoa > Arthropoda > Malacostraca > Decapoda > Palinuridae > Panulirus > Panulirus ornatus. Next base: position 11,375,882 of record NC_092245.1, read on the forward strand.
CACGCGTCAGTCGCCGTTGCCGCCGCCGCCAGCGGCCGGAGCCGGGGCTGAGCATCCACTACACATACATCCACCCCAGGGGGTACGGCGGGCCGAGGCCAGCCCTCCGCTACACACACACACACACACACACACACACACACCTCCCCAGGGGGAGCGGCGGCCAGCGAAGGTGAGGGCTGTCGGTGCTTAGGGTGACACTAATGGATGGCTTGGGTGAGGATCGCGACCGTTACAGACATGTATACGGGCTGGTTCAGTCGTGTGTAAACAAGCTGTTACAGTGTGGATACAGGCTGGTTAGGAAATGGATAAACTAGTTCGTTAGAGCTCTACATGCATACGGGCGAGTTAGAGTTACGATATGAGCAACTTAACCTCAGAATACTGGCCAGTTAGGGTGAGGATCATAAAGTACCCGAGGTGAAGGTACAAGTCAGAATGAGAACGTACCTACACTATCATCTTACATACAGGCTAGCATTAACCTTAAGAAAACTGAAGGAAATACATACATGCATGCACGCACAGCAGATAGACTGGAATTAGAATACAAAAATAAGGCCCACTGAGGATTAATTGTACGTGTGTGTGTGTGTGTGTGTGTGTGTGTGTGTGTGTGTGTGTGTGTGTGTGTGTGTTTTAAGATGACGAGTATGGATAAAATGGTTGCTGCAAGATATCATTATAAGCAAGTTAATAAATATGTTTCTAACATGTTTTAAGGCCCTGCATGTTAGCAGTTAATAAGAATCATATAAACCATAAAGCTTAATAACCGAGCAACAAAGTAGTATGAATCATCATTAATTTCGTTATATATAGATATACTTAACATATTTTCCCACCACTTCTGCTCTCAAAAATGCAGGGGCTGCGCCAGAATTTCCTCCAGCCTTTGAACTCGTAAATAAGGATTCACGTAATGGTAATTTATGTCCTGTGGCCAGCTGCCTCTCCCTTGACCAACCACGTTAAAACCAGATCGGCAGAACGTCCTCGGCACAAAAGCTTTGCCTCGCAAAACGTTCGTAGTCTCTAGGAGAAAATCCTCGAAATCAGCACATGAACTGGCAAGGTTCGCAAGCCCTTGCTCCCTCGTGTTTTTGTAGTGATCTCGGGATCAGGACAGATATCGGCGTGGTGGGTCCCTGTAAGCACCTCTGAGAGTTCCAAGACGCCCCACCACAGTCTTCTTTGTCTTAGTATAATCGAGACGAACACTAAAACTAGTCTCGCAGGCATTCTGCTGTTCTCGTAATGTGAAAATCGAGATCAACACCAAACCTGGATCTGGTAAAACTTAAACTTATGCCCATGTATGATCATCGAGATCTTAAGTCGGCGCTGAGGAAGTCTCGCATCTTTGTATCATCCGCGAGGCCAGCACGACTGCAGGTCTAAGAGAACCCAATAAAAAACATCTACATAACAAGTATGTTACCACAAAAACAAATAGATGCCGATGAAACATTTTTGAAAATATATTTCGGCCTAACTCACCAACATCATTAGTTATGTCTTTATGCCTAATTCATCATCGTTAAACGCTCACGCCTAGTTCATCGCAATTAAGTAACTGTATGGGCCTAATCCATCATCATCAGGGTAATTAATAAGATATGAATGTATTCTTACGAAGAGAAAATCATCCAAAGAATAACTATATGATGAAATGAAAGAAAGAAAACAGGGCTTAATAAGCTTCCAAAAGAAAGAAAACGTAAAAAAAAATAAGGGATGTGGGGAGGTGGGAGCGTGCAAGTAACCGACGAACGCTGGCAATATTCACAACACAAATAATCGAAATGAAATGCAAGCAACTCCACAAAATCAAGTGTTGAATGTATTGGGATACTGAGTGCTTGTCTAATATTATTTTCTTATGAGAAAATGGAGGTGATATTATCTGTCTAGTATCAAAATCATATGTTAACGAAGTGAACTGATGAACCACTTAAAACCGAACGTTAACCTCTTGCAACTAGTCCTTAAAGTTGAATACTGGCGGTGTTTCAAAGTAAACCACTAAAACCAAATACTGAACAGTCTCTCTGAATAAAATATTGCCGACATTTACGGTTCAGTCCCTTAAAATCGAATGTTTGTTATCTAAGAGATCTTATACCTCTATCAGTCTCAACGAAAAACGAAGCCCTGAAATTTGTTTTTTACGAAGTTTACCAGTATGTAAATACGATTCTGAAGGGCCGCCATAAATTAGTGGTAACGTTCTCAGCTCATAAAGAATGATGGTTAAGTTCGAACACCAGGGCACGTTCCTCTCCATAGGGTACAAAGGGCCAGTGACTGGTGTCAAGACCTTAGAGTAGCCTGGCCTTCACTCCTGGGAAGATCACATCGCAAGGATGAGATAGACGACTCAAAGGATCCTTAATAACAGCGATGCTGGTTGGAGACTATAACCCGAACTTATGAGTAAGTCTAAAGAAACTAAAAAAAAAATAGTATAACATGATGATGAGAACATTTGAATGAAAATACTATAAAAGGTTAGGGCAAGGGTATAGGAGCAACTGGCAGTTTAGCTTGTGAGGAAATGTTAATCACATGACATGTGAAGTGTGTGGGCAGGAGTATTGGAAACACACTAAAACACGTCTCGCGCTGCGAGAAAAAAATTCAACCTTTTAGAGATGGACCTAAATCCGCCTTGCGTGAAATGCCACACAACCCTCTCATTTATCCTGAGACACCTGAAAGTTTGAGACTGTGTTCACTTTTTATGTGACGTTAATCAGTCAGGCAGACACTATATGAAAAGAGTTTAAGCTTATGTAATGAACTAAGTCTGTAACGTCTGTTATAATTATCCGGTCATTGAAGTCTGACAAAGACTCTTTGTAACCTTTGTAATCCTTCTGCGTCACCGCTCACAGGATGAGCATGGCGGAAGCACAATAAATTAGCCATTGTCAGCGGCAAAAGTACAAAAAAAAATACAAGAGAAATTTTAATGAAGAGGAAAAACTAAGAGAAAAGTACAGATAAGAGGGGATAAAAATGTCGAGAGATAAAACATCAACGTTCTCCTTCTTGTCTTTATTAGCATTATCAATATACTTTAGTGATTACTACAGAGAGAGAGAGAGAGAGAGAGAGAGAGAGAGAGAGAGAGAGAGAGAGAGAGAGAGAGAGAGAGAGAGAGAGAGAATTTCAACACCAAGTTTACTGCAACGCATACCACTCATAAACCTTGAACAGTCACCCTGGTCTGTTCATAACAAACAAAGCAATAAAACATAATGAACTACATGACCATGTGTACACACATGTCAAAGCCAGAACCAATACAATGTCCACCTCATCATATAACGCTGTAATGTATCATTATACGAAAGATCATCATAACCGACCAACAAAGGTACGGTAGGGATTTACCAAGTGGTATTTCCGGTGTCTGGTAATGACTGCAGATATAATTTAAAGCAAGCAAACAATCTCTTAATGACTGCAGATATTTTTGCCACATAATGAATCGCCTGATGTCTCAAGGTATTTTTGCTCGGCACAGCTGGTTGATGACCGGGTATTTTGGATTCGGCATGAAATAACGACTGCTTCAGGTCTTCTCACTACTTATACACAAAGTTCCTGTATTTTGGCTACATACATAACGTGCTAAGGACCACTGGTATTTTGGCCGGTTACAAAGTTTCTTCACAACTGATGTCATTTTTTTTTCTTTACCAGGATAACACAGGGTTGTTGATGGCTTTCCGCGAGGCACACATTATCACAACACATGCCTTAAAAACGTTCAATGTGCTTCAAACTAGTTACGTTTTTTTCTGAGAACGGAATTCGACCACTTCTTTCCTATGGCAAATTATTGTTTTTCTTTCCTAGTTTAAAATCCTATATTCACAAGAAATTATAAGTATGAAATCTGTTACAGGAATTAGCTAAAAAATCTTCATTAAAAGAAAATTATTCTAATGATATTCATTCCAAATAGATATGAAGCTGTGCTTACAAAATTATATAAAACAACCCATATTTCAACCATGATCTTAAAACTGAAATTTCCTGGAAACTGAATCGGATGTTCGCCAATTTGAAACGTCCTCCAGGCTTATTCCATAAAAGATAAAAATACCACTGAATGCACGATATGCTAATGACTTCTAAACGATTTTTGTCATCGGACATGACTTCCTACTGTCAAGTGAAATTTTGGAGGGGTGCATTTCTCTCTAATACCTCCTGCGAGGTGCACAAACCACTAGTGGTTCCTGTGGGCATTCTGGTCAGGTACTCCATCACCTAACGATGGCAGAGACTTTCTTGACGTGTCTAACGTACTAATGAGGGAAGATACTGTAGCACGGCAGACCAGCTTATAATGAGGGAGGATACTGTAGCACGGCAGACCAGCTTATAATGAGGGAAGATACTGTAGCACGGCAGACCAGCTTATAATGAGGGAGGATACTGTAGCACGGCAGACCAGCTTATAATGAGGGAGGATACTGTAGCACGGCAGACCAGCTTATAATCAACAACACCGTATCGAGGTAAACAGTATCATACTGATGTAGACAATGAGTCTAGCCTGATCATAATCACCACCAGCGTGAACCTAGTAAGGTAAATCATATTGTAATAACCTACGTGGGGATTCTAGCGAGTTACACCACATCCTCACACCTTCAGGTATTTCTCGAGGTTTAAAAGGACGGGGTGTGTCAGTAGCGGTATGTTGGCGGGGAGGGACACGCCGCACCCTACTGCTGTGTGCAAGAAGGCAAACAACCATGAATGTAAAAGCAGGACAAGAATAAAAACCCGTGTGTGACCAGAACAAAGGAAAGAGAGAACAGGGAGAAGGTGCAAATTTGAAGGTCCGGTACTGAGTGTGTGGGGCCGAGGGAAAATTAGAAGGCGTCGGTATTCCAGCCCTGGTGTGTGGCTTTCGTCCAGCATTAAGAATCCCAACGATAGAAATACAAATTCCATTAATAAAATAAGAAAAGAAAATCCATTTGCGGGTACCTTGATTACAGTGAGAATTGAAGAAGGTGAATCAACGAGGGATATTTAACTGGGGCAAAAGGTTGTGAGTAGGTTATGAGAGGACCCAAGCCACCGGCAGTATACAAACCATCACCCAGGTTACTGCTACGCCACGCTAACCACTGTAGACGTCTGAGGTAACACCAGAAGTCTGGTGCACAGGTGGGTAGTGAGGTTTGGATGACGGCCGACCCGGAGAAGAGGATAAGCGATGAAAGAATCAGTCTATAGTTGAAAAGTGAGGCTGCTGCTGAGGGGTCCGGCTACAGCTGCGAGAAGAGGCTGCAGCTGAGGAACGAGGTGGAGCACAGCTGGTATGAACAACTAGCTTAGCTGTGGTAGCAAGGAAGCGTGGCAGTCAGTGGTGCAAGTAGTACCAAATGAGCGGCAGGGGAATGGTTTTGATGTAGCAATCGATGAATGATGAAGCAGGCACGCATCAACAGAAATACCGGTAGAAGAAACAGCAGGAAAAGTAGCAACTGCTGCACAGTGGACAGCATGCATATGGGTCACAACAGCACCATCACAGCCGCCGCCCCACGACCAAGCCGGTCTTAAAAGCACATTACAAATCCCCAGTTTGTGCGGGACTTTGTGCATAGCTGTGAACGAGGTTTTCGCGTGCTGCTGGAGTCTGTAATACAACGCGGCCAGGAATGACTGTGTGAATGATTGATGACGCTAATCTTGCCCACCGTGAGCTCCTCTTCCGCTACGCAAACCTCCTCCATCAGCGTTCCCGCTGCCTCTACCCTCAACCCATATCCCTCCACCACTCACTCATCAACACCATTTAAATACGGTGCACAGCAGGAACAAGAAAGTTACGGTCAAACACTGGGCGCTACGTGGCTCACAGACCGGCAGTAGAGGTAACCAATATTTCATAAATACTGGTGTAAGGGTTTGTTTATGGCCCTGCGTGCTGGGTGTGCCAGACGAGGGGGGTGAGAGCCAGTGAGGGGGTGCCAAGGTGCTGTCAAAGAGTTCCTGAGGTAAAACACTGTTTGCGCCAAGCTGTCCACCCTCGAAAAAGCTAGCAAAATATAGTGTTAGTGCAGCCCAAGTGAGTTTTGTTGGCAGTATATTCTAATCACAGACTTGAAAATTACACTAGCCTGTGGAAAGCTGAACAGAGTCTTTCATTACTATAGTAAATTATCTTCTTTTTGCTTTATATTCCTTTTCATGTTTGGTCCACATCGTGTTTATATTTCCAGAGGTTTGGTTCTGTCTATGTAGAACACACCACATACATGCGTCAAAGATGGGCCAAACGTGCATCGACCGTCTTCCTTTGTAGAGGAACTGCAGACGGCCTTCATCACCTGCCCCCAGGTGTGTGGGAATGGTTCTGAGGGAATCCACAGGTCCGCCTAGATTCCCTCAGTCAGACGTACTTGAGGAGAGGGGCTCAGACTGCACATAGCGACACGCCGTAGTTCAAAACACCATAACACGGGCGAGCCTCCAATTAGACATCAAAGGCAGAGGGGCAGGTATTACTGGGTCGATGCCGGTGCATTATAGCGCACTCGCGTGTCCCATCCCTGATGGACAGGCTAACTACAGGCCAAGCGTTCATGGCCAACTGGAGGGTTGGAGGGTGTGGTGAGGCCATGTCAACTACTAGTTGGTTGGTGGTGTACTGCAGCTATAGTAACCAGAGACCACAACTCTGGACTATCTGACGGTTTGGTACGGCCATATAGACAACAAAAGACCATGAGTTACAGGTCAAATACAGCATACAGTGTGCCATCATTGATTAGAAGACAAAACTCCAACTTAAACCATGGTATGAAGCAGCCATAACTTCGACAGGTCACAACTGTAGCCTAAAATACTGGGAGGTTTGCTCACGTTGACTGTAAGACATGTTTGAGTGAGACACAGTAGTGTGACCATGGTAACTACAGGGGAAAGCTGACCTTGACGACAATGTAATCTGGCTGAATTAACCACAGCCCACAACTCTGGCTTCAGAGGTAGTGTCATATGTCCGTGTTAGGTGCAGGTCATTACTTTGTCCTGAAAAGACAATGTGGTGTGGCCAAGTCAACCACAGGGTACAGCTTTTGGTCAAATACAAAACGTTCAGGGTGGCCAGAGTAAGAGCACACCACATAGTTTCTGCCTGGGAAGCCCTGGTTATCCAGGAGCCTTGAGCGAAAAGGGCGCTCCTGACGGTGACATGGCTGGAACGCCGTAATCACTGTATTAAACAAATTTATGGCGCACCACGATTCGTGGAATTCAAGGTCCAGCTCCCTTATGCTGCATTTCACACCCAGTGGTGGCAATGTCTACCACTGAGGAAGACAAAGAGGAGCATTATTCTCTTCACAGTTACAATCAGAGAACCATGATGATGTAATCCAGGGAGAGAGTCAAATACTATTTTTAACGTTTCCAGACATTTATCACGAAATTATGATTCACTGCTGCGTTTAAGTCATATTAACTGAAGACTGTGATCTAGCTCCAGTGTTTGTTTTGAGGAATGGCTTTATACGTCACAAATCACAATACCTTGAGTGGTACAAAGTCCCAGATTACCATTACCTGATACTAATGCAAACCAGAGACATTAACTTTACCTTGGTTCACAGTGTCGCCTCTCAGACCAAACTCGCCCATACCTGGAAAAAAGAAAGGGTTTGTTGGGACCTCATTTCAAATCAGGGGTACAATACTGAACTGCACCTCATATACAAATGTAGCAACACAAAGTATTATATACATTACAGCAAAATATGTTTGTCGAGTAGTTTTATTTCCACCTTAAAATCAATATTGTACGAGACAGATGCCTGGAAGAAGCTAGCCCATGTCTTTAATGAACCAAACCTGCTGAATCTTTCTTTGGACCAGACAGCCACCAACACACTGGTTCTCTAGAGAAAGAATCCTTTTGTGCTTCGTTAAGCATCATATTCCACTGGAAGCTGTTTACCTACGATCACTTATAAGCTGTTGATGGAGCTAAGTTTGTGTCATGTTATATGAAAAAAGTAAAAGTTACGTAAGATTAATGGTTAACTAATACATAATCCAATCTATAAAAAAGTAGATAAAAAGTAAGCCGGCATATCTTACAAGTAAACAGCACAAGAACAAATCAACAAATACACTGATAAAAAAAAATGCACACACGCACACAGTATAATTTTACTGTCCTAAGTAGAAGTACTTATGTCTTAAGTTAGCGGTGATTATATCATTAATCTGCTCAGTTAGTCTTCATATTTCTGGATGACGAACATTACATGGAACCCAGCAATATAATGTTATAATCTGACATTTTCGTAATTGTAGCGTCACTACAGCGACATAATGACCTTAATCCATGAAAATGTGTTTGAAAATAGACTCGACCCACAACTGTCTCTCGTTATATTGCAAAAAATGTACGGATTGTGGCCGGCTCGAAGTATGACTGTAATCCTAACTTTACATATATATATATATATATATATATATATATATATATATATATATATATATATATATATATATATATATATTCCTGTATTTGTTTGTTATATAGCGTGTTGCATCTCTTAATCAATATTTTTGCCAGAAACATCTCATGTATTTCAAGAATAAATTAAATTGAATATAGAACATTCAATTCACACTACCCGATGAAGCAAAATGTGTGTTGAGAAACTATGAAAAGCCAAGAGAAAGCTACATCATGTTTATCATGCATCATTTTTCAATAAACATAATCATATATATAATCAATCATAAAAGATGATTTCACAAGGCTAAGAATCGTTACGAAATTACCTTACATCTAGAGAGCAGTTCCGCGATAGCTCTATGTCACAGAAAAGGTAAATGTTATATCAAATTATTGGAGACCGTAAGTATTGACAACAGTGAAGTTCACTATAAAAGGAATGTAGAATGCATCCGCAACGTGGGAGAAGAAAAGCTGATGACAGGGTGAAACCTCTTTATGCATAATTAATCAAAATATGCTAATGGGGACCATAAATCCCCACAAACTTAATTAATGTGAGAAGTTCATATACCAGAACGCAAATACTCGTATTTTCTTGTGCGGGACTCTTATAGGGGGTGAAAGGACGGGGACAGACGGTGACTTCAGTGTGGACAGGCAAACAGACAGAGGAACAGACCGATGGACGGAAGTAGGGGATAAACTGAGACAAGACCAACGAATACATTATACGGGAAGACAAAGGTAGTCTACGTCTGTACGGTCTCTAGCCAGGAGACGCCGATGTTAACAAAGGAATCAGGAGGAAGAGATGGGGGCCAAATGTTTTGCTGCTGCTGCTGCTGCATCACGACTTATTGGACGGATCAGCTGTCTGCGACCCCCAGCAAGACGACATCAAAGGCCAAGCCTCAAACGAGAAGAATTTCTGAGAAGCGTTCCTTGTTTTTATTTAATTCCAAGACGAAAAAGATTTCTTCGGGGGATCTTTTTCTTCATGCATTTTATTCTTCAACTATGAAAGAAAAAACTTCGAACTCGACGGCTCATTTCTGAATGAGAATCAAGTTTCTCCTACCAGAACGATTATGTTCATATGCATTCATTACACTCTCTAGAAATAACAAGGTAAACATAAAAAAAAACAAGCAGAAACAAGAACACTTGGAGAAGAAAAATGACCCCGAGTTACATTACATCTTTCTTGAGTCTAGGGCAGAGAAAGGCGGCGTTGCGAGCTTTGGGAATGTATCGGAAACAACTTTCTCTCCGTAATGGGTCTCCGTCACGCCAGCCAGGGTCAGGTCATGGAAGTCGTGGTCAGAGTAGGTCATTATTCAACACCATCACACTCTTAAAATATCAGATTTTTCTCAATAGCAATGATCATTATATTCCTTTAATAACAACGTTTTGACTATCGTGTACTTTATCATAAAGTAACTTAAATAACTTGAAATCTAAATCGTAACGATCATTTACGTTGTAGATTCCGACATGAGATAACTGAAGAGCCTCTACTAGCTGAGGACAGCAAGTACGTTTAGGTAACCAGCGCTACAAGCTGGCCAGCGATATCAAGACATAAGTGCCAGGTAATGAAGGAGAGTGATGTCTATACGGTGTGTGTGTGTGTGTGTGTGTGTGTGTGTGTGCTACCGGAGGAGTGCTGCTTTATAGCCAGTGGTGCACGGTGGTGCTGTAAGGTGGGTTATCTCTGGGGTTGTGATGAGTGCTGATATAGATGATGCCTCCTACCAGGTGAGGATGCTCATTACGTAAGTTGACCAACTGTTTCTGTAACAGCAGAAAAGTTCACATTCCAACGGTCGCTCAAATCTTGTTTCAGCCGTACATTATCTTCTCCCGTGCATTATACCATAAATGTGTACGTAATGAAGAATAAATGAATAACTGCAGGTTACTGATATTCACAAAGAGGCTTAAATCAACAAGATGAATCTGAACTGATAAAATGATTATCACAATGAAACGCGTCAATCAGGTAGAGCGTATGACCGCCCTTCATATAGCCAGGATCCTCCTGCGTCTGAGTCTATCACAACTTCAGGTTCTGTCCACCTGAGGCTACCATATCTTAAACATGTCCTAAAGTAAGAACCCGGCATGAACACCACGTCCGCAGAGAGAGACACACAGGAACGGGAACAAGAAACCAATTCCAAGTTTGCGCCTCAGCGTGAAACTTTAGCCGCGGGAAATACTAAACGCCAGACACTTTGCATACATGAAAACATACAATACCCTGAGTTACGCTGGCCACCCGGCGAGGTGAGGGTGAGTGAGGCAGCAGCAGCACCACCACCACAGACCATGGGACGCTCAAGACCCGAGCTTTACAATATCGCGAGAAACTTGACTTTCTGACTCTGAAATGCGACACAGTTAGATGAGGACCAAGCATGGAAGTTGTGGAGCCTTCACCCGTGTAACGCGATATAATATTCTTGCTGGAAGTTTCCGCTGTTCCTATTTGCCTTTTGTCTGCTTTTCTCCTCTTGGCCATTCATTTCCAATTTTCCATTTATCCCATTATTTGCTTTCCTCCTTTACTCTATCGACTCAGTTTCTTACTCTCCCCAAACTACTGTAACGTCTGCATTTCTCATCCTATGCTATAACAAAAACCCTCATGGGGACCAATTGGTGTGTTACTGTCTGCATTCCCTTGTATCACATGACCAAGCGAGAGAGAGAGAGAGAGAGAGAGAGAGAGAGAGAGAGAGAGAGAGAGAGAGAGAGAGAGAGGCAGTCATAGTGAAATGTGTGGTGTACCGCCCGCAGACTCGTGTGCTACTTGGGCCAGACAAGAGGATCCAGTGACCCGCATTACCTCAGCAGGTGTACACTCCCTCCACGCTGCTTGTCTTCTATCATTGGCTTGACCTGTGAAAACAGCGAAGTCCATCATGCAAGAAATTTCGAAAAGGCTGCCTTGAGCTACGCATTAATTAACACAGCAATGGTAAGTGAAACAGTAGACTGTAAACATAAAATAATAATAATAAAAATGATAATAATAATGATAATAATAATAATAATAATAATAATGATAATAATAATAATAATAATAATAATAATAATAATAATAATAATAACAATAATCGATAATAATCACCTTATCTGCATGACCATCCCAGCAACATTTCGTAAATACATCACGTTATATCTTCAACCTTCTGTGCCACAGCCTCAAAGGGTTGTCGCCTGACAGCAAACAATTGTTTGTGCGCTGAATTACGACGAGACAAACAACATGTATAAACATCACGTGAACCTTGTGGTTAATGTCAATATTTTCTTTATGCATCAAGTTGACGTCCCTCAAAGATTTGGGACAATAATTATCTGTAATGAGTGCAAAATTAATGACGTTTTTGGAATATTTCAGAAAATAAAGGATAAACATGTGGTGTTGAGACAGGCAAGCAATTGCAAGGACACAACAGACGTGACGTCAGAGGACGGGGCATGCCGGAGGTGATGTCGTCGGAGGGTAATTGCAAAGGGAACGCACTAGTGGCGCTGGAGAAGAGACACTGCAATGGTAGAGAAGACACCAGTGATGCGAGAGGAAGTACATCGGTGATTTCTGAGTAAACACATCAGTCACGTCGGGAAAGGGGACACATCGGTGAAGTCAGAGGGTACACACTAATGAAGTCAGTGGACGAACACACTAGTGACGATAGCAGAGGGAGCACATCGATGACTTCAGGAGGAACACATCGACGGAATCAGAGAAGGAACATCGTGACATCAGAGGGAACGCACACACCGGCGCCCTCAAAGGAAATATACCAATGACGTCAGAGGTTGGGACACAGATCCCTAACGTAATGAAGAAAACAAGTACGTAGGAAATCAGGAAAATTGAGCACGGTGGAGTGAATGAACCATGTAACTCAGCCAACGAAATATGAAATCACAGAAAAGTGAAATTAGGAAGGTAAGTGAAGGCGGACACACTAGGTCATACTGAGCAACACGGGGAATGACTCAACTAATAATACCAAACGATAACAACGTAGGCTAACGAGGACTAGAGCAGCGAGGAAAGGCAAAGGTTAAGGAGAGAGTGAGGAAGTCGACAGAGGAGAGGAACACACTGAAAGACTAGGCCAGCTTGGAGAACGCTGGCCTCCTCCGCCGCCCGACACTTGAGGTGGCTCACGTAACACACAATCAGTCATAACAGGATAGTGTGCTGGGAACATCAATGCTAGATGGCACACGACGAAAGGTAGGGGCAATCTACACATGATCTACATATGAGAACAAGTGTAACATAGAAAGATTAAAAGAAAACAGAACAACAAAAAACTGTCAGAATCAGAGAACGCCCTGAGGAGGAAGTTCCCGTCCCTCGTCCCCATAAAAAATGGAAGGAACGGTGGAGAGGTTAAGGCCAAAGAAGTATAGTTTCCTGACAGATGAAGAGGTCGTCACAAAGAGAGGTGGTAAAGAAAACAGTCGGACGCCAGAGGAGGGGTCGGAGACACAGGTTAGGAGAGGGGAGGAGAAAGGCAACGACAGAGTAAGGAGCGAGACAAGGATATGTATGAGAAGGGGAACTTGAGACAGACGGAGAGAGGAGTCAAGAAACGATTGAAATGGAATTAGGAGAGAGGCGGAAGTGAGGTGATGCGAGAGAACATCAGAGTAATGAAAAAAAATGAAAGCAGTAAGGAGAAACACAGAGAGCAGAATACGTAAGAGGTGGGGTGAAGAGATAAACTAGGACAAGTGAAGAGAAAAGCAAGGTAAGAGGTGCGAAGAGGGGTTAAAACGGAGGTGAGGAGAGCCAGTGAGTGAGGAAGGCACACACAACAATCTGTGGAGGTGCGGTGCTGCTGTGGGACCGTGGCTCAGCCTGAGCGCGGGAAACTTAATTTATGGCAGGTAACCGAAGAGGGTAGAAAAGAAGGAGGAGGAGGAGGAGGAGGAGGAGGAGGAGGAGTAGCGGGAGAGGGAACATCCAAAGATATGAGGGAGGAATAGGATAAACGAGGAACAGGTAGCTGGAAGAATAATAGAGGAGTCAACGCAGGATAGGAAGGAAGAGTTAGGGGAAACTGAAGTACAGGAAGAAGTGAGAGAGGGGAGAGAGAGAGGATACGACTGCAGAGAAGTGAGAAGGAGGAAACGATGAAGAATGGAAAATGGGAGGTGAGGAATGGAGACAGAAAGACATAGCGATAAGAGGGAAGATTATGATTGGAAATAATGTGGAGGAGGAGAGGGGAATAAATGAGGTAGCAGCGTGGGACAGGAAAAGCAAGAGGGGAATAAGAAAGAGGAAGAACAGATAAAAAGTGAAGCAGGAACTTGGGGGGGTGCAGGGGTAGAGACAAAAGCATGGGAGACAGTGGAGCACGAGCCACGGGGAAGTAGATGAGAGGGAGGAAAAATACGGAGAACAAGAAAAAAGTAGGAGCATGGAAAAGGTAGAGAACACAGGCAAGATTTTGGGATATATATATATATATATATATATATATATATATATATATATATATATATATATATATAGAGAGAGAGAGAGAGAGAGAGAGAGAGAGAGAGAGAGAGAGAGAGAGAGAGAGAGAGAGAGAGAGAGAGAGAGAAGGGAAAGGGAGACGAGGGAGGCAGGAACATGGGAGGGTGTGAGAGGTGTGAATGGAAAGCCGGAGGTGGGCTGGGCCTGGCCGGGCCGGGCTGGGCGCGCACCTCCCTCGCCAGAGTTATGAGCACCAGGGACCTCCTTCACCAATATCTTGATCCTTCCCAACATTCACGTCGGAAAGATGTAAAATATATTTTCTGGATTTCCCTAAGACTCCCAGATTTACATATGGGAGGGTAGGGGTGCTTCTTTCCCGATGCTGCTCAGGGCCTAAAAGTAGGCGTTTGACGAGGCTGGCTCGGGCTAGCCAGGACTTATCACTCTACAGATCGAGTGCAAAGTACGAGGTCTACTGAGCCAGTTGGGAAACTATCTTACTCAGGTGCACAGCTTAATGAAGCAGGTGTGTCACAAGCTTAATCAAAGCTTATCAAAAGTAAAGCGCGATGATAAATGGTGTGACACTCCCTGCTACCGAGAACGTAGCGCTGAGCATCAAGACTGATATACAACTTTTCTCCGGCAAGATCTTCATGTGATTTTTAACTGAGGCATGTGTAACACACCTTCAGCTCAGAGACCCCACCACTACGATGAAAAAAAAGGACGCAACAACAAACAAAAGCGCTCGCGACCACGCCCATAAACCTCGCTGCGCTCGAATCTCCGCCACCACCGACGACATTAATCCAATATCATTACAGCCTGATCTGATGGGCAGAGATGAGAATCAGAGGAGTTTACTCTCTCCCCCACTGTGACTCTGTCATCACTCACAGAAATGTAATTTCCGTATCCATGACAGATCTCCGCTTCCCCTGGGCCATAGCCAAGTGCCTAATCACCCTACTGGACGTACTAACATGATTTAAAGGGAGACAAGGAACAGTCCTGCGAACGGAATTATAATCCTCGTCTACGGAAATGCACAGAGCAGAGTGGAAGTGATCGGCTTAAGCTAACAGGGATCATTTCATAGTACCATTATGGTTCGCTAAAGCAAAAAGGATATCAATCAATGCTACGTTTGGACTGAAATTCCTGTATCCTGTGAGAGTTCCTGACGATGATTGACTGATGAGAGATTACTACGTCAATCCTCACAGGATGTGTGTGACGGAATTTCAGGATAATATCATGACGGTGTCATAATAACCACCTGCACCAAGCGCTCAGCTCACATATCTAAAAATAATGCAAGTTAGACGAAAGCAAGGAATCTTTATTCTATTCGAAAGAGTCTTGTACAACGTAGATCGAGTCTCACCGAAAATCATTACCCATATATGATGTAAAACACTGATATCAACCAGAAACTTAGAAGCGTACACACACACACACACACACACACACACACACACACACACTGGGCAGTAGCATTTCTCTCGGACCATTAGCGGTGCGGGGAGAGGGGAAGCTGGCCAGACTTCCATGTTAACACCCATTTGTTCTCCCGCGTCCCGCCGCTGCTCTTGTCAGAGGTTCTTCCTGCGGCTGGTGACTCCCCCTCGGCCGCCGTGTTCTGGGCTCTCTGATGGACTGTACATCTTCAATGTACTTTTCTTTTATTCAGGAGGAGGGGGTGTACAAGGCTCTAAAAGCCTTCCATAATGTACATACTGCAGGGAGGAGGAAGAGGAGTAGGGAGGTGGGGGATCTGAAGGCGAGAGATATCATAAAATGGCTTTGAGAATACACATTCGTCATTCCCTCTTTTTTGCAAAATATAATACTATAAACATCTATGATATGCATTATATGGAGCGTTTTTAAGCTAAGTTCATAATGCCATATAACTAACACACTTTGCCCATAACATAGTGACTGGCCAGTTCTCAAGCATCAGTCAACAGCATCACATGACGGGACAAATCTCTGCCACCTCCCCAGGCCACAGCCCTGACATAGTAGCCTGCGCATCATGTGTTGGCAGCTGCACCATTCACCATACGCCTCCAGAGGCTCCAGCCAAGAGCACTCCTCCTCTGTACATCGCATTCTCACTGTACGTATACATCATGATAATGATTACTTGATGCCTCCACACGCCGCTCTGAGCGGTCTTCACAGGCACCGATTTTGTTGGTGTTCCCGTACGACTGACCAAACATGATGAAGCAGGAACTAACTCTATCCTGATTATATAGTTCTGCAAAAATCATCAGCTTATATAAAGTATGACAGCTGTGGGAGGAGACAAAACATGAAAGAACATTTTCTTGACTATTGTTGTTTAATACTTTCCACAAGTAAACACTAGTCTCTCCAAAGTTATCGAAGTTGTCTGAGTCGTGGCGAGATCCTTAGTGTCCGAATTTCGAAGTACATGATGTAAACCTTTCTTACAATATCTCTATCAGTGTTATCATTTGTTATCTACGGGGTTACACTATCACAATGGTACGTCATGTAACACACGACGTAGGGACAAACGTAACCTTCCAAACATAGGTGCTTCATATATGCAGAGACACACTGTTACATATAAACACATATCTCGTACACAGACATAAATACACTCATTCCAATACACACACAAATACATATAAACTACATTAGAACAAGTACACAGATATAAATGTATTCATACACACACATATAATGCACACATTTACATACAGTGGCACACACATAAAGAAACGTGTGGCCTCTACTATCACACGAAAAGAATAACAAATGGCTCGTATTTCGTCAACACTTTACCAGTGGACCCCCAAGAGCATAATGAATAGAACACGTCATAACTCGCGCCTCAGTTTGTAATCAAGAAAGGTTTACGATTCTCCAGGCAGCCTGATAATAATGGTGATGTGTCTCAACGACCCGGGGAGGTAACGACTGTGAGACACGAAGCGGAGAGACACACGGAGCAGAGAGATTCACGATGCTACGAGACCCAAACACCTACAATATTTACGAAGCTTTGCTGCTCACGAAACTATCAGATTCACAAACTGCAGGACTCACGATGCTACGACACCCAAGTACCTACAATATTCACGAAGCTTCGTTGCTCAAGAAGATGTGAGATTTACTTAACTCCATGACTCATAATGCTACGAGACCCAAACAGCTACATTATTTACGATGCTTAGTCACTCACGAATATACGACATTCACGAACCTACTAGCAACTACAATATTCATGAGCCATAGTCACCCAAGAAGCTATGAGAACCACGAAACTACACAACTCATGATGCAGGGAGTCCCACGTAACAACAATACGTCTCTTCGTCACTCGAGGCTGCGAGATATACGAAAACTGCACGACTCACGAGGCTACGAGACACAAGCGACTACAATGTATCCCGTCATACACAAACTACCCATTAAGGTTCTAGACCCACATGACAGCAGAACTGTGCAAATCAGCAAGACCTCGAAGCTGAGGCGAACAATGCCTACAGCAAGCCAGACAGCTGAGATGAATGTCATGGTCATTCCTCACCAATACCCAGCATACAGCTTATCAGTAAACTATAACTGGAACAAAGGAATTATTTATTCAGGTATTTTTGGTGTGCTAGAAAAAACAGAAAACGCTATAATAGAACGACTTGTGCACACCGGTCCGGCTAGGGAAAGATATTTTCAAAGAGAATAAGAGTTAATAACAATAATAATAATAATAATAATAATAATAATAATAATAATAATAATAATAACAATAATGATAATAATATACGAATACTGGTGTACCAGCCTACTGATTACTGATGATGTTCACAATGGGTGGCAAGAAGCTGCTCATGTCCCACTCTGTAGGACCTGAGTCGCAGGTGTGGTACCGAATTAGAACTTGGATCTTAGGTTGTAGGAGCTGAATGATACAGTAGTTTGTTTACAAACGTATGTAATTATCATTTTTGTATTACGAGGATGATGTTTTTCTCTCGTTTTGCCTCAATTCTTCTCCCACGACTCAGCCAACACACACACACACACACACACACACACACACACATATATATATATATATATATATATATATATATATATATATATATATATATATATATATATATGTATATGGTAAAAGTGTAGTATCGCATTGTGTGCTTTATCAACAGGACCAACATGTGAGGTAACTCATGTTTGTGTCCCTTTGTTGTGTAAATTATGAGGACATAAAGAGCGAGGATAGTGCATGGAACCCGGCATGGTGGCGGTGCTGGACCAGCGTCCTCTCCTGGCAACACCTCTAACACTAAATATCTAACACACTTCCCTCCACAAACTGGGGTGATATACTGGAAAAGGAGTCTCTGTATTCATCCCAAGATTTATTTCTCATTTTTACATCTAGCATAGCTGAAACACGAGCAACTGAACTGAAACTGAAACATGCGAGCTTATTTTTTGAACTGTTTAGCCTATTTAATATGCTTATCAAGATTGAAACAGAAATAAACAGAATAATAAAACACACATTAAAAACTTTGCCGCTTTTCGAATTTCTATAAGCAATCAACTCGTCGTGTTACATATTTCCAGATAAAGTTAACACTGCAATATCACTCACACATATCTGTTTTCTTCCAGTCTGTCTTTGTATTCATCTTGTCAGAAATTTCTTACCCACTACCACCCGTGGAAGCTATGAGAAAGTGCAGGCAACATGATCCTCACAGTACGATTACTGAGAAATAAGCCAGTTTCCTCACCCAGGGAGTCTTATGAATGGTCGAAATTCACAGACTCGACGTAAATGAATAATTCGTGCGGGGAATATTGGGCGTCTAATCCTACTTCCGCCGCCCACACTCCCGACCCAAGTAAAGTTCTACGTCGCTGTCGACCTTTCCATCATCTACCCGCTTTCAGACAGACGAGACACCTAGTATATCTTACAACAACAACAACCATAACAACAAAACAGCAATAACAACAACTAACACCTGTCGCGTTCCACTGCTCTCAGCTGACAGACCGACATTACGGTAAAAAGGAGGCTCAGTAACACCTGAGAACTTTGGTTCTCTTCGTTTCCTCCAGAATGAAAGACTGACGAAGACAAATGAAAACCAGAATGATGCGGCGCGTTCCTCACCAATAACCACATGATCACTGGGGCTCACAGTCGCTTATTTCCGGGCTCTCAATCATTCCGTATGCAAATTATCTCCAACTTAGGGGAGAGCGGGAGAGGAGATATTCTGCTTTACTCAGCAGTGCGGGAGGCTACGGATGAGGGCTGGGCCGCTCAAAGGGTCTCCCCTTTCGGAAAATCCCAGCAAGAGGAAGAAAACTTAATCTCCATTTAACATCGGCTCGCGAGACTGCCGATGGGATGGTGTTAGGACGCGACGGACATACGATGGGGTCAGCCTCCTCCTCCTCCTCCTCCTTCTTCTGCCGCTGATGTACGCAATACACAAAGGTATAGCACCGGTGACGATACGGAGTCAAGCACCAACAACGTGAGTACCAACGAGTACCAAGGACGAGATTTAGGCATAATGGCAGGGCTAGTGCGAAGAGCTCATCGCACGTCTTCCTTGATGAATTAGAGAGAAAATACAGACGATGGAAAAGATGAATATAACGTAGACAGTAATAAGAAAGAGGAAGAGAAAGATAAAAAAAATAGGAGGAACATGTAGGGTGATGTCAGAATTTCTTCACTATACCCTGCTGTTTAACGAACCCTCGCAAATACGAAACACTATATATATTATATATGTACTATACATAAATATATATATATATATATATATATATATATATATATATATATATATATATATATATATATACCCAGGGCTTGGTAAAGCTCCAGCCACCAGCATTTCCCTTCTCCACTGAGGCTAACACCACCACTTTAGCCACTTCCGGATGGCGTGCGTCCAGCCCCACTGAAGGAAAGGAATAAATACGTTATCCAGGGCAGTTCCACGAGACAGATAATGAAGGTCCGGAATTTTTCTATCAATTCATTATAGATTTTTAAGGAATATTTTCTCAGCGAACTCAGAGGGAGAGTAAAGGCGATCTTAATCACAAATGAACGCTGGTGCTTCAATCATTTTATATATATGTATTCCACTGAAGACACTTCGCATGTACCCTAACATTACCTGAACATCTATTCCCACTTCCTTCCTCCTAAGCTCAACTATTTACCTCTTAACCAACCTGCTGCGTAACCAAGGGACCAACCTACAAGCACCATCCCCAGCATCTGGGGGTCCCCAGGGACATACTTGGAGGAGAGGAGCATCCTCTGGGGCGGAGTGTTTTGGGCACTCCACAACCCGGCTTTATGGGGCGTAAGTCCTCGGCAGGGGAAACCAGGAAGGCGACATCCTTCACAGGAATGACTCAGCGTCATGAAAATTCATGATATAATGAGGAGTAAGGAGAGAGGGCAGGGAAGAGGCGGCCAGCATCTCTCTTGGGAGTCTGCCAGGAAAAATGATCAGCCGTGTTCATCTCGCCGTCTCTGGTGTGACGTTTCCTTTACATGGGACGTATGGAGTCTGGTGAAGGTCGCTGCTCCTCACACTCAGGTCAGACCGGCACTGGCAACTTGATTCCAACATGATGGAAATCTCTTTTAAACTTTATGTATGTTGTCTTTGCTTAATCATGAAAATATACTTAATCCGCATGTCTAGTATCACTATTCAATGTAACTGAATCTTTTACTTTGGTACATGTATGATATTTTACATGACAATTTATGAATCTAACACGTACAGTAGTAGCTACAGGTGTCTCAAACAGTGCTTACACTTGTATACATATAACTTACCCACGTGACAGCAAATATTGCTTAACAAGTCAAATACAGCTTTATATATAATAACACTAATGTCTATACTTAAAAGACGACACACAGACATACATACATACAGACAGACAGACAGACAGACACACACACACACACACACACACACACAAACTGAACGTCATGCAGCCAGTAATATACATGGAACCCTCAGATGGAACATAATCATAACCTACAAAACTTGACACATACAACACATACCTTCAGGCCCATAATCCCCCTGGAAAACCCACACCAACGAGGCACAAGACGAGGCAGGCAGGAAGCCATTCCCACCCGCCAGTACACAGACAATGTGTCATACAGTATAATGGAAGTGGCTGTAAACCTCCCGTAGGCTTCCTTGCGTCCAGCACCAGCTCTGCTGTTGCTATTTCAGAAGGAACGGACGGAAGTTTAATGACAACAAATACAATACGATGTAGTGTGTACTACTGTGCCTTTTATGATTCCTTCAATGTTAAGAGTACATCTGTTACAATAATATATATATATATATATATATATATATATATATATATATATATATATATATATATATATACACTGGTCACTCATCATACTTCACACTAATACTTGCATCTGTGAAAACACTTTACGAAATCTAGTGACCAAGTCATGCATCTCAGCGTCTGGAGATCCGTTCAAGTGACACAAGTGAGACAAACAATACCACCACACAGTCGTGCCAGTGTCAGAACACAGACAAATCACACCATCTGGAGAGCATGAGTAATTCCTTTATTCCTACTCCATCACCCATGAGGTCCCAGAGAGACCAGAAGACAAGCAATGAGATGTGTTACCATGGCTACTACACTCGTGACTTCAGCACCAATCCATTTTCAAACCAAAAGAAAAAAAAATCTTGCTTACGTCTTCCACGAAATTGACAAAATCTAAACTTAACCATCGAGTGATGTTCCATAACGTGCAGAAAGTTCCACTATAGTCATATCACATAGATTGGCCTCAGGGAGTTAGGTTGCTATATTACCACGAGAAAGACTGGCACAAACGAAATATTCAATCTGAAACATGTCATCCACGATTATGGTTCACTTCAACTTTTTCCTGCTGCATTTGGAACCATTTCTATAAACAACAGTTAATAGTAATTACGTACTTTGGCTTTCTCAGCCACAGGGCTGGAATGCATCACACGTAAAGCAACAAAAGCTAAGATGGGGTCTTGAGGTTAAGAACACGGGAGATGAGGGTCGGTCACTAATAACTAATACAGGTAAAGTATGAAGAGCTGGGAAGAATCTGAGAGGCTACTGAGTTCCAGAACTGATGGGAAGGCAGAAGAACATCGATACGTTGCTTAGGGAGTTCGGATTGCTGGATCAGAGTTAAAGTTACAAGGAGATTGGGTATCAAAGAGTTAACTGACCACAGAAAGTTGAAATATGGTAGCAGACCACGAGTGTACCAAACGGCTGGTCAGACGAAGGCGAAGGAGCCGAGATGGTCCAACGTTTCATACACTGTGTGGGATGTTTGGAATGACAGTAAGATTTAGTAAGATGCAGTGCTTATAACAATATACACGAATGAAGGTGTTAAGAATGAACAACAAATTTGAAGGAACTGATTTATCCTTAAATACAAGGCAGGTAGACTGGTGACTACCAGAACTAAGCTCATCACAAGTTGCAAAACTATAAAAGGGCAAGATGGATTCGTGGAGGAGAACACTACATGCGAAAACTTTCTACCATAAAACTAGCTGTATTCATACATGTCATTTATGGACTTACGAAAGGTAGCCATGAGAGAGATGGATTTTGGAAGCTGTTAAGAGTTCCAGGCATGCTGTTGGTGGGATTGAATGGTTTTCCTAATGAAATTATGGCGTGAATTACGACGCGTGCAAGGCGTGAACGCTTCAGCTCTGAGGCTGGGAATACACAGTGGTGTATGTCAAGCGTCCACCGCTGTTTTACTGCCTTTACACAAGGAGTAGTACGTGGTCTTGGCTTAACATGCAGATAAAGGGGTACGAATGAAAAGACTGGAACACTGGATGACACTGATATAGAGGATATGAAGATGATATTATGGTAGTAAAGTATACTTGTGATATATTGTTGATGTTACTTTAGGTGTATGTTGATCATATGTTCAGTGATAGAGGAAGCTGCAAGAAGGTTTCCATCAAGTCTACGAGGAAGAAGCTGATAGCGAATGTTAACATACGGAAGGTGGTTGTCACAATTTGCAATAAGGTTCCAACAGCTAAAGACGAGAGACGAAGTATTCTATTCTTTATTACTATTCTTCAGTACGTGCTCGCCTTCTCCAGCACAGTGAGACAGTATCCGGAGCTAAGCCTTCGAGATAGTCCTTGCCTTGCTCGCTCCTTCTGTTCCTCATCGAAAGTTATAATACAGAGGGGAGGATTTCCAAACCTTCCGCTACCCCTCTTAGTCACCCTCCACGCTGCGCAGGATACGTGGGTAATATTCCTTCTCCCCATCCCCGGGGATAAGAAATTTGAATACTCAAGTGATATTTTTTCGTGAACACGGAGAACCGGATGATGGGGAGCCGTAAATACTACTTACACATAGAGGACCGCTATGAAACTACGGATCTACCATCACATTAATCTAAAAACTAATTTTTTGTCGTTCTTGGGCATGACAAATAACCCTAAAACTACTCCAAACTTGGAAGCTTCAGTGGGCCTGGCTATCATGCTCCTCACAAAAGCCTCTCGTTCCTGCTCGAAACAGCTTCATAACCCACAACCTATTTCTTTTTTTATCTTTTTTCTGAGAGCGTCTTGTGTACAATTGCATAAAAAGCCTGTTGCCATAACTAATGAAATATGTCTCATGTCATCTTTTAATACGTTGTCTAATCAGTAGTATGAACACAATATTGCGTATCAACACGAGAAATCTCAAGTCCTGATCTCATAATTAGTTGGAATAAAGCAGATGAAAATAAAACTAGCAACTACCAGTGGAGCTACTTAACAGATCAATATAATACTAATCATACAACACAGTAAGTGAATTATAAAACCGATCTTTAAATGTGAAATATAAGCCTGATGGGAAGAGACTTATAAAGCTAACCAGGAACACTTGTGAAGATGAAAATAATAAGTGATACAGGCAGGCGTGCGTAACCAAAGTCTGATTCCGTATAACAAGAAGTGGTCGCTGAGGGAGAGAGTAACATCCAACAGCGTCTGGTGATAGGCAGACCACTCTCCCTCCTGCTGCTAGGATACACAACACAGCCCTGCCTCAGCATGGGATCCCTGAATATACTTCTGTTCTCGAGTTCTGGCAGTTTTTTGTCCCGCGGTTATTGTTCAGAGAATGTGATTCATGTGGAAAGTATGCCGGACTCAAGTTTCCCCAGGCCTGAATACCGTTTCCCTTTCATCCCTTCGAGAGAGAAAAAAAAACACTTTAAACTCTGCACGGGAATATTACCGGAATATGCTGCATAAATACACAGATACACGGATGATACAACAGACAAACGGTATAAACTCGCATCAAAAGCCAGCGCACGTCATCTTCCTAGCGATGAAGGGCAGACATTACCGAAGGTGCGGGTATCACTACCTGCCGAGGACGTCCCGGGGTTGGGCGGGCGGGAGGATGAGCCGGGATGGTGATGCCGGGAGACAGGCTGACGAGGCAGCGGTAGTAGCAGCTCATTACTGGCCATCCGTCACAGCTACCACGTCACCCACGACGCCTCCTCGTATGTCAAAATGGCGGACCTCCAGAACAGGCTGTCGATCCTCTCTCTCTCTCTCTCTCTCTCTCTCTCTCTCTCTCTCTCTCTCTCTCTCTCTCTCTAACACACTTCATGCCAGTCTCGTGTCAATTATGCTGACGCTAAAGAGGTACGACCCATGACAGACCCAGCCAGTTACATGACAGAGATGAAGTACGTGCTTCAAGGTGCGTTCAGTCCTCCACTGGAAGCAAGCCTGATGGGATTTTGGACAGTGGGATGTATTTCAATGCTCGCCTGTACATTAATTTGGTCATTTTTTTCTCAAAAAATAATTGCTTAACTATTCTATCTTTCACAGTCTGATTTCGAGTAAAAAATAATTTCCATTTACAATATGAAAAGCTTTACACAAGGGAATACAACATAATTCCCTACGAATATGATACATTTTCATCCATAATAAAAAAGATGGTATCCAGACCGTCGTCAAGTTTAACAACTCAGTAAATCTCACTGGTGTTCCCATGAAGACGTACACATGCACATGTCCTCGTTTCATCAACTAGAAAACACCATAAAAACTAGAACAATAAACTACAATATGCAAATTAATCTAGGAGACGACGGGTTTATGGTCGTGAATGGTCCCGTTGGCACACTATAAAGGCAGAGGAGGGAAGCGACGGCGCCGTCAGATAACAGCGGCGTGATATGAAGACACCGACGAGCCGATATCCGAACACCCGACGCCCGACACCGCCGACACCGAACCAATGCCTCTTGGTTCCTGACCAGCCAACTTATGCCTAGATCGTTTCGGCCAGCTTAAGCCAAGAACACGAGGAACAAACCAGGGTAATGGACAGTATAAGTCTCACACTGCAAGGGAATACTTAGGTAACGTGGAGACGTGTGTACTGCACTTAAGCTTGATGGCTTGAATCCATCTGGTACTGATGCTGTGCAAAAACACGAACAGAAACTACTTTACTGCCGAAGTGCTCAAGTACAGCGGATATACACTGCGAATTTCTATTGGCAAAATAGCACTTATATATACAAACTTTCTTGTACTGAGCCGTATGATGGAAGCTGAGGTGAAAATGTTCTTCGTGTCAGGCAAGCAGACTGTTGCTCCAGCTTCGAATCAAAGCTGAGCCGTACATAAAGGTAATTAACTACTCAAACCAAAATAAGTTTAACCCATGAAGCACGACAGCATGACCCTTGAGAAAGATGGTTCGACCCTTAGGCGCATGAATGCCTGCCCTTTGATCTGATTCCTGTGAGTGACATGACCCATATCCTCCTGGGGGCTCGACCTGAAACACGGTGGTTCATTCACAATGCAGAGCGTTTGAGTCTGTGGTCTCGTTCCAAAAGACTTCAATGGATAACATCTACAAACCGTTTTCATCCGAACTCACGATACAATTCCCTATTCATGAATCTTTATCAAATTACTTACAGATATGACTCAGTCATAACTAATCCTCAGTCATAACTAATCCGCACTCATAGATCAAAACGCATCCTTATAACTTATATGATCACCTAAGTCTCGGCAGTCCAGGGTTTTTAAAACTAGGGATTAAAGGCCAGAAAAAAGGAAGATATACCTTGACTTCTCAAGCAACAAACGGAGCATTACCATGATCTGAGCACCACAATCACTTGAACAAGTGCCTGCATGACTCCCTTACACTTGAGAATATTCGGGTGGGTTTGTGCCGTGGCTGTTTTTCACTGCTGACAGATACGTGAACAGAAAGTATAATTAAGGTGTCCTATTTCTTCAACATGTTAAGGCGAGCGGCACACATAATCCTCCTGGCAGTTTTCCTTTAAGAAAAACGACAGGATTTACTAATTGTGGGATATCACCAAGCAGAGCTGAACCATTTGCCCCAGACTCTGCCTGTAATCAGTAATCATGAATACAGTTTTATTCATCCCTACATCACTGCCACCATAACCTCTGACACAACATTACGTGGTATTTCCAAATACGTCAAAAAAGATATATGAATCAATTTTCCCTTCGAGAGGCAACAAGCCACTTGTTACCTCAGGGAATGTGTGATTACCAACAGTCTATTTTTCACTGCTCAGACGAACCAGACAGCCATTAATATCTACCCAGCCAGAGAGCTAAGCGGGGCACCAGCACTACCAGAAGAACTAGAACACTGCCAACATTACCACCACACTGTTGCAGGTGTCAGCTCACTACAAACACTGACACCACACATTTGGAACTACCATCTCAAAAACAAAAAGTAATGAACTAAAAGTTAAACTCCTAACCTAACCTTACCACAGAGTCATAACCGCTAACATAGCACCACGATTGTTGTGGTCTTACACTACCAGAGGTATCAAGGCAACAGATTAAACCATTACCATGAAAAAAAGAACACTGGCAAGAATACCACACTACCACGTACACCACACACTACCACACTCAAGTCGTCCTAACTCTCCATTACTTTCTCTGATTCCGTTTGTACAATGACAACAGACAACCCTGTTATCTGGAATGTTTCTTTGGACAAAAGAGAAATAACTCATCTATATTGAGAGAGAGAGAGAGAGAGAGAGAGAGAGAGAGAGAGAGAGAGAGAGAGAGAGAGAGAGAGAGAGAGAGAGAGAGAGAGAGAGGAATCTATAATTTGTGCAGCAAAAGCATACCTGAGCTGTGTTCAGCGTGAACCCCTGGAGCCTGATGATGCAAGAAGACGTTAATCACGACCTCCCGGGATCCAGGCAACAATATCAGGTTATCTATTCTCTGCATGAGTGCCTATACACAAATATTCACGTCTTCTCTTCAGGTACCTCACTACAGATGAAATATCTGCAGCCACTTCCCTCTGTCAAGAAAACGCGCAATATGAACTGAAGTCTTTTTCGCGAAAGAGAAACATTAATATGATGACACTCGAGCCAATAATCCAAATCTATTGAACATTTCCAGAAAATACTTTACACTTGCAATTTCTTTGGACAACAAAAACGTGTGAATGTCTCAGACGTATGATTTCCGACAAAACTGTTTACAGAGAAAGGATTACACACACACACACACACACACACACACACAAACACGGATGTGGTTCAATTCATAAATTAACATATTCCTCCTCTAATTAGTAAATGCTTCTGTCTATGATCAATAAATGTCTTACTCCCATCGTTGGTCGTGCAAAACATCAATATTCATATAACACTTGCCCAGTCAAATCACCGTTTACTATCGTATAAACCGATTCGTGGAATTGGGGTTTAATTTTTCAATGATACCAACCTGAAAAAAAATGGGAGAGCATAGATGAAAACGATCATTCTGCGTGTCATTCAGCTGTGATGAACGACCCTCGACCAGCCTGGCATGAATACAATCTCCATTAACTCGCACCAACACCATCAAAAGGCCATCCAGAAAAACGGGTTTCCTGGGTTATAATGTTCTGGCCAGCTACCCTAAGCCTAGCCTGGTTCACGTGCTATGTTGCACATCTACCAGGCGAAGCCCCACATCCCATCCAACCCTCTGCTCCTTCCCTTTTCTCCTCGTCCCTGCTCTTCCCTTCCCTTCCTCCCTCCACCTCCTCCTCCCTCCCCAAGATGACCCCTACCACCCCTCCGTTCACTGCATCATATCCTCTCGGAAATACAACTCGTACAGTGATACTGGCACGCCAGACCTGACGGGTGTTTCGGGAAATGAAACTTTTGCCGCTTTGTGCTTATGGTGTTCAGTGCTCGACTACTGCTTGGAGAGAGAGAGAGAGAGAGAAAGAGAGAGAGAGAGAGAGAGAGAGAGAGAGAGAGAGAGAGAGAGAGAGAGAGAGAGAGAGAGAGAGTCTACCTACTTATGCATAGGAAAAAGCGGGAGTACCTACCCAGGGATGAGAGAGGGAGAATGTTGCTTCTGCTGCTTCGTATACTGTGTCAACACTGGCAGGAAACAGGAGCATCTCAAACCAGCTGTTGCCTCAGGTCACCCGAGAGAATGATGATAACTCCACAAAACTGTGTAAAGATCTGTTGGTGAGGAGGGTGGAAAATCTGGCCGCAGGCTACTCCTAGCACCAGTGTGCTAGTGTCAAAATTATGGAGCCTGTTGTGAAGGCTGAGGCTCAGAGGGATGATGGCGTTTGTGTCCTCAATTTGATACATAACCCGAGAGCTACTTTCACCTTGAATACAACATCTTAACTGAACATCACCGGGACTCCTCTGCCCAACAGCATGTATAAGAACTTGAGCAATTTTGTGGCATTTAATATCATGACGAGAACCTGGTGATTCTGTGTACGTTCTCAACATCGGCGTGGTGTACGACATGCTGAAGACAGAGGAGGAGCCAACATGGACCCACGTGGGCTGACAGAGTGCTAGAACATGACAATCCCATAACCATGCACGTGGCAACACTGATCACCCTGGAAAACCCAGGCTCCTCTACCACAGCATCCTAGTACGATGGGGGAAAGTTTGGAAGACGGCCAGATCCTGGTGAATAATCCTCAGCGCAGGGGACACACTTCCCTACAGTCCCAGATACCACAGTACTCTGCCAATGAGGCTCCTTGCGCTACTCCCAGAAGGTCATCAGCTGTGTACATGGGCAATCTCAGGCGTTCCACTGTCAGCTAACGCATATGTAATACCAAAGAGATGGCCAGTTCAAAGAAACGAGGTAAATGGCCTCTTTAGGGTTAACGCTGTATAAGTTCGGTCATATCTCATATGTTTAATCTCTTGTATGGTTAGTTCTCATCATAAATGCTACCAGACAAAGTACATCAGGCGCAACTACTCATGCCCAGCCTTGGTGCCAACCGGGGAAGCCGACCATTTCAGAAAAACTGAAAGCATCGTAAGAGCGTCGCGGCTCTGACTGTCATGAAGAATGCATTTGTCCTCAAGGTCCTCCAACTTATTTCCCTCCGTGGTCGTCCTATGAGAGGATTCTGTAACACGCGTAGTACGACTACCACCAGGCTAGCCCTGGCTGTGTCGTTCTCCAGCATCTCACTCCGCCAACAATCTCTCATCACACGCACCGTCCGGATTAGAAACGTGTTTACGAAACAGATTAACATCAAAGACGGCAGGTCCTCTGAACACATCAAAGTACAACCTTAACGGCTGGCTTCAGCAAAATCCTCTCCTAAACTTTTGGTAGAAAATTCAGTTGATCAGTACATTCTAACCGAGCAATAGTCACAACATTCATAGCATTAAGATTCTGCAGGTGAAATGATACTTAATGCTAAATATCTACTTCAATATGTAGTAGTACACACATGAACAAAGTACGGTTTTGAAATGAACTAAGAGATCTCTTCGCTTGAAAAAAAAAAGAAGGAGTTAGAGCTGGAATGTTTGCTCTTCCCTTGCTTTGAGATTCAGTGACGCCTGAGTGTGAATAGAGAGAGAGAGAGAGAGAGAGAGAGAGAGAGAGAGAGAGAGAGAGAGAGAGAGAGAGAGAGAGAGAGAGAATGTCTAATGGGATAATGAGCTGATTATTTTTATCTCAAACAAACAAGTAAAACTGGCCGTCTTCCCTCCCTTCGTTACTTCCAGTAACTGGTACTATCTGGGCCATATTATTTCGCGTGCTTGAAAAGAAGAGCAAAGTTGTCGGAGGGAACTAAGTAGTTTATCAACTGATAAAACTCTCATTAATTCCTTAAGTCGCAGCATATTACAAGAGGAAAAACCCGTATGAAAATGTAACAGACTTAAAAATAGTAATAATTTGTCACTTCCTTCGCTTATGCAGATTTTCTTACGATGGATGATTTATTCCCAGCCCATCCCCTCATTATATATATATATATATATATATATATATATATATATATATATATATATATATATATATATATATATATATATATATATATATATATATATATTTACGATGAAAGCTTGGCGTATGAAGCACAATCACTGGTTCGATGGTCATCCTCGTATCTGTCAGTTTGAGAAATTACTGCACGGTATAAGAAATCTTTTCATTATACTATGTCAGAAGGAATGCTTAAAGAACACTATCGTGGTTTGAACAACTATAAAATCATTGCATACACACACACACACACACACACACACACACACAGAATGTGATGGAGAGTAATTTGATTAATGATTTATTGAAGATTGGATTAAGTACGCAAGCGAGACAACGAATAACATTATCAACTCTGTAACATACACGGAGCCCCCACGTCTCCCTGTACCAGCTCCACGTAACTTATGATGGTTTGCAAATTGTTATAACTTTTACAGACGTAATAATGTGCCAGCCAGTAAACCTGTCATCACCACTTTTCTGTTAGCGTTATAATCATCACCAACGTGTCCTGACGCTGAGCCCCTTCATCCCGGTCAATGTCTGCGTAATTCCTCTCTCATCCATGGGACCAGTTCCTCTCCCCTCTCACTCTTCTACCCCCCAACATCCCCCCACATGGTGCTGGTCTTCTTCCTCTCTATTCCCTAGCCTCTTTACCTCGACCCCGCTGAGGTTCTTGCCTCTCCCTCCTCGTCGGATTCGTCGCCTTTCTCTCCCCGTCGGGAACCACCTCCCAGCAGAGCATCGTCTGATGATTGGCGGCGACGCGGGACAATGGCCGCCTCTTACCCTCATCTTCCCTGGCTGGACAATGGTCAGCTCTGGGTCCGTGTGGCACCCACATCGAAACGTGGAGGGAAGGAGAGACGTGCGACGGAGGACGGGAAGGATGGACTGGGAAGCAACAGCCATCTGGAAGGTCAAGGAGTGAGCAACAGGCGACTACAGGGAAAGGTTGAGTGAGGAAGAGACGAGTGAGGGTGAAACAGGGAATGAATGAGTAGTTGAGTGTGGGACAGACAACTAGAGCACTTGGTGCACGTGGGGATGGGTGAATGGAGAACCAAAGATTGGAACAACGGGTTAGTATGGAGAGAACCACTGGAGGGAAAAATTAATACGAAGCAGAGGAGTTAGGGTGGAAGAACAGGCGAGAGTGAGAGAAGAAACGCTGAGTGGGTTGTTTAGGCAGTTGATGGGCAGGTAAGGGCAACCAGTGACCTCATCTCAGCTGGTGAGGGTAAGTGGTGCCCCCGCCCCAGCTGGTGCCAACAGCAGGTCAGGGCGGGCAGCGGGTGGCCACCGACGCCGCTATTGTCACGGTAATGAAGGGAAGCCGAACTCTCCAGTCAATTGTCTCCTCCCTCTGCCTCCACTACTTTTATCTCTCTCTCTCTCTGCATCTACCTCACCTGTGACTCTCAATAATGATATCTTTGTAAATGATCACATAACATCTCCTCTTGTAAATCATCACATAACATCTCCTCTTGTAAATGAAAGATAAAACAATTCTTATACACGTCTTTCCAGATGGCATGTGGCGTTATGAGTCTGTGAATTCGTCCAGGCCACAGCGACAGACGTTGTGAGTGGTTAATGGCGTAGATCTAACAGCGTACAGTGGTGTGTGTGTGTGTGTGTGTGTGTGTGGTCGGCCGCCGGTGCTGCCACCAAGCACTGGCGGCCAGTGGTCCCAACCACTCGACCAAACTCCTCCATACAAGAACCATCCGTACATTTCTTTCAATTCTCCCGCGCCATTTTCGGAGGTAGCCAATAGCCTCTGGGATTTAACTTAATATAACTTTGTCGGGAAGACTTGTGAAATGAACCTGCCGGACTTGACGCAATTTATTTCGACTTTTCTTTATAAGTTTCGTGGTTCTAACCTAGTTATCTCTTCATTACTGCTCGTCAGCACGACTGGGAGATTCATGCATCAATTGCCCCTCTCTTTCTCTCTCTTTTGTCTCTCCTAAATAAAAAAGAATTCAATAAGAATGACCAATTACAACATTAATCCTCGGGTTAAGCGCGACATGGACAGTGAACACGACCGTCTGGCATCAGTAAGTTCAGCCGTAAGTGAAGTTTTATTTCCCCCGACTCGCATAACGCTGACCCAGGGACAACTTCTCACGTTTAGTGTTGGTCAGCAGCGTCATCAACCAGCGGGGATTACGGGCACAAGGCCCGCCGCCAGCCAAGGACTAAAGGGCTTGTCTCCTGTATTTTGTGACCTCTTTTGACCAAGCCAGGCCATCCCGTGGGGCCTTCACCACTGCCTTTTATTACAATTTATCACCTTAAGTTAATAGAAACTTATGGAAAGTGATGTTGAGAATTACAGTATGTGGACAACAGTGGCCCGGGCTGCAACTCACTTCACAGCCTAACACCAGGTCATTGTTGGGTTGAGAGGTAAGTAAAGAGAAAGTTTTAGAAAGCGTTACATCTTCGAGAAAGAGATGCTTCTTTTAATTGTGTGTCTGGTTAATAGTAGGCTGGGCTCAATGACGTCAGCTGATCTATATACACGGTGTGGGCGGAGCGAGGCGAAATTCCTCGTTCATCCTCCTCGAGCATTCTCTACTTCAAAAGGCTTATCTTTCAGAGGAGTCAAGTTAATGTACCCAAAACTACCCCTAGTTGAACGGAATACGCAAACACTACTCAACTCGAAACCCGAAGGCCACAAACACTGATAATATAAATCTGAAAGATGCGCAAGACACATGTAACAACTGGTATATTTAACAGCGTGATGTACTGCTGAAGCCTCTTACCAGTACGAACTGCGGATTGTCAAATATTTCAGCTGTCAGAACAATATTAGACAGAGGAACGAACCGATAATGTAGCTCGATCAGTCACAGTCCTGGGCACCGAGGTGTTTCTTATCATCGACGTCTTGCATTCATTTCTCACACACGAACTGTACTGTGTTTGGGACGATTCCTTCCTTCTCTTGATAACAGCGGTACACTTGCACGACCCCCTCCCTCTCTTCATAATCGATGGCGCGCTAATTCAAATTTCTAAGAATCTTTCTCTCGTCCATATCTTTCAGTTCCCTGTCATTTCTCTCTCACCGACATCTACTTCTCATATCCTTCCTCCTCTTTGTCTCAAAAAGTTTATCTTACTCTATCTTACCTTTCCCGAATAACTTTCTCTTTTCTCATATCTTCCGTTAGTCTATCTGTCCCTAGCACATAGACATACCCTCACCACCTTGACACACTCGCCTCTCTCTCTCTCTCTCTCTCTCTCTCTCTCTCTCTCTCTCTCTCTCTCTCTCTCTCCATTCATCCCTCACTGCCCTCTCCCCCATCCTAGGCTTCCCCGATATCATAATCCCCCGAGAGCCTGAGTCTAGGCAAAAATCCCTTGAGGTGCGGGGCAGGGATTTAGGAATGTGTATTGGCGTGGCGAGGTTGAGGGATTCTGGGAACACAGAAGGAAAGGCAAAGATACGATTACTGTGAACGCCTCCACGCCCTACGTCCCCATGACATCATGGAGAGAGAGAGAGAGAGAGAGAGAGAGAGAGAGAGAGAGAGAGAGAGAGAGAGAGAGAGAGAGAGAGAGAGCAGGAGACAGAAAGAGGGGAGAGGATTGAGGAGTAATGGAGAGGAAATGCCTGAGGGAGAAAGAGCGGAGAAAGAATGAAAGTGAAGGGAGAGCAGGTACTGGAGGACAGGGGAAGAGCAAAGGGACAGCAGCACGGAACGCTGGGTAAATGAAAGTGGAAGAGGGAGGAACAGAGAAGGGGAGGAAGAGTAGGATAATGCAGTAAGATGGAGAAGTGGGAAGCGGGAGATAACAAACAGTTGTATGTAATCCAATCAAATAACTTCAAAATAATATATGCGCTGATGATGATTGAAAATAATAATGGAAGAGAAATGACCTGTGAAAGTACGTCAGCTGGGAAAATGATCAAGACTGGAGGGATGAGGAGGGGGCGAGGATGATACGTGATCGGATAGCGTTGAGGCAAGTGGTGTGTGTGTGTGTGGGTGTGGGTGTGTGTGTGTGTGTGTATGTGGGTGTGTGTGTGTGTGTGTGTGTGTGTGTGTGTGTGTGTGTGTGTGTGTGTGTGTGTGTGTGTGTAAGCACGCGCGCAAATATCTAATATACACGTTTAAATATGTCTGTGTATGAGATGGTGTTTAGTATTTGTTTGTATATGTCTCTCTCTCTCTCTCTCTCTCTCTCTCTCTCTCTCTCTCTCTCTCTCTCTCTCTCTCTCTCTCTGTCTTTCTCTCTCTCTCCACACACACACACACACACACAGACTATGAAAAAAAGGATATAAATTAGTCACATAAGAGTGAGTAGTTTCTTCATACTAGACAGATGTAACAGGACAGACAGTGTTCTTTGAGGAATAATTCTTAGCGCCAGACGGCTAAAAATTCCCTTTGTTCGCAGATAAAAGATGCCTTGAAATGCTTTTTCCACGGAGCTGCAGCTGACAGGAAATTGCATCTCTCCAGGGACTGAGGACGAATACATATTTACTCACTTGTTAGTCCCTCAAGCTCTAGCCGTGCGCTCTACAGTCTATTTCATTCGTCTGTCTCTCTTTGTTTGTCTGGCCGGTTGAAAGTCAATTACTGAAGCAGTAATTAATGGGAATGACAATTACTGCCATTTCTGACGGTAAATTGTGTTTATTCAATAAGGGCGACGGGGTCATTACAGTAATTCTTTTGAGGCCGTCCGCTACAGGCAGTAAATAACTTGCTCCTTCGGGAGTATTCTCTTCATCATGAATTCATCACATTCCGATGTGTTTATCCAAACGAACGTTCACGAAAGTATGGTAATTACGACACGACATCAAATATATGAAACTGATATCTCTACCGATGAATATTGTGATAAGAATACGCAACCCGGGGCTGTGGAGGAAGGTTTACGCTGATCAGTGCCACACGGGAGTGCAGGAGTCCCACAGGGTGGGCGATGTCCTCCACTGACAACACCAGGACTGCTCTCATCCTACGACGTAAATTAAATACAGCAACAACATCTCAAAAGCGCAGAGCTCTCGCTGAAGTACTTCTGGAGTCGGGAAGACCCTTCACTTACTGAGGCTAGAAAGAAACAATGTTGCATTATTCCTTCATAGAATACTAGTATAAGTACACAGTCTCTTTGTCATGTTAACTACCGTCTCTGTTCTTTGTCGTTGGAAACGATCACCTTCCAAGGAAAGGTGCGCCTACGTGTACGGTGTTATCCTGGGCTTGCCTGACAGGAGTTTGGACGACGTGCTAACGTTTTCTGTCATTCCCAGAGACTGATGGCTCAGTATCCTCGTATGGTGCATTACACTGCACTAAGGTATACTCACTCTTATCTTTCTCTTAGACATACGGACAGCAGTAATGCCGTGAATTTGCATAAAGTTATACACCTTTTAGTGTCAGACTTAAGAATATTCATATTTACAGCTGCCTGTTAACTAAGGTGAGAAAAATAGTACGCAACAAAATTATTCATTCTTCCTTTTTCCAACCTCAAACCTTTCACCATATTCTCTCTCTCTCTCTCTGTCTCACTCTCTCTCTCTCTCTCTCTCTCTCTCTCTCTCTCTCTCTCTCTCTCTCTCTCTCTCTGTCTCTCTCTCTCTCGGTAAGCGGTACGCGTCAGCCCTGCATTACGGGAGAACATCGTTGTACGTACTGGTTGCTACTCTTTCATACACACATAAACACACTTAATTCACTAACCTCTCATAAAATAAACCAAGCCCAACCTTCCTTGTGTTCCTCCCTCACACAACCAGCAATAAATCAACACATTTAATGAACAAGATGTGACACTTGACCTTTACCACAACCACCACACAACTGGTCCGGTTAAAGTGATTCAGGAATAACGTGATGTAACTGGTTGTTCGCTACGATAATGTGGTAGATTTCTTGATGATCCATCACATTAACAAGGCAATCTGACCCTTAGTTACAAGGTAATCTACGGACCATACAGAAGAAGTACCAACTGGGTCCAATCTATTGACTCACGTAGTTTAGTTTAAGTGTTGTAATTCAACAGGTTAACCGTAGTCTACGTGACGCTACTATCTTGTGTTTGAGTAACACAGTACATGTGACTACTGCACTTCACTATATAATCCATGACACCCACGCCTTTTGTAATACATCTGATGCACGACAGAGATCAACAGGAAACAGTGCAGCGGCAACAGTGGTAAAAGTTAACCTAAACATCCACTGACAACAGTGTCCCAACCACTGAACACAAGTGTTACAACAGCAACAACCATGAACAACAGATTTTACAACAGAAATGACCAATGACAAAACAATCAGTGACTTGTATCACAAGAGCAACAACCAATGACAAGTGTCGTCAACAACAACAACAACAATACCTACTGACAGCAGCGTCCCGACGGCAGCAACAACAACCAAAGACAACAACAGCAATTACGCCAACAACAAGAAATACTGACAACAGAAGGACATACAATAAGGACAACAACATTCTTCCAACGACTGACAACGCATCTGAAAACGAACAATCGCCGACAAGAACCACAAGCTCTGCCATCAACAACCACGGAGTCATTCGCTGGCCCTCATGACGTCATGACCCCAAGTACCTACACCAGCAGGAGCATCCTGGCTACGAACTACACTGGCCATTTCTTCCACGACCCAGTGAGACAATAAAAGTCTGCAGACGGCAAGAGCGACACGTCGTCACGACCAGCGGCTGTCACCTGGGGGTCACGTTACCAGACGCAGAAAGCTGAAGTTAACTGTACCTAAACTTATACAACAGGGACAACAAAGTGCCACACAACAAGAGTTTCTCTGAGTAACCAACTTCATGTTTAAAGATGTTTACAACATCAACTGTGTCCTACGATCTTTAAACTTCTGCCGTGGTTGTTTGTGTGTTAAAAAGGGATTCTATTATGCGAGTCCAGAGGCAATTTTGATCGAGGACAAAAATAAACATTCCCACATAATAGCGAGCAATAGAGGCGACTCTCTGCTTGCATCAGCATTAACTTAGGCTTATACAGACACAGTCTCAATTCTGGCTGCACCAAGCGAATAGCCCTCGACCCTAGCAGGCCAGGTCAACAGGGAAGGAGGAGGAGGAGGGGTGCGCGCATTTGCATGCAGTTAATCACTAATCAATGGTGAGAGACGTGGCCTGGTCGGGGGAAGAAAAATGGTTATATTGAGGTTTGATATATGAGGTTTTTGATGACTGGGACATGAAAGAGAATGGGATATATTCGGCGACGAACACTCCACCGCCGGTTTGGAGGTTTATGACAAACGGAGAGCACCACACATCGCTCTATGAATGTATATACATAAATAAATGTTTATGTATTTACTTATTTGCACTGTGTGGGGAGGGAGTTCCACAATCGTGGGGCCCCATCAGTTGAACTTCCTCTACTCTCATACATTTTAATCTCCTGCATGCTGTCCACATTAACAGTTTGATCATTCACTTTACTCCATTCATTGTGAATATGTGTTTTTGTGTGATTAATAATCTACTGAGTAACTAACCCACTAATTACCCTTAGACCGTTTTCTATGAAAGAGTCCTGGTGTTACCCAGGACCTCTTTCCTGAGGCTCCTGCAGAAGCTGTGAAAAGTCGATTCCTTTGGAGTGAGAAGGTTTGGGACAAGAATGTACACCAAGTGATACAGCCTTGCCAAAGGTAACTCACTTGCCGCCGTGTTACCTCATGCAGGCGTAGTCCACTAACTCTGCTATCTATACATCTATATATATATATATATATTTTCTTTCTTTCTTTCATACTATTCGCCATTTCCCGCATCAGCGAGGTAGCGTTAAGAACAGAGGACTGGGCCTTTGAGGGAATATCCTCACCTGGCCCCCTTCTCTGTTCCTTCTTTTGGAAAATTAAAAAAAACAAGAGGGGAGGATTTCCAGCCACCCGCTCCCTCCCCTTTTAGTCGCCTTCTACGACACGCAGGGAATACGTGGGAAGTATTCTTTCTCCCCTATCCCCTATCAACCTCTCCTCACTAATTCTCTCCATATACTGAAACCATTTCAGCTCTTATCACCATACTCTTTTTTTTAACCACACTTCACTCTTACCATATCATGACTTGTTCAATCAACCTTGCTCACTCCATATATTGTCCTCAAATATTTCATTTCCAATACATTCATCCTTTCTGTACATTCTCATCTATACTCACATCCTAACAACATCACTGGAACTATAATACATCTTCAAGCATACCCATTTTCACTCCCAAATTCCTCAGTGCTGCCATAACCTTTGCCCCCTCACCAACCCTATGACTCACCTCCACTTCCTTAGTTCCATTCACTGCCATGTTTACTCCCAGATATCTAAAATATATATATATATATATATATATATATATATATATATATATATATATATATATATATATATATATATATATTAGGTCATGATGACGCGCGTGCTCCAGTATTTGCTGATAACCTCGAGGAAAAATGAAACTCGATGAGTCCCAAGCGCACTTTTCGAATGATTAATACACCGTCAGGGGAGATACAAGAATGAATGTATCTCTCACGACCATGTATTAATCACACAGAAGTGCACTTCGGATTTAGATTTACTGTGTTTCATTTTCCTCATGGTCATCATCTTGTATATATATATATATATATTGTATTGTGGATGAAACGTCAATGTTTATACAGTACTTTACAGAGAAACCATCAGCCGGACCGTTTGGTAACTCATACAGCTGACGCCTATGTCTGGCTGGCCTTGATGATGGCTCTATGCCACAATCTCTGACAGTCATGAACACCTTCGGAAAAGTCAGCCTCGTAGACCGCTGCCTCAACGCTCATTTGGAAGGCATCTTCACGTGAAACTCGAACTTCAACCACGAAATTCCAGTAGTACTTTCTATGAACATATTCTATATCAAGTTGTGGAATCATCACTTAAAACTGAAGTTCTTCACAATACCGGGACTCTTAAGCCCTACTGACCTACTGCAACTTGATTAAAATTGTAAGAGAAAACGTTCATCGGTCCGCCAACATTTATTGCTATCTTACATGTTTTCCTTGGAGTGTAAACCCTGGCCTGCGCCCAAGCTGCCGTCAGCCATTGTTAACTTCATCACGTTCCTCTGGTCACGAAGGAATCTGCCGAACACACTGTAACAAGTTAGCGATCACTATCACTCTGACAACCTTCACTTATTCCTGGCCTCACCACGCCTGCTGAACGGCAAGAGCCCAAAGGCTTTAA
This sequence comes from Panulirus ornatus, assembly GCF_036320965.1. Lineage (NCBI taxonomy): Eukaryota > Metazoa > Arthropoda > Malacostraca > Decapoda > Palinuridae > Panulirus > Panulirus ornatus. Next base: position 11,415,704 of record NC_092245.1, read on the forward strand.
TGGTGTGGGATAATGGTTAGATTTTGATGGAGTGTCACTAAAACACATGGCACGCTACAAATTGGAAGTTTTGATAGAGGCCACATAAACACTTAGAGTACAATATAAGTATAAATCTCTTCAGTTTCGTTTTCCAGCGTCGTTAAAACATATAATGCCAAGTAGAGGATATAATGGAGTGCCACTGATATTATGTATCAGTAAAAATCAAAAATCTTCACACATTTTCATACATGTTACTGTATATAAATGGTTTGGATTGGTGGGATATCACGAAACTCTTGCGTTACAACAGAAATGGGCGGGATGAACGAACCGGTCAGCATCAATCACTCCACTTAACTTCGTTTTCTTAGGAAACCCAAAATCGGAATTCGGTAAAAATGTCCACAAGGAGCACTCTTCTCTTTACTAATGACCTGAAAACTTACGAAACGTCGTCCCAGCAGACTGTATGACTGAAGATATCTTGACTGTATCATTTCAAACTACTGATGCTTCAACTGTGGTCGTTGACTTCTGAGCTGCCCTCAATATATTCTCATCCGACTCAAAAGTTCGTCTTTTCCTTAAAGAAATTTGGTATGGTGATGCGCAACCATAGCCCGCTATTCTAAAACATCAACACACACACACACACACACACACACACACACACACACACACACACACACAATTTCACCCACGTACGAAGAGGAGAATCCTCTGAAGGAGGTGGTTTCATCAAAAAATACCTGGATACTTTCACACTGGGAGAAACTATCTTCACCACACACTGCAACATACATAATATCTGAGGATGTCCAGCTTAAATCCACGTGCCGCCACATACTGCCTACCCTCTCACTGCGGGTAAAAGAAATCCAAGAACATTGTTGTATCATCTAACCTCAATACCAATTATGTGTTTCATTATCAAGGAGTTTGCTGATAACTGGGTCTGGGTGGGAGGAGACTGCTGGTGATACAGGAAGGAACAATGAGGCAACTGATGACATTAATTAAACAGAGAGAAAAATATTGCATTTCTGGCATTCCGTATGTTGCCGAAGCGAAGGAAATTAGGTTGCGAGTGAGGGCGTAGCTACAGACGAGAGAGAGAGAGAGAGAGAGAGAGAGAGAGAGAGAGAGAGAGAGAGAGAGAGAGAGAGAGAGAGTCTGTAAGGGTGTCTGTTAGGGTAAAGACTGGTACGTCTAAAGCTACAGTGATCTCAGCGGTGTTGTATGGATCTGAATATTTGATCCTGAACGCAAACGAGGAAGAATATGGATGTGTTGAAAAAGAAATGCCTGAGGACAGAACGTGGTGCAAGGCGCGTTGATGGTGTGCGGAATGAGAGCAAGAAAGAGAGGTGTGGTCGTGTAGCGCAGTCTGACTGAGAGCTGACCAGAGTGGAATGAAATGGTTAGAACACACAAGAGAATGACCGAAGAAAGACTAAGAGGATCTAAGTGTCAGAAGGGAAGGGAGGAAAGTAGAGTGGGGTATATAACACGACGGAGATGGAAGGATGGAGTGAAGGAGGCTCTGGGATATCGGGGCTTATACGTTCAAGAGGGTGAGAGGCGTGCATGATACAGAATTAACTGGATCGACGTGGTATACGGGGAGCGACGTGGTCAATGGGCTGAACCATAATCTGCGAGGCTTGGTTGTGGATGGTAAGGTCTAATTTCATTATACAAAGGAGTGAGTGTGAGCAAATGAGGCCGTTGTTAGTTTGTCCCTAACGCTACCTTAGTGAGGCGGGAGAAGCAATTGTGCATAATATACACGTGTGCGTAACTGCTCCAGGACCCCACTTTTATAACGGGCCCTGGAGTTAAACAAGACCCTTTTTCTAGGCGCTCTAAAGCTACGCTATTCCAGTAGCAGGGAAATTGATGGGCTATTTCAGAGTGAGAAGACATCTGACGAGATTCTACTCCCGATGATTCAGCCTCGCCAATGGTAACTTTTCACTCGCGGCGTAACCTTGAGGAGGCGAGGTCCGTTACAACACGACTCGGCCGACGCTGCGGCAGGACTGGGTTGCAATGCTTCGTAAAAAGGCTGATGAGGCTTTAATAGCGAGGTCTGTCTCTGTAATGGAAATTTCCTTTGATGAAAAATACATTATGAAATCGTAAAAATCAAAGAGCAAACAGAGTTTTTTTTCTACATGTCTATAATCTTTTTAGAATATTTCAGTAGCTAAATGTGGAAGGCTAAGTCAGATGGGTTTCAGTAAAAACTTTCAGAACTTGGCAAGTCTCACTAAGTTAGCCACAATTGGGCACAGTAAAACGTGAAGAACCATTAACTGTTGGCAGACGAAAACAAGTTTCATAAGTTTCACCCGGAAAATTGCTTCAGTTACGAATCTTGGTTTCCTCATTAAACTCTTAGACTTTTTGTTTCCCGGGTGATCACCGGAAGCAGGAGCGAACGATAAAGGGAGGGAACGATAGGGGAAGATGGGAGAGGGCAGGGCTGGGGTTCTTACCCCTTACGTGGAGACAAATGATCTTAGTCTCTGGAACGTGAAAGAAAAATTTAGACGCGCTGAAAAGACTGAACGTTGAGTCACTGACAAGAGACTGGGTGAGCGTTGAATGATGAGTTGTTGAGGTAAAGTGTCGGGAGAGATAATTACAATCACAAATTATAATATAAAATGCAAGAATCAATCGACGACGTGATTATTATGATGAGTAAGTCCGACAATGCTATCTGATACAGTAATGTTGGTTCTGTTAACACAGAATGAGAGAAATGTGTATGTAAGTACGATACTTCTAAACCTCATCCTCCAAAGGTAAACATTGTACTCGAGAGTTGAAGATGGTGGGGTTAGGCTACTCATAAGCAAGAGAAAACAAAGGGAAGCACAATGAGTGATGCTGGTTCAACATAAAAGTAAAAAAAAAAAGTAATATAAAATACAGTGAATGTTATATTCAACCAAGTGAACAATATATTACAGTATGATCTCCACCACAGGACTACAAGCGGCAGAAGGAGCCAACAGCTGCCGGATCCTGTTGGAAACTGCACACAACTAACTTGGGCTCCCGGCCTCACAAGTTGAGGCCAAGCCTTGCACTTCTCATGCCTTGCCGCTCCGCTCCCTATGTTCTGAAGACCGTTCCCAAAATTAATGTAGCTGGATTTGGCTTCGTGACATGTCTTACCATGCCACAAAGAGGCAGCGTTTGTCAGTGGAGAGGCTGCATATTGCAGCATGATTTCATAAGTCATCTACAACATCCCATGAGACGACACAAAATCTGAATGATCATCGAAGACTTACGTATATCACGGGGCAATCCAAACTTCCCTGGAGGGTTAAAGATAAGGAAGCTGGAACTATAAGGCCACAATAAGACGCCTACTCCCGCAGAGCATTCATGCAGCATCCCTACAGCACATCCTTGGCCCATCGACTCTGATGGATCGGTACCATTAGCTGCCAGTAATGATTTTCATCCTTGAGAATGACTCCTATTAGTGGAGTGCAAGTCAAGCCAAGCTGGCTAAAACACAATACATACTCAGTTTCATCTTACTTAAAGACAGAATCACAATAAAGTTCTCAGGTCCAAAGAAAATCTGGGGCGTAGTTGCGTCCAGACAGTTGGAACAAAAAGACTCCTTGCAGTGGCTGGCAAAACTCATGGATCAGGTTTAAACTGTTTCTCAGACTTCAAGCAAATTATATGTCTTACCTATTGTCATGCTGAACCCTTCATTAGTCTTCCCACCTTATCTATTCCCAGGCGCCAGGAACCAATGTAATCATCTATCATTTCTACGCAACACCTACCAATGAATTCATCTTTTATCATATCTATAAGCCATCTCCTATGGATTCCTCTTCTATCATTGCTAGGCGCCACTTACAAATGAATGCATCTTCCATCATTCCCAAGTGCCACCTTCCTCTGGATTCATCTTCTATCACTGCTTGGTGCCACCATCCACTATGGACATCTTCTATCACTGTCAGACGGTACTTGACGCTGGTTTCATCTTCCATCATACCTGAGAAATAACTACCACTGCAGTCATCTTAAATCATCCTGAGACTCTACTTGCCCCTTGAAGTCATCCTCCATGAACCTCAATTTCTTCTCTGAACTTGGACCTTATCACGAACATACCATGGTGTTCGCTGCTTCTTACCAAACACCACAACCCTGAACCTTAGAACGTGTCCCTGACATCCTCACCTCTCACATCGCCCGTCACAGCCTATCATTAAACTTATGATAATATATGAAGCCACCAGCTAACATCAGCGGATACTGACACGGCCCCTGATATGCATCTTGGGCCTCTCTTCTGAATCATAAACAAAAAGTAATGAAAAAGAATATTCACGACTGAATCTTTCATTTCAGATTTAGAGATAAATGAAAACTTTCCTTAAAGATCACTCACAACAGCACAAACATTCCCACCCACTGTGGCCTCGTCTCTTCCTTTGCTACATACCAACATCGAAAAACATCAGATGAACACATCTGAGGAACTCTCCATTCCGGCATGCAACAAGCAGGTGCTTGATGAAGCAGGTACTTGATAGAATGATGCGCGGAGGACCACCTGGGCCCCACCCCAGACCGTTTTCCTTGCATCGTTGTTCTAGCTGGTAAATGGGCCTCCGGTACGAGAGGAATGATATGAAGGTTTTCGTGCAATGTGAGAGGAGGCGTGATGGTCAACCCTTTTGTATGTTTGTGACGGGTGTGCCCAGACGGACTGGAAATCTAATTAGTTGCAGCTGCTCTACATTCTGATAATGTATGCAGTAATATGTTCCTACAACTTGTCGTCCTCCAGTTCTAACTGCTGCACACAAACACGAACAGACACAAATGCGAGCACCCACACACAAACTGACAACAAACATAGCCACACTCCTCCAGCGGCGTGGCGATAATGAATTTCATACAGCGATGTAAAGGATCGATTGGAACATTCTTGAACATATGACTGTACAGTCGAACAGATGGGAATGCGTTTAGAAGATATAGTTATAAAGGTAAACAGACGAAAAGATATATATATATATATATATATATATATATATATATATATATATATATATATATATATATATATAAAGAGAGAGAGGGTTACACAGAGGTACACAGACCAGAGAGAGAGAGAGAGCGAGAGAGAGAGAGAGAGAGAGAGAGAGAGAGAGAGAGAGAGAGAGAGAGAGAGAGAGAGAGAGAGAGAGAGAGAGAGAGCATGAACTGCTACATCATTCTACCCTGTCGTAAGCGACCAAGTTCACTTCTTCCATCCTTAACAATGTACAAGCTCCTCTCAGTATACTGCACACAATGTGCGAGTATACTGACACAATCTGTATTCAAACACACGTCTCTGCCAAGCATACGCCGCGTCAGCAACAACAGACGTTATTTGGCCTCAATTAGAAACTCGGGATAAAACACCAAGGAATTTCAGAACAACTCTGAGAGTGCTTCACTAGTGAGAATACGTGGCAGGGTGTGAGAGAGCCTCCCCTCCTGCAGGAACCGAACCGGAACCCAGTAATCAGGGTCCTTTAACCTCCCTCAAAAATAAATGAATGCATCTGATCTGCCGTATCATTAATGTCAAAGAAAATGTCTCGTCTAAAGTGAGTAAAGGTTACAAAGGAATCCAATCAGCTGGCATTTTTCCCCTTCCAGCGCGCCCCACTCTGGCATTTTCTTGCCGACGATGCCAGTGTTTGTTAGTCAGTTGGTTCATTCGGTGACGCTGCCTTGATGGAGTGTCGTCTGGTGAAATCACTAAACAGGACAGACAATACGTTTACCCTACACAAAAACACACCTCTGTCGATGGTATCGACTGAGCTGCTGTGGTGTTACACATATATATGAAGTGGACGCATGATGACAGCGTTCACAAAATATTAAGGTTGGGAAAGCACCGTCAGTGAACATGTTACACACATATTTGATGTACAGTAATATGATATACCGTTTCTGCTTTATTTTCAGAGGTGGGTACAGTAAACTTTGATGTCTAATACGGCCAATGTATAAGAAACACTAAGATTTGCTCCTCGTCTCTTGCTAGGGAACAGAGACCTACATATTATAACCACGAAAAAGTTCCTTTGAGTTCAAATCTATAATTCAAATAGAATATCCTCAATATCTAACAAAACTAAAAGCTCTCTGACCAAAGAATTCCCCAAGAGACAAGATCAAACAGAATATTTTCAACTTTTAAAAGAACCACTTCTCATCATTCTTTTACTCTTCCACTTCCAACGGATCATCAAAGCCTGACACGGTCTCTAGGTGTATAATACATCTTACTGCCATAAACTGCACAAATATGTCCAACTTTTGAGACCACAGTACTGTGACACACACACACACACACACACACACACACACACATTTGTGACCTCTGCGGTGTAACGGTTAGCGTTATTGACCGTCAAGCACGCACGCCGGGCTGCCTGGGATCAGATCAACACAGGTTCGAATCCTGGTCGTGGCAGCCGGTCCACAGTTTACCCAGCTGTTCATCCTCCCCTAAAGAATGATCCTCTGACCTTTCATTATAAAGAGATAAATCAGAATGATCGATGGATCCCCGTTGTTCTTAAAAAGTGAATTCATTATCTTGATTGTACGGACACCAACGCGTTGCCGTCAGTGGCTGGCTGTGTGTATGTGATTACCATTTATGTGTTACGGAGAGGAAGTTTTTACTCTCTTGTTGCCCTGTCTTTTAACATTGTGCATATGCACCATTACTTTCTTCCTTTGTATCTGCACACACACACACACACACACACACACACACACACACACACACACACACACACACATCCCAGCCTCCGCCAGATACTCATTTATCAACCACTCTACATAAGGGAGGGTGAATACCTGGGTTGGGTGTGGGTCAACCGATGCGCTCTGGATTGGAACTCATGCAGGCCCAACCTAGACCCCTGACTCATTGTTACGAGTGCTAACCACTACAATATGGAGACCCTTGAGTAGAATGGATAAGGACGAGAGAGAGAGAGAGAGAGAGAGAGAGAGAGAGAGAGAGAGAGAGAGAGAGAGAGAGAGAGAGAGAGAGAGGAAACAAAGGAGGAAAGAGCCAGACAAACAGCCTCTAAAAAGAGTAAACACAGACAGATAGGACGATGTAAGCTGCCTAATTTTATCCGGTGGGTCAGAGATCCCAGTATATGGGGAGGCTCCGCACACCACCAACCAGCCCGGGTGTTCACGTTCATCAGACGGCCCAGCTACCATCATCACCCGCACATCAACACCACTCACTCATTACAATCATGTTCATATCTCCCAGCCTCATTAGTGCCACTACCTCGCTCACTAATGGTAACGTCCCCCCCCCCCTCCCCAACCCCCTGTTTCAGTAACAAGAGGAATGTATTTGCAGCACATACATCAAAATGCAACAGCAGCAGCAGCAGCAGCAGCATCAAAAGCAGGCTTGTCTACAGCAGTGGGAACAAGCGCCACGAGAGGTATAGTTTCTATGTCAAACTTTTGATATTTCCCGATCAGAGTTGTTAAATCTACTTATCTCCTCGGTAATGACCTTACTTTTCTCCCCTGCTGGCTTCTTCACCCCCGTCCCCTCCCCATGACACCCTCCCTCATCCCTCGTAAATAATGAAAACAGAGGAGCTGGATCGCGTACATTTAGGCCTAGCCGGCACACACGTAGGCCTAGACTAGGAAATGGTTTGCTCCACAATGTGCCACTTTGGTTATGAAAACTGTAGCTCTCTTACGCTTCATAGAAAAAAAAAGTGCTCCTTTTCCTTAGGGAAACATACACCTGCCCCTGGTAAAGAAACACGAAAACTTCGACGTGAAAATAGTAAATATCTCCTAACGAATGCCATACGAAAGTTGAACCACGAAGGCGGAACCCGAGGGTCACGTGTGTCTGTCTGTACGACAAAAACTTCAGCCAAAATTACCAAACCTGCGGCCTTCACCCGAGCGTTGCTGAAGCGGCACCACAACAGCCTGAGTGAGGAGAGCTAACCGCACCGAAACCTGTCTCCAAACTAACTTGCTGACGATTTTATCCCCGGCAGGACGAGACAAAATACAGCATTGTGTACAGCTAAGATAAAATCTGCACTCCCTCCACCCCCTCAAAGTTGGAAATGAAATTAGAACAAAAAGTTTCTAGACTAATTTGAATTGTAGATGGAAGAGTGGTGGGGGCACAGTGCCTGCTCTTTCGCAATGAGCATCTGCTGAATTTAATTTACACAAATGTATATGCTTTACGCTGTGAATACATTTGGCATGTTGCAACTGGCACCTAACCATGGGGATATTCCACAATATCCCTATACCCTCTTGAAATAACTTTAATTGTGCTGTAAAATACATTAGTCATGATGAAACAGTGCAATATTCAATATTCCATACCGATATTCCTTGCACACTGTTGATATACTTGACAAACTCCGCAAACTGAGGAGGTGAGTCGTTGAGTTCTCCTCACGGAAAGTCCGGGAGTGACGGAGGGTTGGGTACAGGAGGAAGGTGCTGTATACTTCATGCAAGTTTACATACATTAATATTTATGCCGATAATCTGAGTACACAGCACCGGATAAGGAAGTCGAGAATTGTCTACTCCAATAACTAAGATAAACTCGTCCCTAAACAAAGACTGGATGCAGTAATACATCAACCAAGACGGTAACGAGACGTAAAACCGTTTACCTGCTAGTGGCCACATAACTAAAAGAAACATGTGTCCCCAGCTGAACCTCTGGGCATGTACATAACACACTTGGCAAGAGACAGCGGTGTGGTGGTGGCGAATAAGAAACTGTCACTATCAACTGGCTCACACTTACATCATCTCTTATACCAAGTAGCTTCATGCTCCTTGAAAACATTAATGAACATGTGAGGCGGCGAGGTGCATTGTCAAAAGAACAGTGATCGCTCACAGAGCTTTCTTCACTCAGGGTAATCATAAACCTAAGGTGGCAGTGGTAAAGGCCCAGCGTGAGTACTGGTACCGTTCTGTGTAAACTGCTGCTCTAGGTCCAGTCTAAATACCAGTACCGGTTTGTATATAGACTGGTACAAATCCTGTATCAGGACAGGTAATGGCTCTGTTTGAGTATCGGTACCTGGGTGAATACTGGCATTTGGCTCGTGAAAATATTGGTCGTGGCCCTATGATTATATGCAGTGGCCCGATGTCAATATTGGCGTTGGCCCGCGTGGGAGAACTCTCAGGAGCCGTTGTTGTGTCAGCGGCCAGTGTAACTCCCGAGCAATATCTCTACGCATGTACCAACCCTCTGGATGTGCAAGCACTCATTCCATTGGAACACTGACCCTCTGAGCATTGTCTCAGCTCACCTTGCCCGCTGTCATGGCTTGGCCAGCAGCACGAGTGAAGGGCGTAACATTCCCCCACAGTTGTCAGAACAAGAAGGCCGTCGCCACACGCACCCCGCCAACACCTTTGTGTGCGCTTCGCCTTTGATGTTCCCCGTTGCAACCTTCAAACACGTTGAACCGTTACTTGCAATCGCTCACATATTTTGTGCAATATGTTATAAACTTTCATTCAAGAAGTGAAATAACCTGACAAGAAGCTTTGAATCCACCAAACCACGCGACCACGCTGGTACCCCAAACAATGATTGCATTATTTCTACCTCCCCACCGATGTATCTACCTATCGACCTGGTTAACTATCTGTCCACTTAAGCTCTCCCTCAGAACAACAAGGTAGTAATAAAACAACTCCAGCAAACACTTCCTCTGTCTTGTTATGTCCTCCAACCCAACACTTCTTTCACCAACCATCTCTCGCTCACTCTTCCCTCAGACATCATAGCACCAGTATTTGGAATATCTTCACACTGCAGCCTTGGAATCATGCGTTACCAGCCCATCCCCCCCAAACCTCACGACCCCGCTTCGACCCGCGCCACCAAAACTCTGCATCATAAAAAGTCGGGAAATCAAAGAGAATTAACGAGCGTGTGTGGCACGCGAGTATGAGGGTCCATTACTGACCCGGCCGGCTACCTGCCATCACCAGTGCCGGCAGTGGCGGCTGCACTACCGGGACTATGGCCTCCAGTTCAGGGAATCACGACCAGTGTATCGCTCAACTATCAGAAGCTGGAGGTCATGGGATGACGGAGTGGTGACGTTTGGTTCCACGCGTCACCGGGTACCTGATGGTGCCTCCCTCCCGAACCAAGTCGTTGGCCCACGGATGATGGATCTCGCCTGTCAGAACTAACAACACATCTGCGTCACCTCGTCACTATATCTTCCGCCGCCTCAGCAGTAAATGTCACCTCATCGGCATATCTTCCGTCACCTCATCAAGGTATCTTCGTCACCCGAAAGCCTCCTTCATCTCATCATTACATTCCAACTGCATCACCAGTAAGCCATCGTCACCTCCCCTACACATCCTTGTCACCTAACCAGTAGAAGATTACTTCCCATCGGTTGCTTACCTACCTGTATGAATACGTAAAGTGATTAAAAAGGTGCCATTAGCGTGTGACTGGACTGCCTGCAGGAAGTGGAAAATGGAGGAGTCCTAGTAAGATGAATGTGTCCCAGTATGATAGTAAAATAATGGGACAAGGATCCTACAGTGTGATGGGACAAGGGTCCCACTGTATGGTGGTGCGAGGGCTCCATAGTGAGGTGAGGTAGGGGTCCCATAGCATGATGGGGTCGAGTTCGGAACAGGGAGACACCAGGGTGCGTGAGCTGGTTGGTCATCTTAGTTTGGATGAGGTTGGCCTCAGCCTCAGCAGTGTGTGTGAGTGTGTGTGTGTGTGTGTGTGTGTGTGTGTGTGTGTGTGTGTGTGTGTGTGTGGAGAGAGAGAGCTACATATTTTTGACTTTAATGTTAGCCATGGCCAGCCTGTGTGTGTAGTGCGGGCATGAATAATTGACCTCATGCCTGAAAGCATAACTGATGTACATTAGCATTTCGGATTCTTTTTGAAAACTACGTGGACACGAACATTGAAATTATCGTTCATGGAATTCAAGAAACTAACATGAACGGAGAGCAGACCTCGGTGACCATCAGGAACCCGTGCCTTGTGTCTAGGGTAATGTCACCACTGAATACATATATTCGGCTGCGGTGAAGCAGATGGAAACGGCGAGGACTTGCCAGACATGGTGGCGACGTTGATGGATCCTGACCATGAGCTGGGGAACCTGGTGACCCAGTAGGCAAAACCTTCAAAGACATTGATTTATTCGTCCCGGAGATCTAAGCGTGAGACTCAAGCACACGCACTCACACACACCTCTGTCGTCACGCAAGCACACAGATAACCTCACACAGGCGCTCAGGTATGCAGACACCCACTATGATATTCACTTTCGTTGCAACAAGCGTTGTCTGTGAGGGCATTCATCGACATAAAAGTGATGGCTGAAATACGAAATGAAAAAAACAAAACAAAAATGCAATTCATGGCAGACAGGCCCAAAAACGGGCCAGAGCCTATAATAGTAAGTTTCTATGCTAAACAACTCTTATGGTGCTGCAAGACTTATAATAAGGTCTCAGCATAAAATGCTTCAGCCAGTGACTATTTACAATAACGAGAACATAAAACCTGCAAGATATCACTTCACGCTATAATTCATATTCTACGGTCAACATCTTTATATAAAATATATTCTAATGTGCTTACTCTGCTTTCTTTAATGATTTCATATATTCTTTCTCAAGATCTTATGTACATATATGCTTGTGTCAGAGTCCTGGTAACACTAAAAATATCTGTAAAAGAAGTTTTCCCCTTGACGGAGATGTTTTCTTTGAGATAAGCCAGGGACACGAGTCTGGGTGCGTCTCTCCCAGTTCTTCAAAGGTCAAAGTTTACTCCAGGTGAATCATACTGCCCCCCGTGTAAACCCTTGGATAGTCGAGAGACAGCAAGCCAGGCGCCTGGCTATCTTAAGGACCAATAAAGCGATCATAAACTGACTGAAACGCAGCCGCGAAAGTAACCACAGGCAGACCATGACTTCTCCCCTGCCTGATGAATGTTGTCCTGTCTAGGGTGAGTATCCTATACTTACACAAACATCTCGTGTTTATATAAACGAGTCAGTTCGCTTCATTAATTCACGTGGCATCTTTTCCCTTCGTCCCTGATCCAATTTCATAAAGAAATCTTTACCCTGTTTTCTATTTCTATCCACCAATTATGAACATCACAATAATTCCCTAATATCATATTTGCTTTCACCTATGTGTCTAGTTCAACACCATCTAACCATCCTTTAACCTCCTTCATTGCGACCATTAGGGGTTCAGGTCATCAAATCTAAGGGTCGTACCGTCGTGCTTACGAGATTAATGTACCACAAACTATGGTCACTTGAATCGGCAGCGGCAGTTCCCCGACCCCGAGTCGTCCTCGTGCTCCAACTCCTCCACTTCTTATCATATTCTTCGCAAGTGCTCTCTACCCCTCTCCTCTGATCTGCATATCTCTTCCTTTCACGTCGTTATGAGCTCGTCAGCCGTCATAAACTGGTCATTTTCTGTCATAACCCGTTCTTTACGTCCATCTTTTTTTCCTTTTTGCAACCTGATCTTCCAAGTTCTGAAATAAAATCTATCCACTGAGAATGCTTTTAGAAGAGCTGTATTGATTTTGTTTTGAACGTCTTCACAGCTTGGTATTGTCTGGTTTACATGTTTGTCCTGGTGGTGTCTATCTCAGCTCCTGTCCGTCACTCCTGAACCTTACCTTCTCTTCCACACCTACACATCACTGTGTGATGTTGTCTGAGGATGTTGTGTCAAACTACCACCATTCTGCGCTGCTGGCCCTGTCAGGACCTGCCCTGCAAGCCTGCCACCATTCTCTAGTGCTATTGTTAGGACTTAAGCTGCTAGACTTGCTACCCCTATTGTGTAACACTAAATCCCGACCCTCTAGGCTCCAACTACTGCCACTTGCCACCCGTCCCGCAGCTGTACGTCATATCCTACATTCCTAACAATTATTGCGTGACAGATGACCTCTGCCTCTCCCCCTTCGTCAGGTCTCTACATTCCGGATTCTTCCTATTTTTGCTTTTCATAAATGCATCTTCAATAGGATTGTCTGTTCGTTTACTAATCATTCTTCTACTCAATCTTATATAATTTCATAACCACGCCTAATGCCTTTCCTTTTGGACCATAAGTCATGTACCTTGCCCTCCGTCTGTATCTCGTCCATCTAGTGACCCAGACTCCCCCATCACAACCCTTGCTGTCTTTCTCATGGTCCTTCCCGTCCTTGCCAGCATATCCTAGCCCTTTGCCACATATCTGTTAATATCCCCTTCCTTCCTTTTATCGAGACCCACTGTCTCCCTCAACCCCATGGGTTCCCATCTTCTACCTACCACCTTCTTTCTCTAGATCTCTTGCCTTCTACTTTCTTTTGGTCTCCCACCTCCCTCTTTCACTGGATCCACCATGGCTCGGTCTTTCACCTTCCTCCTCGACGCCCACACTCCCTTCAACTTACCGTCCCGTCCGCACCTCCCCATCCCCGTCTTCCACCCCACCAAGACCGCCCGCCTCACCCCACTCGCCTGGTGGTGTACCGTCAGTTCTCCCAAGGCGGGCCTCCGCGCAAGCTTGATTTATTCCGCAGCAGATTTGCATATTATTCAAGCTAGTTAATGAGAGCGTCCCGGTTGGCATTCCCGGAAAAAATAAGTACTTTTAAAAAGTTTAAATTTCTGAAATTATTTCGTCAGACGGGACGCCCAGAAGCGCTGAGTGCATTTCCTCTCATCAATTACTGGGGCTGGAAGTGGCCGAGATACATCACACCGGAGGAGGAGGAGGAGGAGGATGAGTGAGTGGGTCCAGGGAAGGAGAGGCAATGCATCACCACCTCCACGTATCGTCTCTTACTCCGGTGAGGGGCACCCCAACATCTGCCCACTCTGCACCCTCCACTTTTCTTCCTGGTGATATAAGAGTACATGAAATTATCTGGGTGAAATATGCTGGCAGCAAACTTTCCCTAACTATAAGCTATATGCCCTCCTGGATCTTGATTTGCATACTTTTTGGCGGTGCGACGCCATTACTGAGTCGCAAAGCCCATCTTGCGGCCGTTGTTGCGGGAGAAAATGCGAATATAATTTCCCTCAAGAATCTATTCCCTTCCAAGACTCATAAACGTCTGAGCAGCAACAAATAAAATCGAGGTCGTTATTTTTGTGACAGGAGCAGCACAATGGCGGAGGGACGCACTGCCGTCACTCACGCTCATAGGTTGCCAGCTACCGCCAGCATCACTCTCACTTCACACTGGACGTATCGTAGAGAAGTGTGACTTACTGCGACGTGCACACTCGTAAACCCATCCGCCATACCACTGTAACGAAAACGACACCTTGGAAACCGTATATCATCTACACTCGAGCTAAACGCTTCAACTACTACTTTAAATATAAAATTATCACAATACGAGGATTTAGTAAAACATCTGGTCTTGAGAAAAAGCTAATTCACACGGAGACTCCATCAGCAACTCTCTTCAAAGGATCTCGACTGTTGATATACAGTGAGCCCCCGGGTACAACTACTTTAACCAGTTGAGTATGATGACCTTAGCTACTTTGCTTAAAGGTTGTTACCGAATCCAAGGAGTTCAGTCATAGTGCACAAGGTCTTGAGTTTTCGTACTAAGGAGACTAAATGTTATCCAGCAGAAAGATACAAATATCACCAGGTAACAAACCCGTGTCGTCTACTCCCACACCGTCCCACAAAGGCCAGACAACCAGGCCACAAGAATCACTCGAGGACCAACCTTTTCTACTCATAAATTTCAGGATGATATATAACCGCAGCCCAGGGAAAACAATGTAACAAAATGCCTTCATAAAACATCACGGCCAACGCTGCGACAGGCCGCAGCCCAGGAAGCAGGTCTGGCTATACGCTGTCTCACAATTTTTCTCAGTCACTCGTTAGTCTCTTCAGCACGAGGTAAGAACCTTGAGCACGACATGCCATCATACCTAAGGGTCGTCTCGTCGTGCCCAAGACCTTAACAACACGTAGATTAATCAATCTTAATCTGGTTTAGCAATTATCTATTTATAAAATGCTGTACTTTACAGACTTCCAAGAATATTCTGGTGTTGCTGGCTGGCCTTACTATGGGTACTGACATTACATCTTCGTCCAAGATTCTAATAATTCATTCTGATCCGTATATGCTACCATTTCCAAGATCACAATAAACACAAGATGACTTTTCTCCAGGTGCTGTGCTAATAAGGTCATGTTGTCTGGTGACTAAGGTGAAGTACAAAACACAAGATTTTCTTTTGGCTTTCAAAGTGTTTCAGTACTTGGCTTAGAACGCCAGGCCCCTATCCCAGTTTGATGAGTGAATTATGCTGGTTAAACAGATGTTTTCTGAAGTTAAAACCATGCGAAGCAAACAAAATCTGAACATATATCAGTCTCAGGGATAAGACAAATATAATAGCATTATGTGCGAAGAAAAGACTACCTCTATCATCCCTACTTTGAAGCAGCTGTTGCTGACTGCCTCAGCAGAGCGCAAGTGGAGACTGTATACAGACCAGACGACTGAACTGATATGTCCTCAGACATGGGTCTCATACAGTCCACTACTGCTCTGCGTCGAAGTCTTCCATATTCAAGGTTATCCTCACCTTCAATACTTGGAAAAATGTTTCTTGCACAGAAAGTTTCATTAAAAACTACTGATTGTTGTCTAGCCTTAGTAAAGAGAGCAATGGTAGTCTGCAACCCACTATCTAACCGTGTCTGCCAACTAGTAAGTGCATAACGATGACACATCATTTCACGTCAGGCCATGTAACCCTGATGGGTAGCTGGCAGACACCACATAACTTCCACATACAACAAACTCTACGGACATTAAAGCAATATGTTCACATGCTGAGAACGACGTGGAACTAACTAAACGTACATACTTGTACATCAGACACAAAGCTTAACAGACACACAATTTAATTGATAACCCATTCCCATCTCCTAGACGAAGGTAATATCCCATCATTACATTAATATAGGAGAAACCTAGAACATAAACTGGCAATTCCTCTTAATTAGACTCTCATGCTGGAGGAACAACTCTTGTAATAGAAAACTAACACATAAAATACCAAAGCACTTCAGTTAACATATTACAACTGTTATTAATAATCAGCGTCTTATGAACCTACTTCTACTCAAGACTTCTCCCTAAAAAGAGCCATCATCATATATCATGAACGAAAAATGTCTACTTTCACTTTGAGATAAGCACAAAATTTTCAAAATACAATATCATATTTCGCCGAGAAAGAAAAAAATATAAATTGTTGGAAGAGCAGGGGATGTGGGGAGGGTGGTGGACTGGTGGGTGATGGAGGGGGTCGGGCTGAGGTCAGTGTGTAGATGGGATGGCGGCAGTGAATGGCCGGGGAGGAGATGTAGAGGGGTCAGAGCCGGAGTTATGGAGCGAGGCGCTAAGATGAGGAAGGAGAATGATATGGCGGGTGGGGTGGTGTCGAAGACCACTGGGAAGAATGGTAGTTTTGGGCTACGGGTAGTAGTGGTAGTTGGGTAGCTCCTAATGTGATCAGGTGTAGTGAGACTCTGTGGTTGTGGGACACGATGTCGTATGACAGATACTCCTCACTACAATCCACACATTCCATCTTTATGACACAGATGATGCCCTCACCTCTTACTCAGTTCTATACACTCATCCTTCTACCTTTCACAACTTCTCTTCACTTTTTATCTCCTCTCTCTGGTAGGTAGCACTGCGTAGGGAGGTACTACCGTCTCGTTATGAGGAGGGTTAGTGACGTTGGAGCTGCCTACAGTGGCTGTCAAGATCCCCTCACTAGCCCAGACTGCTGTCTTTTCTTTCTGCCTCACATACATTTGGACAGCTGGTATTCACTCCATGTCACAAATAACACTTGACAACAAGTGACGCACGTTACTCTTTAGTCTTAACTCCAGATTTTCCTATGGTGAGCGATACGCAGCAGCCCCTGCCTATTGGCGAAATCTCGTCGTAATTGCTCGTAAGTACACACACACACACACACACACACACACACACACACACACACACACACATATAAAAAAGGCAATACGAGGAACAAATAACTATTTGCCAACCCCACCGTTTACTCTGGCCCTCTCTCAATACGTAACCAATTATAACAGCGACGTATTTACCTGCGTTATGTATAATGAATAACGCCAACGCAGGCCACAGTGGCCCGAAAGATAATTAATAGTCGTCCAAATCAAATTACAGGGGTGAGAACGAGTTATACTGCACGCCACCTACCTGAAGGATCTTACGCTCACTGGAATACCAAGTGAATAACGACCATAACTGCGTGGAATAAACATTAATATCATTTTTTACATATAATCTTAATTGTGTCGAGGGCAGTATGCGTCCGGTGTGGTTCGCTGAGTTATTTCCGCCGTGCGTTATGTTTACATGCTCGTATCGCCCTCCAGCTGAGATATGGGACGACCGGGATCAGCTGGGATACTGGCCCCCCACCAGGGATACAGACACAGGGAGGGAGGGCGACACAAACGAGGCTACTAACAACAGTGCGAACAGTGACACAGGAAACGATAGTGACGAGGGAGGTTACCATTCCTGGAAAGCAGTTCCAGCACTTAGCGTCAAGGAATAAATGGCTAGTTTTAAAATGGGTTCCCGCCTGAAGCTGACCACTATTCCAAGCGACTGTTGGAGTGAGCCTTTCGGTCAGCAGACGTCAGGCCTGGCTGGGCTGACTGTGGGCCAAATGCCGTAATCGTGATTGGAACCTACTAGGCGCTCGACCCTGAGCGACCTGTGAATGCGTCGTGGTCAGGAACGCTACCCGATAAACCACGGGGGTCAATTTGATAAACCACGGGGGTCAATTTGATAAATTTCTCGGTTTTTACAAAGTGCCTGAACATGGCACATAAAATATGCATCCCAACATGTAAGAGCGCCAAAGATAGGTGTTACCGGACTCCGCTGCGAGTGATAAGTCATCTGTGGCCGGGCAGCATCCTCGTTCGCAGACGAAAGTGAGTTTAATCTTGTCGAGGAATTTCTCGTTCCATAAAAGTACATCAGTTCCTCGCTACTGATTGTAGCCAAGCCTCGAAGCAAAAAAAGTCCCAAATAAGGGATCCCGGGCTTATATATATATATATATATATATATATATATATATATATATATATATATATATATATATATATATACATATATATATATATATATATATATATATATATATATATATATATATACATATATATATACATATATATATATATATATATATATATATATATATATATATATATATATATATATATATATATAAATGCTAGACACATGTAAAAATAACTTAAGGCTAGAGAGGATGTGCAGGCCGTGGTGCGGGAGTGGTGTGGGGACTGACATGTCTGCCAGAAGTGTGGAGTAAACGCCACAAAGTGCATGCCAAGAGGGCGTTTCCCAGCACGCCCGTCCCGTGCACCCGCTCGGGAAAATATGATAATCATCACAAATTGACCAACATCAAAAAATACAATATCTACTACAAGCCTCGAAATCATGGATCAAATCCTAAAATACTTGATAAGCCTGTTGCCTTCCGCTATTATTATAATGTACGCTACAGATAAACACAGAGGAAGGGCCGGGTAAAGACGGCGTATTAGGGGATAAGAGCGAGGCAACAGCAGCGGTGATGGTCACGCAAGCAACTAGTCCTCACAAACATCTATTATCACATATATCGTAAAATATTTTCCAAAATAACAATAAAGTTAATAATAATAATAATAATAATGATAATAATAATAAATAATAATAATATCAATAACAATAATGATAATAATAATAATCAATGAACATAAAACGTAACAATTAACTGTTGAAAATAATTAAGGAATGTAGTGCAAAGGGCAGATGAGGTAAGCAAACCTGATTACATAGAAATTCAGGAAGCTACGTGTGGCAAAGAAGGCACTCTTTAACGTATGTATGACATGTATGTATGTATGACAGCCTTAGTGGTGAAAAACTGACCAATACGGGCGCTTACTATTTAATATGTGTATGTGGGAAGAAGACTTACGTTCGTGGGGCCGTGGACCTCATTTTTAATTGTGCTCTTTTCTTGACCTTCCTTATGCTCTCCGCATTCAGCGACTTTTATTTGTTACATTTTGTTGAGATGTGTGTGTGTGTGTGTGTGTAGTTATTACTTGTATGCTACGAAAAGAGAGTTTCCCACTCCTGTTGTCCCTTCTCTTAACCATGTATTCATATACCATGAACGCCTCCGCTTCCCAGAGCTGGCATAGATCTAATGTCATACTAATATATATATATATATATATATATATATATATATATATATATATATATATATATATATATATATAAAATGTGAATGATAAACTTAAGGTGCTCACAATTCAAACTAATAATACATACTTCAACACTGACTTTTCGGAGTTACCGAGAGAAACATACGTTTTCTCTGAATTCTGTCCTTAATAAAAGTCGTTTTCTTTGAAGTTCTATTGCCAAATAAAGGTTTGAGTGGTATGGGAATAAATTTAATCTGTCTACAACAAAAATTAATACTTCTAGGCCTTTCATGGTTAAGATTTCTCTGCTCATTATTTTCCGGACCCCATTATCACCATCAACTGGTCCCGTGGTTTGAATTTAGCAATGGTAACAAGATGAACGAGGCTGTTAGTCTAATAAAGGCCGAGGTTTTTTTTTTGTCCTGACAAAAAATACGTCTAAGACAAAACATGAACGTGATGTAAATTCAAAGAAGCTAAATACAGGTCATTTCATCCAATAGTTTCCGTTTTAAAGTATCTTTCTAGTAAAAAAATTCATGAATATGTAGCATGGCATGGTGTGGTTTATATATATTTAAAAATCTTACCCATGAAACTTATCTACAGTGCCAATTTGGCATGTCAACACACGTGCCAGAAAACTTAAATAGGTTTTGACGTTAATTAAAGGCGATCTTGAGTAATCTTACAGTAACATCAATTTCTATCTTTAAGTGCACTGAAGCGATGTGGCCATGTGATAGCAATGGGCGTTTTAGACTGAATAATCATGAAAAGTTCTATTCCTCGTGTCTCAAGCTCTACAATGTTACGTAGAACGCATATGTAGTGTGCAAATACGGCAAACGTATACGAATTCTTGTATGGTTTCACACACACTTTAAGTGTGATAAAGGGATTGATATCATTAAATCGCATGTCCCTGATTACTACGAAAAACTGAATTATTAGTAAGCATTACACGAAAGAGATGCTTATCGTTTACAAATATATATATCATTTCGAAATATTAAGTCTACGAGTTTGCTAATTTTCTAAATTTTCATTTTTCAATGTATCATTCAATTTCCAAACATTCAAAAACAAAAAAATAGTAAATACTAAATTACTGCTGTACAAGGCCAATATTGGGAACTAAGGCCTATGAAATTTTAGTACCTGATATATCTTTAATCTAATAACAGTACTGCCGTTTATGAGTTTCACAATGGGAGCCAGGCTTTCACTAGCTCAGTTACCCTTCCACGCTCAGGGATGGCAACATTTTCTGTGTTGCACTGAAAGAAGAAAACGTAACTTTTAAAGGAGTAGCTCTAACAAAACTGTAAACCCTTCTAATTATCTCTAAAAGATAGTTTTAGAAAGTCTAAATCATCAAAAGATTTAAACACTTTAAAAATCTATAGATAAGAAATAAATGATAGTACAGTGGGATAAATATCACAGGTGAAAGATATTCAATCATTTTAATATCAACATTGTCGGAGGAACGAGTCAGTGGTTCCTGGAGCAGTTTGGAAAATAGGTCAATCCCCAAGGAATAAACACGAGCTGGGTTATCGTCATGCATCATATTTGATAAATATTACCAGGTTCTGTGACAGCCACACCACACCACTCGTCACACTGATGAAGTATGTGTCCAAGACAATATCCTGGAGTGTTGCTAACCGCACATCCTCTCAATGCCATTCTTCGTCACTAAATAAATGGTTTCCTCTGAAGGAGATAATGTATCATACATAACTAGACATCGTGGCCACAGTAATGAACATTACGTAATAAACTTGAATGAACCTGAGAAGTCCCTTGATCCTGCCCATTTCTCATTTAAATATGCCACATTACTATACCTATCTCTCACAACACTGATGTGTAAGCAAGACAGCTAAAAGTAATGTTAATCGTTAAGTATGACAAATTAATAGATTCTATTAAGATGATGAAAATGAAAATACCTCGCTAATGATGACTCTATTTTAAAGGATCCAAAGTGTTAAACAATTACTATTAATTACACTGTAGAAACGACGCGTACATATCAATTCTATATACGATTGCACATCCTGACGCTCCACAATTACTGCATCAAATTCACATCCCATAACCTTGGTACAAATTCTTAGTAAACCAAGAGCTTGGATTATAAAAGTAAATTATCTGAGTCCTTGAAAAATAAGCATAATCTTAAAATATTTCCTCTGAAATGTTAGTTCAGCTCTTACTCTCTCATACCCGCAGCTACAAATGTTTATTTAAGAAGTTTCACCAAGATGGGCTTAAAACAGTGAACAAACAGAGAATATCACGCTGCACTACAAACATTTTCATGGTGATCCAGTCACCAGAACTGTCAGTTGAAGACTGGTGGCAGGAGGCTGGTGACTAGCAGCAGCTTGTGAAGCGAAGAAGTTGTGTGTAAAGGTTTGCTTTGAGGCAAGTGACTGGGCCAGTGATTGTGAACGATGTAGAAGTAACAACTTTCACAGAAAACTTTATCAACTTTACACACTTACCTCAGACGAACAGTATATAATCCTTACATAGGGAAATCTTGGTCTCTAAGTACAGTGAGAGAAACTGAAGGAAAATTCGTCTCTAGCTTCACTGATTAATCTTAATTATATAAAACCTTCATTGTACACAAGACTCGACGAGCAGCCTATGAGAGAATATAAAAGAATAACTTCGAACTTATATCGCGAGGTACTTACCTTGCCTAATTGTTTTGATCATAATTAATCATTCTACAAAATAGCAAAAATTAACGTCAGATCTAAGGAATATGTTCAACTGGAGCTGAAAGGTGAAGAAGCTGCTTAACAACGACCACAGAAAACGAGTAAGTGCTGGATGGTAAGGTATAGTGGTTGTGCCTTACCAACGCTGTAAGACTGGTTGATACGTACGTCAGGTGTGGGTTCAGTCTGCCCCCGCATGTGTGGGTCAGGTTCCGGCGAGGAAGAGCACACCCATGCACCCCAGTCTCCCAACATACCTGCAAATTGATGATCAAATCATTTGTATATAAACATAAATTTTCGGTAAGTTAACACTTCATAATTATCAAACTGACAAGAATGGCTCCATATATCGTAACACTGACGATATATCATAGTTAATAAATCATGATAATACATCCAACAGTCAATAAATCATGTTAAAACTGCGTAGAAACAAGTTCAATTTCATCCTGTTGATAAAGAGAAAAAATATTTAATGAAAAAATAATTGATTCCCATAGTTTACTTTTGCAGACCAACCATACTAGGACTGACCGTTATGACAGCTCCTTCCCTTGAACATCAAAGCTACGAGACTCCCCTCCTTCTCCATGACCATTCTACCTTTAGACATAAACCTGAGGAGCTCACATTCGTATCCACAATCTTCATGTCATACTCTTCAACTTCCCTTTCGTCTCAGATGATAATGACGGTGTATGTTTTCCCCAAAGCCATTTCAATTACAGTAAAAGAATAAGTGAAAATATATAAAAAGAAATGTTTACAAATGAATTACTATCTTACGAATTTACTTGAAAATGACAGAAAAACCACGGCAACTACTACACAAAAATGACATATCAAAAAAATTTTGCCTCAAGACATACTATCATCACGTGTTATCAACAGAAGCTAAAGAGGTTCTCCACTGCCACGGGAGTACAAGGAAGTGTAGTGTGAGGAGGGAGGCCATAAAGCCGCAGGTTACCAAGAAACTCTCAAGAAGAAGTTTGCCACGACGAAGACACCATAAAAACCAGCCAGCTCGTTACCTACAAACTAAAGCAGAAAAATAAGTTCCTTCCGCGCGACGCCGTCTCACCTGCAGGTCACCAAACACTTCAGCATCTGACGGAGACGCTGCGGAGCGTGACCCGTGTGGCGCGCTGGACGAGTAGGCGTACAATGAGGGTAGAAGGACGGTAAAGGAAATGTAGAGAGGGCAAGGATGGATGAGATGAGAGTGGTCATACATGCAAGAAGGTGGAGAGGAAGAAGGGGCCAGGGATGGAACAGGAAAAGTAGGAGCAGGAGGCAACACTGAAATGAATAAAAAAAAAGAGAAGGAAGATGAGAAGAAATAGAAAAAGCAATGAATAAGGAAGGGGAAACAAGGGCAAGAAAATTAGCAATAGATAGAAAAGAAATAGCGGGAAGGAGGAGAGGGAAAGGGGAAAGATGACTAACTAAAGGAAGAGTAAAAGGGAAACAAGAAAAGGGAGAGAAAGAGAAAAAGAGGAGGAAGACGCAGAAACTTTCATAGAAAACTTTAACAAGTGGGCGTGGGAGGGAGAGGTGATGCCTGGCTAACTGCCCCTCACGCCGCACCACCAAACTTTGCGAGGAACCAGACACAAGAACACCAGTATGATACGCACACACCATCCGTCCCCCGTGTGTACATGGTGCACGTACACAAGCGCTTCACATGCATGTATTTTTGAGAATGTATTTGAGCCGAAGGATATATGAGTGCACGTGTGTGTGTGTGTGTGTGTGTGTGTGTGTGTGTGTGTGTGTGTGTGTGTGTGTGTGTGTGCACCAGAGCCTTTGTAGACATTATACAGACGCACCAGACAGATTACACAGCATCCCCCTCCCACAACGCATCATCTCCTTACGCCGCAGATAAAAAATCCTACCCTTACCAAGAACCCGCTAATATATATTATAAGCAACTTAAAAACGAACATTTCACGTTACCGGGAACCTAGGGGCAAAAAGCTGGGCACTACCAAGAACTGTATTGGCCACGGCAGCCCATAAAAAGGTTAATACCGGGAGCTCTCCACTGTGATGCACACAGCCTCCCCTCACTACCTCCCTCCACTACAACACTGTGACGTATATAACTTTCTTCATGGTATAAATGTTGCTGAGGCAATTTTCGGGAGCTACAGCTTGCACATCCAGTCATCAGGAGGCTCCATCGGACCACAGCTTATCATCTATGTTAACACATCGCTGAATCTCCAGTTTTTCCTGCTTGAGTTCTCATGAGATGAGTGAGAAGAGAGCAGGTAATATCTACTTAACCTTATCCTCTTCCTCAAGGAAGGGACAACACTGGTGCTGAGTCTAAACAAAATACGACTGATTAACATCCAGCCGGCCAGCCATCGTACTGCTCTTGCAGGACGCATCACACAATTCACCTTTAAGGCATCAGACAAAAAGTAATATCGAGGAGACCTCTTCCTGTTGGTAACACTTTCCTAACCTGAAAGACAATATAGGATATAGATGTAAACAATGTCTCGTACAACAACATATGACTCTATGGTTAATAAGGTGTACAAGACCATGACAGACATTAAGTGACTGCATAAAAAAAAAAAAAAAAACAGTTGGGATAAATAATAATGTCACAGCCTTGTAACAATGACTATATATATATATATATATATATATATATATATATATATATATATATATATATATATATATATATATATGTATATATATGCGTTACACAGTACATCAAACGCTGCTTAAGAACGACAGTCTTAACTGGGCTTTACGTGGGGTCCACATATGAGGGTTGCACTGTACACTGAGACGTCAGACAAAAGAATCATTCGAGTCACACAAGGTGTTCTTGGTTGGCCTGGGAAACACACAGGACTCGCCCTCCCCCTAAATGAACGTTCATAATTAGCGGGGACTGTGTCCACGGGGATTGGGGATTAGTAAGCAGCGATGCTAGGGGTCCCGGCGCAAATGGAGGACCAGGAGTGGTGGGGTTAAGGGCCGGAGAGGTTGGGATGGGGTCCGAGAGTCATCGGGTCGTAGGTCTGGGAGTGGCGCAGCTGGAGATCTGGGAATAGTAAGGATGGGATGAATAGGTTACTCAGATGGAGAATAGTAAACACGGAATCATCAAATGTCGTGAAACGCACGGCAATAACCCACTTTCGCACGACCAACACAAGGCTTTATATAGATGTAGAGAAGGTGACCATATTTCATCAGACCGGAAATAGTACATAGAAAAAAATGAATTAAACCTGCACTTCCCATTCCAATGTTGATTCGAAGCGTCGACTAGTAAACACTGGCTGGAGGTGATCTAACAGCACAGCTGGCTGTCAAATGATTTCCGGCTCACACTCTAGACAGCCCTGCGTCAGGACGCTGCTTCAAATGTTAAAATGACATCTGACTGACAATGGCAGGCAACGGCGCGTTCCTAGCATAAACATTTGGGTTAAAAGTCCCGTTAATGACTCGTGGTGTGGATGTGTGCAGGATGGAGGCAGGAAGACGGAGGGAGAAATGGAAAAAGAAGTGAGAAGGAAAGACGCAGTGAGAGAGAGAGAGAGAGAGAGAGAGAGAGAGAGAGAGAGAGAGAGAGAGAGAGAGAGAGAGAGAGAGAGAGAGCCGGTGTTGGCTCAGACGAGACAGAGACAATAAGAGATAAAACAAGAGCAGAAAAAATGTTGAAGATGCCGCAGCCACTCGGGTTTGAGAGACACCATAACACAGGAAAAGGCAACATCGTCCTCATACCTTTACAAGAGCCGCCACCTCCAGGGAGTCCGGAACAATCTCAGCCAAGTTATACCCACCAATATTCCCTGCTCCTTTCTCCTCGTTTTTACTTGCCATTAATGAACGTGACGCTAATGTGTTATTTACCTGACACGGTACAGTATCACGAGTGTAGTTTACGTCATAACTGTGAGGAAACAAGAGCAGCACCGCCCAGGTCCTACTGTTCTCTGGAGTCATTCCGCTTAAAAACGATATAAAAAGTTGTAGCAGATTCCTCGACCTGGCCAGCTTACATCAACATATTTCTACATGACCAAAACGTAAATATTCTTATCGCAATAAGCAGATAGAAGTTCTCCTTCCCCCTCCCCGGGAACCCAAATTAAAATATCCCATACGAGGTCGAAATAAGCTAGAGGGCGCGGAGGTCATAAAGCGAGATGAGGAGTTAAGGTTCCCACATTTTCGGCCACCAGAGCCACCAAGTAAACAAACACCCAGCCTCTCGATTGGCCCGGATGCAGAGACACTTTATGCCCAGTGATATTTGAGCCTTCATGAATAGCAAGGCCTCGCCAGCATCTCCCTACATTAGCATTTTTATTTTCATGTGGTTTAAAGAAAAAGAAAAAAAAAACATCTTTGCCTAACAGGAGAGTTCTGAAAAATTCATGACTTTCTGAACTGCATACTTGGTACACACCTCCGTTTCTTTAATTCATGCGCTTGCGCGAGCGCTTAATGACACTGGCATGCATGTTCATACTGTATGTGTAATACAGAAATAACGAGTCAACGGGTCATCTTATCAGGGCCAACTTGAACAAAAAAAGCACAAGCACACTTACACACAAAAACAGAGAGAGAGAGAGAGAGAGAGAGAGAGAGAGAGAGAGAGAGAGAGAGAGAGAGAGAGAGAGAGAGAGAGAGAGAGACTGCTTTCTAACAACCAAAGACGATGGTAAAGGTTTCCAGACTTTCTCACTCACTATAGCAAGACTGATAAAGATACCAAACCCAGTAGTATTGTTCCACAAATTATCATAAGAACACACACACACACACACACACACATATATATATATATATATATATATATATATATATATATATATATATATATATATATATATATATATATATATATTTTTTTTTTTTTTTTTTCTTTTTCAAACTATTCGCCATTTCCCGCGTTAGCGAGGTAGCGTTAAGAACAGAGGACTGGGCCTTTTTTGGAATATCCTCACCTGGCCCCCTCTGTTCCTTCTTTTGGAAAATTAAAAAAAAAAACGAGAGGGGAGGATTTCCAGCCCCCCGCTCCCTCCCCTTTTAGTCGCCTTCTACGACACGCAGGGAATACGTGGGAAGCATTCTTAATCCCCTATCCCCAGGGATAATATATATATATATATATATATATATATATATATATATATATATATATATATATATATACATTCTGTTGTATGATGATAGCATCAAACACTGTTTTAGTGTCTTATCCCTAGCTACATTTATATACAATTTGACTACATTTTAACAATCATCTTTTAGATTAAATAAGTAATGTCATGTTAAACGTAGATAACCAGAACGTGTGATCTCATGCGCATACAACATGAACACAAGCAGAACAAACACACACATACATGTATATATGTGGTCACTAGTTTTTCCCTGTTTCATACAGACATTTGCCAACACTCTTTGGGTCAGGTCATCTCTCATGCGAGGTAACAAATGCAGCTGTTCAGCCATGACCTATGACTGTGACACAACCAACACTGGCGAACAGCGAGTAAAACCAAACCTGGCAAGTGTTCACCAAATCCCCTCGACCTGATCAGTGGGTGGCGAGGGCGTGGGGTGACAAAACACGAGAATACAACACACGAAGCCAGCCATCACTCCCAAGACATCCACAACCCAACACTGTCTGACAGATTACCAGCTGGGCGGGAGTGACACAGGGGGCGCCCATTGCACAGGAGGGCAGGAGGATAACCCAGCCATCGTCCTGGGCTCAGTGTGCTGCATAAATTTTCCCAGCGATGAATAAAACAACAGCCATCATGTCGATACACTCACCCATCACTACCTCTGCAACTACGACAACTACCACCCAAATGACAACTATCACCAGCACAACCACCACCATAGCCTACATCATCACCATCACAACCACACCTTCCTTCCGCAGGTCAGGGTGAAGTGTCCGACATAATATTTGGCTGTGAGGAAGCGTGCATAGGAAATGATGGATAGGGACGGACAGCGGCCTAATTGGTTGTTTGAATCCTCACTTTTCCTAATGACCCATGAAAGATTACCCTTGACAGACAGACTGCAGGTGCCACTATGATAAACAGTGTGTGTGTGTGTGTGTGTGTGTGTGTGTGTGTGTGTGTGTTATCAACAATCTTACATCACCTACGTAGTGTATCAGTTACCGTTCCTAACTATGACGCATTCACTGGCCGCCCAGGGTCGAGCGCATAGATCCGAATCCTGGTTGCGGCAGTCGGTCCACAGTCAACCCTGCCCTTCATCCACTTTAGGCCTAAGCGCTGGTTGATAAAAAGGACACCTGGCACAGGCTAGGATTATATATATACATATATATATATATCTTTGATTAGGGCCTCACTTTCCCGTGCCGTCCCATCTAACCCAGAGAAAAATATATGAACAGCAACTGAGTAATGATACACAAGTTCTGTTGCTTACAGTCTTAGAGAGAGCAATGACATATCATTATATCAAGGGCATAATCTTCCTTTATTGTGAATTAGGGGCTGAGAGACAAAAATTAATTGTTCACATTTATACTGTTTAATTCAAAGATGAGTGAGCACTGAAAATTTCACAAAGGTAAAGATAACAGTGAAATAGAGAACACGCATGTATGCACGCATACACATTAATAAAACAAAACGAACACAAGTACACATCCAGACAAAAAGATGCGTTTATCTATACTGAAGACGTACCGAACAAATACACACAAATTCAAACAAATAAAAACATATGCATTAAAACATACACATGCACACAGATACAACCAAACATAAAAGTAAAATTCCAAACGTAAATACGTCTAACTAAACACAGACGGACACAACTAGCCAAACACAGGCACACAAACACATCTCTCCACCAACAAAGTCAGCTGATCATGCATTTTCCATGGCAGCATAATAACCAGACCTTCCAGAGGTTCTTTTCAATCGTGAGCATGGCAGCGAGGGTCCAGTAAGCCAGTCTAAGGGAGAGAAGAGGATCAAGCAAAGTGGGAGGCGATGAGGGAGTTATGAGGCCTCACTACTGCCCGTAACTTGCTAATGACTTCCCCGTCTGCCGATCCGGGTAAAGTTAAGTTCTAAGGAACCTCCTGCAACCTTAAGTTACGTTCGGTAGCTCGCGTCCTGCTCCTGCTCAGTCTGAAGCTTCCAACCTCAAGCCTGGTGACCTCGGCCTGTATGTCTCCATAGCAAGGCTGGTGGCTCGGGTCTCCGTCTCTATGGACCTTCTGTTTCCCTGTGGTTTATGCGTCTCCCTCTGAGTTTATCTGTAGCCTCTCTGAAAAATGTCTCATGCCCATCTTCCCATCTTGCCTATAAAAAGAGAAAATCGCTGTCTGAGCAATTATGTGTTCTTTCTTTGCCATCTTCCTCTTCCTTCTGGTTTACATATGCCTTTTATTCTATTCCGTCTGTGCTTCCCATGAGTTACACTGGTATTTCTACTTGATTTATTTGTACTTCCTTGGTTAATCTAGTGTCTTCCTTGTCTGTTTATGCTTTCACTGATTCATCTATCCTTTCCCTTGCTTTATGTATTTCTTCTGGTTCACATTCCTTCCCTTGGTTTATCTACACATCCCTTGGTTTACTTATGCCTCTCCTGTCTCCCCGTCTTGTTTACATCCATCAACCTTTGGTTTATCTTTCTCCTAACTTCCCCATGTCCATCTTGTTTATTTCTCCTTCATGTTCCAAGAATTTACCAAATTACTGAATCTGCCCAGTTCTTTTTAGCCGATCTATTCTCTCTCTCTCTCTCTCTCTCTCTCTCTCTCTCTCTCTCTCTCTCTCTCTCTCTCTCGCTTTTATTTAGCGAGATATTTTCAAGGAAGCTGCATCAGATCCATTAATTCTCATGTCCTTTACTTCGAAATCTCCGCCAGACTGACGGCGCTGTAAGCTGTTTTATACTATCTTTCCCTCATAAAACGCATCTGAGCTCCCTAGATATATGGCACCAGAAACTTGGGGGAAAAACTGTGATCAAAGTGGTAAAGTTTTAGATATAAATCATATTAACTTCACGAGTTATTAATTTAATGACAGTATCAACAATCCTCTACAGCGGAAATGAGGACAAAGGCCGGATAAATGAGACACCGTTATCTCTAACTCAGTGTCAGCTACTCCGGCCAACAGAAAATTAGAGGAACCAGACCAGTAATATCTGGTGTGGTTAACGTATGACTACGTCTCCACAATACCTGGCAACAAGACGAAACCAAACGTGAGTAGAACACACCCTGCAGCTCCGCTACACACACTGGGGGAGGTAACTGCGGGTATGTAAACAGATCGACAACAAGGAGAGTACTGTGCGCTGGATGCAACACCTGAGTAATTCTGAAGTATGCTGTATATCCTGATATTCCAGTGTTCTTAATTAATGACTCGGAACTATAATAAACCTGGAGAGTTGCACCTAAAATCATCACTTGTATCCTCCTACTCGTATTGCCAGCCCACCAATCATGAGGAATTCCATAACTAAATACTACCACTGGAAGCTTTAAAAGCAAAATTTCATTACATTACACAAGTGTCACGAATCAAAATATACATATGCGTTTTATAAAGATAGCAACGAGATAACTGGACTATCACTAGCCATCTCTCTACCAGTCAACTAATGAATCACATATAACACAGCCGATATATACTAAATTCTATTACATTACTTCAAAGGAAAACCAAAATATAGGGTATACCCTCGAGCATTACTTCCAACAATCAGTTATACGGAAATCAAAGGTTTTGGTCTTTCTCGAGATAAAAGATGACGTATACCTTGGCCTCACATACATAATCATACGGTCACTCCCGTAGGCTATACGGCCCTGACACCTGGTGTTCTGCCTACTGACTAGTTACCTACAGAAGAGCTGGCGTTAGGGAAGCTGAGACCAGTGGTATATGAAGCCTATGTTGTTTAGACGTAAGGTAAAGTTACTGCTGACGTTATGTTAGTAATACAGGAGATGCTGAGAGAAGACGGAGCTGGCGTTAACAAGCAGACCTGACGCTGAAGGACTGCAGCGTTGATACTGAGGGAGATGCACAGCTGATGCTGAGGGACGGCAGGGCAGACGCTGAGACGACTCGTAGCCGGCGATATAGGGAGACAGAACTGGCTTTCAAGGAGATAAACAGCTGACACTGTGGGATTATACAGCCGTCGTTGAAGGGATGAAGGGTTGATGTTGATGTTATACTAAGCGCTGGGTGGACGGAGGCAAGGGGAACACAACTGACGCTTCCAGGACGCGGGGTTTGACTTACATGGGAACACTGCACAGAAAATCGGTATAGCAAGTGTCAAGAAGGCGCAGAGCTGTCCCTACACCACACATCCAGAGGAGGAGCTGACAATAAGACAACGTAGAATGAAGAGAAGTGTCAGGGAGAGCCAGAACAAACGCAGAACTAAGGCGAAAAAAGGTCAGGAAGTCGATGTACATGGAGTAAAAACGGACAACAGACTGACGTAAAGAGGGCGTGAATCAGACATTATTGGTCTTTGAATGAGACGGTATGGGGGCAGTGGAGGCCTCTGAGGGCGGAGCCAACACAAGAATGACCCAACCTAAGACAGTTTTATGATCGCTCCTCCTCGCCACTACGTCTTCCTGCTCCTACAGGCTTCACTGGACGAAGGTCGCCTCGATAACGGATAGAGGTCAGTGGCTTCACTGGTGCGGGTGGCGGCATTCTGAGTGCTAGAGGGGCGTTTAAGTCTACAGTGACGCAAAGATGATCTCAGGAGACTTCAATAAAGAGGTTGGTAGCTTTCATGGCAAGGAGCTTCGGGGTGCTCTCTGAGGGGAGTCCCTTTAAAGATGTTGCTCACAGCAAGTATGAGTTTAGTCACATAAATTAGACTTAAAATTACATATTCACAGCAATGAGCACTGTTGAGTGATCTTACAGGTACTGAGGGAATTGTGATAATCTGATAAATTTGTGCACCTGATCCAGTCCAGGAAAAGAGGAGTCACTTCAAAAGTGTGACAGTGTGTACAAGCGAGATTCACTGACCACTGCACAGTTTTTCGTTTCCACCACTTACAGGAACTGTGTGTGTGTGTGTGTGTGTGTGTGTGTGTGAAGTCTGCGCGCACATGTAGGTTGGAAGGTTCGAGACATGGTGCACATACGTAAGCTTTAGTGCACTGAACAAGAATACAATACATTCCTTAACAACAAAATACAAGCACAGAGTACAACCGAACGACGACATACCCACTGACCTTGTTAATGTGACCTCCTTCACCGCTCTGTTTAAGGTCTCTTACGTAGCTCTTGCACCAAATATTTGAGTTATCCATCTCGGCCAAGCTCCTCCGTCAGCAGCACATCATTTCAATAAACCTTTCCTCGCGCTTGTTATTTCTCACGCGCCGGGAGGCCAGATCCACCTGGACACACACGTACATACGTACATGTATATACATATATACATAAGCATGTGCACAAACATCCACATAGATACACGAACACACAAAAAGCCTGTTTGCACTGGTAACCAAAAATCCAAGATCCAAATGGCACCGTCCATCCCACCTCCCTTAGTGGCCGCAGTCTAAGGGGGGACGTGTCTGAGGAAGACGTAACCCTTCTGAGACTGTATCCCAGGACGTGCCTCTCTACACCGCCCTAGCTCCGGTATACCAAGACAACAGGGGATGGGCTGCTTCCTCGTATCTCCCCGGCCACGCATTCTCAGGAGGGAACTGGGGTCAATCCATCAACCCCTCCCCCCTTCCCTGGCTCCGAAGCCTGAGACTGGGGGGAGGATGCGAGAGGACCTGCAGTCTACTAAGGCCCCGCCACTTACATCCTCCTCGACCACGCAGTTCTAGTTCTCCTTAGGATGGAGAGGCTCCATCCTCAAACACATATTCTTTCCCGGACTCCTACACTTCGCTTCCCACACGTAGCTCTTGGTGGATCGGGGAGGAGGAGAGGAGGAGGAGGAGGAGGAAGAGGTGGGTGTCAAGCCCTTCTGTCTCCCCCGGGACTGTAGTCTCAAGATGGAGAAGAAGCTACGCTTCACAGCCCTAGAATGGGGATGCTCCGCCCTCCCTAACCCCATGGTAACATTAAGGGAAGAGGCTTTCAAGTCCTTACCCACCTCTGGGTAAACATAGACATTGTATAAGATGAAATATCATAAAGTATTGAAGAAAGGTATATAAAAGAAGGGAAAAATTAGTTGTTCATATATACAGGTAATTCTTTAAGTTCTTCAGGTAAGTGTACGCTGAACATACTGCTTTTTAAAATTCACAAAATGCATTACCCGAATATCAGTAAACTCCCGAAAAAAAAAAAAAACGTGTCCAGGATAAGTTATAAAAGTTTTTTTTTCGACCCAAAGCCCTTCACTGGCAAAACTTGGGGCCAAAGCTTAACACGAGCGTGGACATCGTTGTTATATGGCACTGTTATCTGCGGGTACGTGGTCGTTGGCAGCTGGGTTAACACTTTGTTTGCCCGCTACGGTTTCTGTGTCGATGGTTTTGTTCGCTACGTTGCTCGCCTGCTGGAAATGTGCCATGGTTTCACATCGACCATGACAGACTTACGCATGAAAATGAAAGATATCTGATCAATTCGTATATCACATTCAGATGTATGTGAAATGGCAGTCACAGCTGTGAGTTGATACTCTTGGAAAATCATAATACAGGTGAACACAGCACCGTACACCTTCAATATCTCTCAACAGAGGATGAATCTGCATCTGATGTGTCCATGAATGAAGATGATATGCTATACATCGATGGTAACTGCCTTGAAAACCAAGAACATCCTGGGTCCAAAGACACGCCTCTGTTACAAATGACGACCTCCTCAGATTACATAGGTTCGAGCCCCGTTTCTTAGACTGCAGTGCAATACAAATCACAGGGCGCTTTAGAATACCAACAAAATTCTCTAAAAGAAGTGTTACATATCACATGAACTGCAATCATCCATCAGTGTGATAATTACACTCACTCTTTCCATGCAGGGTCACATGGAGGCATCACCACACCACTCACGCCGGTACATCCTCCACAAATTAGTGTTCACAAAATCATAACAAAAGCAAACATGCAACAAATAAAGCATCAAGTATACTTGATGTCCTTGTTGAAGTATGTGATCAAATACTTCAGCTGCTCAAATACTCGTTCCCATGATTCATGTCTATCAAGGCTTCAGGAAACTAAACCAGCAAAACTCTCGCACTCACAAACACATACATAAATACATTGTATCATCATTAATACCAATGAGAAAAAAGAAAATCTCCCATCAGCCAGAACTGCTACCGCGCCAGGGTTAAACTAACAAAATCATGCTGGAAAAAGAACGTACAAAAATGAGATAACGTATATGAATTTCGGGAAAACGTCAGGCATACGAGAGCGCCACATGGTTGCTTTATTTATGTGTACTAAAAGTAAGTGATGTGCTTTTAAAAGTCCACCACGTTAATTAGCTAAACAGACATAATGTACGTCGCAAACAGAGCTCGTATACCTCTATTATTGTACAACTTTACTGCCTTCGATTCATTCATTCATATTTTCGTTTCTACCTGACTGATTTTACATTTATTTTTAGCAATTTTCATATCTTCCCCACAGATTTTATCACTCTGTATCTATATCATCTTTAGGTAGACCCACATCTATCTTTTTTTTTTTTTGTAAGTGGTGAACCCCGGTCCAAGTTTTCCAAGTCAAGGTCAGTCACCTTTACTGTGACACAAAGTGACCACCGCGCCATACGTGAGTCGCTGGCAGTCGGTTCAATCTCCCCAACTCACACAATAACGCTTGACAATACTGAACTCACATTACTCGTTCTTCGTAACTCACGATATTCCTGCGGTGAGCGATACGCGCTGGCGCTGCTTTTAGCAAAATCTTGTCTTACATATTTGCAAGTTCTACGTACTTTCTTACACATGCAGATTGTATAGAGGGGTATACTAACCATCATGTAAATGACCTCAACCTTCTTTTCCATACTTCCGAAAATTTCAGAAGACGTATTTTAAAACATAATATTGAGCAGATACATCAACATCAAAATACAAGTTTACGACAACCTAGAAATGTAATTTTTTTCCCATTCATCCACAGAGGTGACAACTAAAATTCTAGACTGTTGATAAAAAAAAACAAATGTAGGAAACTAACAAACGAACACGGACATGCAAATACCTACGTTCTCACTAACATATAGAGTCTGGAAATCCTTACAAGCGAAGAAACAGTATATTTCTTCCTATGTTTACCAGAGATCTGCTGGGCGGTACAATGACAGGAGTTACGTTTTGGACTGACAGCAACGGTTTAATATCATAACAACTATACACTAACCTGAGTCACCCGCTACGATATCTAACAACCTTGTTAAACCTTTATAGATTGATATATATATATATATATATATATATATATATATATATATATATATATATATATATATATATATATATATATATATATAATAAGCACAAGTGCTTAATGCATAGTAAGGGAATTCCATACTGTTGCTACATGCACACTTTGCCTTCATCTCTGGTTGTGGACAGTCAGTCAATCTGTTAGATGTGGCATCTAACACCGCCACCAAATTCTCTCCCCAGTCCTCCCAAGAAAAATATACAGCGATTTGCTTTATGTCTGCCAGGTTTCAGTGCATCACAGAGTTACGAAGTTCCTGCTGAGACGTGTCTGATTTCTATTTGAGTGTCTCATCTGGGAGTCCTACTTCACGGTGATATCCCAGGTGGTGAGGGTGTCGAGATGAACCTGCACTCACAAAACGATCTCATACCAGCACAATGTTTCGTGATATGATGATTTTATGAGAAAATTGTCAACTATCACAACAACAGAATCAGTATGTAAAAACAATGTCTGTGAAATCACATTCAATACAGCAAATTACGTTACGACATTAATAAAAATACAAACAATTCAGGAAGCGAGAGGTTCTCCCCTCTCCGTGCCAGCACGCACATCCTTGATCTCTCAAATCTTCAGTAACCACCGCAGCATTCTCGGCCCCGGCAGCCGGAGCCCACTGTGAATACCTACGTCTCGACTGTCCACGACTTTCCCAACCAAACAAGAAACAACGGCAGCAGGTGATTCCAAGGAAGCCTCGCTAAGTCCTCATATACAACATTAAGTCTGAAACCCGTGGCATGCAAATGCTGGGGCTTCCGGCCACACTCCTGCACCCCAGACCATAATGCAGCCAGTGGCCTTGGTGCATACTGGGCAGGGTTGGCTGGACACCCTCCTGCCGATGCAGGATCTGGATGTTGCCTCCTACAACAAGAGGTCCGGATCCCTGCTAAGATCCTTCAAGTTTGTACCTCTTACGGCCATAGGCCGAGATCCTTGCATATAGTAGTTGTCGCAGCTGACGGCATCCTTTCCAGGTGCTTTCTCTTGTAGCTACATGATGGTTCTCAAAGGATGCTGTTCTTCGTGGTGATAGTCTTGGTAGAGGGCACAAAATTATGTAACACCACTAAAAGCTCATCCAGAGGCGCAATGAAATATTCCTGATGAAGTGCCACTCTGATGAAATGCATGACCTCTGAACTGATCTTTAAGGATAAGGTCAAAGGTCACGGAATCGTCGCCGCAATTCAAATT
Organism: Panulirus ornatus; assembly: GCF_036320965.1. Lineage (NCBI taxonomy): Eukaryota > Metazoa > Arthropoda > Malacostraca > Decapoda > Palinuridae > Panulirus > Panulirus ornatus. Next base: position 11,452,646 of record NC_092245.1, read on the forward strand.
ATCTTTAATGCTTCGCATCAACTCGAACCTATCCCTGCTTCAGTGGGATCGGACCAAGCAACACCTACCCATGTCTTCCGTGCTTCCCACACATCAACAACTGCCTACTATTCCCCGTCACCTCATCCTAGCACTGTATTTGTCCATCTCGTCTTACTAGCCAAACATTTTTGAACCATTTCTCGTATTCTTCGTTATCTCTCTCTCATGAAAATTCCTATGCAACCTATACATGCAAGTTTCATTTTCGCACTTAATGTTATTCCCATAATGAGTTCAAATTGCTCGGTCTCTTGCGTCTCTTAAGGCGTTTTAACCGGCAATACTTTTCCAGTATCCTAGAGAGGCTCCAAAGACTCTCGTACCATATCTCTTACCCACAACATGGGCTGACTCAACCTCCCTCATGCTATCCTGAGAGATAATCATGGCTGCAAATATCCAGCCAACTTTCTCCTCTGTTTAGTCTGTATTCGCCATCCTCCACTCCTCACCCTCAAAGGTATGTCAGTCCCAAATACCAAGGCGGAGGCATTTCAATTTCTCCCAGATAGATAAGACTATCTATTAAAGGAATGGTAAAGCTCATGTCCGGATATGCCGATATACGTTGTTTCATTGGCAAGGAGTAATGTTTCTTGGCTACGTTTATATTGAAAACTTCATATCGAGTGCATTAACTACATTCTTATGCACTCGGCCCTGCTCACTCCCTACTGGCCTCTTACCAAAATACCCTAAGTGACTCACATCAATCTCTCGCACTTTACCTCAGCCTCTCTTCCTATACCAACTACTGCAAAGTGATGTTTCCTTCCACACTACAAATGTTTAGAAATCTACATAACGTTCCTGTCACTACTTCTGCCCTACTTCAACTACGATGATTCGAGTAAAGTCCTAACGTAGTGTTTCTGTTCGGTTTGAAGTGTTTATGCATCTCATAAAAATATACAATTACGTTTTCATGCCTTCCACCACACAAAAATTCTATATTTCTAAAGCATCTTTCTAACACACTGTCGCTCCATCCATTGAGTCATCCTGAGCACATATTGTCCTATGAGTCATACGCAGTTCATCTACACTGCCACTTGCTACTTCCCTTTACCTCTTAACAATTATGGTGCTGCCCAATCACGTCCACCTGTTGGATACACCATACTTTTCTGTGTAACCTCTGTCCCTCTATCTACTCCTTCAAGGCTATTTCCCACTATCTAACACGATCACACATATATTCTTAGCTCTGAACTATTCCGGACACTTTTGTACATTTCTCTGCTTCAAAATTATCATCACAGCCCTGCGAACGTCATAAAATAACTCGATGACACGCATCTATCTTCAGTTACCATGGCCATCTCAATAAGATGATATATCATCTGTCTTTCAGTTCTATTAAAGAGGTGTTCCTGCCCATCTGCCGCTGCAAGTTTCCGGGAGCCCACTCTTCCAGCAATACCGTAAGCCAGTGAGACCCATTCCACTAACACCCAGTAAGCTCCTCACCCCCCAGGAGCCATGAGGAGGGGTGCGTGGCGTAGGGAGCGGCGCGGCGGAGTGGATGGTCCCACGGGAGTCAAGACAAACTGGGTATCTTCCAGACAGACACTACACTCCTTCTGTCCTGTCTCACTCCTCATGTTCCCCTTACCTCACTCTTCCTTACCCCTATCCCTCGAATCACTGTACTCACCACATACTGCTCCTTACCTCACGGTTCCCTCCAACCTAGACTCTCACCCAACCTCGTCCACATTTCAAGCCTCTAACCTCACCCTTGTCCCGTAGCTAATATCTCCTCACTCTTGTTCCGCATGCTTTAACTCTCCACTGTATACCCGCTCACCACTGTATATTCCCTCACACACCCTCACCTCACAACTCCTTCACAATTGCCCCTCACTCCACACACCCCCCTCACCGATGCCTCTCCACTTATACCCCCTAACCATTGCCCATCACCTCATGCCTCCTGACCTTGAGAATTCGTACTTGAGGCGTCCTGGCTGATGGCTTCTTATCCTCCATTCATCAATACATCTTTCAACGATTTTTGAATTTACCTCAGACGATTCTTCGAAACTATCGAGAGGCTTTCACTCTCGTGACTCACACTTCTCATAAAAACGACAATCCTTCAAATAAATATGTCTTTACTACCAACACGTATGTACGGTTAGCTATACAGTGGTAATCTTTACCGTAACATGATGCTCACGCGAGTTGATGAATTAAAAGACTTAAAAATCACAGAACACAAACAGATGTTGTTAAAGGGTCAGTTCGTCTGCATAACGGTACGTTGATGTGCGCTGTGGAGAATCTGGGAAAATTTATCAGTGGTCAGCCACCAAGCACACGATGTTTCTACATGACCATACCTATGTCTTAGGATCAACACGTTTCTCGACAATCAGAAGTATGTTTTTGATATGTGTAATCTGAAGCTGCAGCATAATTCTATAATTCTAAACACATCGAAGAGTTTGATAATAACTAAAGCAAAATTAAAGGAGAGGGTCAAACATGATCCATATAACTAACTCATAAAACTGAGTGTCTCTCTTTCTTTATCTCTATAGAAAAATCACAAAACACTAATGAAGCTAGTTACTTCAACACACTGATGAGACACACTGAGTATTCTTGTGCAGTTCATGTTAAACCAGAACATACCAGTGGAAGGTCTTCATTCTGGAGATGCGTCATACATTGGTGTCAGCAGCGGGGAGGACCCAGGCCCCGGAACAGAGCATCTGGTGGTCCTCGTTGATATAAACATACCGGAGAGGCGGCACTGCAGCGGTGAGATAGCAGGTGCCGTGCCCCTGATATAAGGGCAGGAGGGTGGCTCTGACGGTGATTTAGAGGGGAAGGAGGGAGGAGCCTCGCATCCTGAAATAAGGACAGGAGGACGAAGGCTCGCCTCCTGATACACGGGGAGGAAGGAACTGTTCCTGATATAAGATATAAGGGCAGGAGGGAGCCTCCGCTCCTGCTTTAAAGAAAGAAGGAAAGCTCTGCCTCTGTTACAGGAGAAAGGAAAGCTGTGCTTATGTATCTTTTTTTTTTTTCACAGCGTCTACTCTACTCATTCGAAATCTCAACCTAAGATGAAACATCCCAACAGTCTGAACTCCTCCAAATACTGGCCTTGAAAAGAAAAACAATGTGTGCAAGTACGAAGACATTATACACAATAATCAATGGACATAATACCAGTAACTCTCAAGCAATTATGCTTAAAAATGATTTAAACTAAAAATGAGAAGAATATGGAAAAATAGTCTTATGGCATGATCAGAGCTTCCGGTGTGGCCCATACAGCGTAGCCGACATAGTCATGTTCAGTGCGGCCAACGCAGTGTTGAAAGTGTGGCGAACATAAAGCAAATACAGCAGACAACACAGAGTAAATAAAGTGGCCAGCATAAAGTAAACAGTGTGGCCAACACTAAGTGAGAAATAGCATGGGTGTGCCTGGACGATGGAATGTAGGGTTGGTGGGATGGATACGTCATTAGTCAGTGTGACAGCGCGGCCAGGGACAGCTGCTGCTGCTGCTGCTGCTGTTACACCCACACTCACTGCATCACACTATCAACTCCCTTAACCATACTGATAATGTCACACTCTCCCGGCACAAATCAGGTTCAACTGATCAATACTTTGTCTTATTGAAAGACAAAACGTTTCCGTAATAGTGAGGGTGACGGGCGTACAACAAGAGGTAAGTGTAGGCAAGCATAGAACGCACCGTAGGAATGATACACAGATAAAGTGTTTTCGGTTTAGTGTTGGTGAAGGTCACATAACCGGGGGTAAGGGGAGGCAAGCTTATAGCTGGTATAATATATAGACAGAGGAGAGTGACAGGTGGGCCCTGTGTGTCCTGCAACACCACACCGTTAGCCTCATTCTACTTCTGCTACCACACCACACCCACGCCAACACTGCTACTCTGGAATCTGCCTCCAGCTATTCTTCTCACTCCGCTACATTCCCGACACCATCGTTAAACCAGGACCTCATTCTCCCCACTACGACAGTTGCTTTCGAACCTGTCTATAGAGTGAGAACTGCAGAATGGTCCACCGTGTACCGAGTTATCTACATCAACAGCCACCCACGGCACTAACCAGCGTCAGGACCTGCCTGCCGCCCTGGCTGGAGCACAAGGGCCGACCATGATGCAGTAAGGGATGACGATTCTTGAATACCAACCATGGCCCTCCTGTGACACACCGGCCTCACGTGGAACGAGAAACTCTCAGGCACAGCTGCCGCCTTCCAGACCCGACGCTAGGAGAGGGTAAGAAAGTTTCTTACATCGCAAACTGGAAGACAAAGTCGAACTGGAACCATGGATAAGAAAAGGTAAGAGAAAAGTTGAAGATACAAAGAGATAAGAAAGTTTGCGAGATGCTTAAAGGAAGATACGGTCAAACTGGAGATAACGGTGAAAAAGATAATAACAAAAAGACTAAAAAACAGAATTAAACGAGCTAAGCAGAAAAACGGGACGAAAGAGAACTGTATGCCTGTGAGAATGTGAAACAACAAAGATTCAAGCAGATCGCAAACTCGGAATCATACATATATATATAAGACATACCGAAATTAGGAATGAAACAGTTTAGAGGGATGTTTATAACGCAGAGTTCAGACTTTCCTCTTAGCCAAACAGCACAGCCACAAGTGTAACTTTATACTGAACAGAGATTACCTCTAGTTCCAAATCTGCCATGGTCGTTGTTTGCATTAGATCAATCATTTTTGGGCTATAGTCTCACAAGTCACATTGATTCGCTACTGCAAGTAGGAATAGTTGTAATAATAGTAACGGAAGAAGTACTTGAGAAAATCAGGAGGGACTTGTGCAGAACACTTCATAAACAACTACATAATAGGAACACTTTCTGAACAACTATATGTGAAGAACACTTTCTGAACAAATACACGTGGAGAGCATTTTCTGAACAACTACATAAAGGCAACACTATCCATTCAAGATGTGGAGGTCATTCTCTGAAAATAACTACATGTGGAGAACAGAGTTTGAACCACTACAGGTGAAGAACACATTCCGAGCTTTCAAACATCACTTTTAATGGATACAGTTACTTTAATAATGCTCTCAATTAATGTTACCAACACCAAACATTGATCTCCCTGCAAGGCTATAAAGAAAAAATCTCATATAAACCACTTACTGGAAGTGAGACAAGTGGGAGGTGAGAGGCCATTAAAAGTGTGAACTTACGTGTCACCAGGTGCGGAGGGAGAGGTCGACTACGAAAGGTCATCGGGCCAACACGCCCTGCAACCCTTACTGTCGTAATTAGCCAGGTGGCGCCCTCCCCTACCAGTTAAATCCTCCCATAATTAGGATGAATGAATCAGATTTACAGTCAACCTGACAATACTTGGCAGTGGTGACAAAACAACGAAGGATAGATTTCAATATATTCATTTTCTCTAAAGACATTAAGGAAGGAAATGTGTGAGGAAGAGTAATCGTCTTACATTCTTTGTTGGTAATGTTCCAACAAACAACCATAATACAATAATCAGTAAACATTAGTACATAACAAACATGATATGACTGCTGCACTTTCCTTATGAATGTATCGACTTGCGGTAATAAAAACTGGACGCACGGTATCTATACAGCGTACAGGTCAGAAGGAACACAATCCCAGAATTATTCTACTGTAAAGCAGTAGCTAAGCTGACAGAGGCTCTACAAAAAGAGAAGAAAATTCATCGTCCGAGGCACATGGAATATGGCAGTCAGAAGAACGAGGAAGTCATACCACTTGGAAAATCTCTAAGATATGAAAGTAAAACCTGGAGTGGAGGGCTCTTGCCTGTGTTTACACTCTGCTGGTCCCATGACTGATCACGGCAGATGCAAGCCTCCCCCACACCTACACCTGAAACCCCCCACACGTGCACATGAAGGTGCCAATGATGCTACAATAACAACAACCTAAGCGAGGTTACCACCAGTTGTAACGTCACAAATGTCTACAGCGGCTATGTGTTGGATGCCAACATCTCCCAATTCCAAATTACAACCTCAAAGGTGCAGTGATAAGTATGCAAGCATGTAATCACAAAACGGACGGGTATTGATGAAACACAGCTATGGTATAAATGACAGAGTTGTTTGGAGCAATAGTATGGCGAAGGATAATCGTTTCCGCTCGAATACAAAACATTCACTGACCTCACTAGCATCATGGCCCTAAGAGAATCAACTAAAAAAGAGAGAAAAAAAAAGTCTTGGGAGTCCAGGCAATAAAAGATTCTAAGATCAGAAAAAAAAGTTAACATCCTTATTGTTCCGGTGAACACTGGCCAGACGTGGTCACTCACAGGAAGTGGGGGGAAAAAATACAGAGACCACACGTTCTCGAGTTTAAACACGGTGGCCAGGGCTGCGGCTGTGGGAGGAGGAGGAGCAGCAGCGAAAGGGTAAAAAAAAAAAAATATGCGGGGCGAGTGAGGAAGGAGCAATGGAGTGGGCTGTGAAGGGATGTGATGTAGGGGAGAAAGCTGGAGAGGAAGAAAAGACATTCCCTCCCTCCTCTGTATCTATAGTGTCCACATCTTCCCTCCGCTCCGCCATATCCGCTCCCCATTTCCTACTCCCTCTAGCTTAATCTTGTTTACAGCCTCCCAGGAGCTTGCCTCTACAATGTTATATAAAAACCCCGTGTTGCGGGAGTGTGGAACTCACGCTAGCCTCCTACCTTCCCGCCCTGACCCACAGCTTTCCTCTGGAGGACCGTCAGTCTGGCCTTCTTGCTGTGAGCTGTACTAATGCTTGTGCTGCTGGTGCAGTAACACTGGCGAGGATGGCTACAGGAGTAGCACGTAGAGGGTTAAGCAACACTGACCATTAGAGAAGAATGATAAATGTAGTATACGAGGTTCTATAAGTGTCACCACTGTGTTCTTATTCAAAACAAACCCATACAAACCTCTCAAGTTGGAAGGTATCAAAAAGCTAGAAAAGTCTGAAGTTTTGGTTAGTGTCTGTCAAGTAAACGCTGTCATTAAAACAAGCACACGTACTGAACGTTTTATTCAGTACTCAACATATCCACCTCTCCTTTAAATACACTTGTGTAGAAGTTTAACAAAATTATCCATAACTCTTGTACAAGTTCTATGTGTTTTACCCTAAAGAGCTTTAGTGGTGCGATCTCGTAGCTCCTGCAGACGCGTGTCGAAAAAACTTTATCCTGATAGAAAAAAAAAAAAAGTAATTAGAAGGGTATCATCAGCTGGACCACCTGTTTTGAAAAGTTCAAATGGTAGCACTAGACAGTGTGATGATAAGGCTATGGCTATAAATATAATGACACCAAGGCGCACAGTGAAACAGACGATACTGACCACGGTACGGTGAGGGTGACTGCTGGTGTTTAGTGATCAGTGACAACAAGACGGGCAGTGCTGCTGAAGAACATGCAGTGACAATCGTGCCAGTGATCAGTAGTGAATAAGGTCACTGTGGCAGGTAAAGACTGTAGCAATGCAACCAGCACAAGGCAATGAGGCTTGTCATATGCCTTTCTGGAATAACCTGGCTTAATACATCTGGTTTGGCACAATGGACTCACGCTGACACACCTGGTCTACACATATGATGTGACACGCTTGGTGTTACACCTGTTTAGCACACGTGGTTTGGCATCCTGGCTTAACACACCTTTACTGGCACCCTAGCTTGACACACCTGGTCTGGCACTACTCTCATGACACACTTGCTGTGCCGTGTGATCACATGCCAGACGACAATATGTGTGTCATAACTAAAAAAAGATTTACCTTTGCTACACAACAGTAAGAAAGCTTAATCAACTAACACAGTGAACCGACCAAGTCTTTTTACTTGCGGTAAGATATGAATGCTTTTTTTTCCTCCATCTGTAATACATTCCACTGGATTAAAAACAGATATAAACTGTCACACTGTCAGAAAACCTTTAAACTGAATGCTTATCAAACACACACTAACATAAATCCCTCATGTAACATGATTCCTGTGTACAGTAGTACAGCTACTGGATGACCGAGATACTCGCTCGCCCGTCACGTCACCTAAGTGTATGAAAAGAGACATGCTTTCTTATGCAACTAAACACACACACACACACACACACACACACACACACACACACACACACACACACACACACACACACAAAGCGCCTCTGAAAGTGTCCTGTGCACCAACATTTTTATCTTTCCCTTTATTAAATTACCTCCGTGAGCCCTCGCCGTGTCCCCTCAGCAGACCCTTCCCTGTACATTGTACCAACAATATTTCACTCCATTACCGCCAGGGAACCACACCAGGCACTGAATCATGGCGAAGCACCACAACCACGTGCGTCAGAGAACGGGACGCGGCAGTCAGAAGGAAAATCAATTTAGTGTAACAAAACCGACCACAAATCTCTGTTGATTATCAAGTGGGATGAGTTTATCCCTTGGCTGGAGGCGCTGCAGGATGTGTATACACTGTACGGGTGTGCGGGTGGGATATGCCTGATGTGTTATGGGATATCCAGAGGTTCTGCAGTGGACGGTGCATCTGACTGGAATGTTAAGGTTCTGATAATTCTGAGGGTTGGAAGGCTCACAGCAAGCAAGCCCTTACGTGATGACCTCAAAGGTGCGTGTGTGTAATTACCTACCTATACTGTAGAAGTGAGGAGCTTTGCACTTGCGGAGACCCATCTCCTGAACATTCTGTACAGTCACACACACACACACACACACACAGCTTCTTATGTTTCTGTATGCTGTCTGCATTAACAATGTCCTCAGTCATTTTATTCCATTCATCTACGACTCTTACACGATGAGAGAGAGAGAGAGAGAGAGAGAGAGAGAGAGAGAGAGAGAGAGAGAGAGAGAGAGAGAGAGAGAGAGAGAGAGAATGTGTTTGCCTCCAGCTGACCCGCTGAGCACATTCACTTCCAAGAACCTCTCTTTTCCACGCACAATTAGTATGTCATCAATAGCGTGTGCGATTGTGCATGTGTACCTCTTAATTCTACTTATAATTATAAAGGTACACACGAATACTCACATTCCTGGGAACGTAGTAAATCTGTTCACAACAAATTATCAGACTATTATTCAAGCTACACTCTCACCGACAATGGCAGGGAACACGTACAAGATAACAAACCGACCCTGCTGTAGCCTACCAGTAATCGATAAGAAACAGACGATAAGACTCGTGCTACTTTCCGGGGCTGGACAACCTCACAAATGAGGCTGGCAGAGTCCCTGGGCTGAGCCATAAACCACCAGCTTAGGCGGCTGGGCTAGTCTCCTCAGACTCTTACTGACGGTCACCCAAGGCGCTCAACTAACACACATCGCACAAGATGCATAAAGATTATGACTTATCTCTTGACAGAACTATATATATATATATATATATATATATATATATATATATATATATATATATATATAATCCCATTGCCCCATTCCAACGTGGGGTCGATTATCCTCTTCCTTCTCTCCCGTTCGGACCCAAAAGTTCCACAAATTCTCTCTCTCTCTCTCTCTCTCTCTCTCTCTCTCTCTCTCTCTCTCTCTCTCTCTCTCTCTCTCTCTCTCTCAGACGAGACTCGCAGTTACAGGTTTAGAGCCATGGAATCCAACATCTAATTATTCAACTTATCAACACACTCACTCAGTTAACACATCCACACATCAAATACCTTCATTAGTATAAATCCAGCAATGGATTCCAAAATTACCTATCAAGCCCAGCGACTTTACTACCATCATTTTCTTCGTCTCCTGGCCCGTCACTCCGACCTGCGTGTGCCAGCCTTACCTGCCTCCCTCAGTCTCATTCTGACCATCTTGAACCCTAACGACTCTAGCCCCCGACGACCTTATCATCCACACCATCCTGGTGACCTTATCCTACCACTCTTCTACATCCTGGTGACCTTATCCTACCACTCATCTACATCCTGGTGACCTTATCCTACCACTCATCTACATCCTAGTGACCTTTTTCCTCCACTCTCTGAATCCTGGTAAACTTTATCCCTCCACTTCTCTAAACCCTGTCGATTTTCTCCTTTCTCCACTACTCTACACCCTGACGACCTTATCCCCCAACACATTAACACCATGACAACCTTCCCTCCACTTCGCTACATCCTCATAACCTGCAACCTCTCCCTGCAGTCATGATCATCCTTACAAATCCCCCCTCTCTCTCCCTCTCCCACTTTTCCCTCCAATACAGTACTACAAAAAATACTCGTAATCATCCTTTCATTCTCTTTGTGAAACTCCCAGTGTCTTCTGCCTCCCGTTTGACTTTCCCTCCCGACGCCCATCCCGCCATTTCTCTCAGCTCCCAGTGAATCCAATCCGTCCATCATCCCTCCTTCCACGCTCTCCAACACACCCCTCACAGATTCTTGGCCTCCTCTCCCAATCACCATCCTCATTACCTTATCCTATCCACCCCATCCTCCTCATTCTTCCCAGTCCCCAACATTCCCTCCCATCCTAACGACCCTATGGTAACTTAAATTGCTTTCCCCATCATCTGCGCTCCCCTAAAACACCACCATCTCCTATCCTCATCCTCCACTATCATTACCAGCCTCAAAACCGACTTCTCTCCACCATTCTCTCCTAAAGCTTCTCCCATTCTCCATCCAAGCTCCCCACCCTCCATCCACGCTCCCTACCCTTCTCCTTCTCCCCAGGAGCGAGGTCAAGAATGCCTCCCCTGGTGTGTCTACGTTACAGCCGACCTGCAGTAAACTGCCTAAGACCGGGCAGCTTCAGCCGCCTGATTATTTTTTCTCATATGCGATGCTTGTGTTGGGCAGCTGCGGGGGAGCCATGCTGATGAGGTCTGCTGCACCCCGACCTCCCCTCCTAATGCTGCTGCTGCTGCTGCTGCTCTAGATGTTCTCATTTTTGCAGGTGCTGGTGCTACGGCCCGGGAACCTCTATATGAGCTGCTGACGCGAAGGCTCCCGCATCGAGGAAGAGGTGAAGCGAGAGAATAGGAGGGAGGAAGGGGAAGTAGTGGCGGTGGTTGATGTAATGTTGGTGATGGTGCAGGGAATGGTGGCGGTGCAGACGACGGTGGTGCTGTGAGGCTAACAGTGATGGTAGCGTGGAGACAGCTTAACGATGAGAGGAAATTGGTGCTGGCTACGGGATGGTGATCTCTAATACTATCTACGTCCAAAGATTAAAGGAAGATAAGCCACAGTCACATAGCATACCTCAGCCACTACACTGCTGTACAGGACATTCAATAACTATCTTTAGCCTCTGTCACATAAATAACTTTTATTACTATTATCATTATCATTATTATCATTATTACTATTATCATTATCATCAATGATAATAAGTATTTAGCCACATGACCCCTTTCATGGGGTTGCTGCAGCTTTGTGGCTGCGCTACAATCAGAAGCAGGCATATAATGGTCTCCTTTGGAGCAAGAAGTTCCTTAACGAAATTATACTTCCTTCCGTCACCTGACGACGATAAAGCGGTGTAAACTTAAGCAAGATAAGTCAGGCACTGTATACATATATATATATATATATATATATATATATTATCCCTGGGGATAGGGGAGAAAGAATACTTCCCACGTATTCCCTGCGTGTCGTAGAAGGCGACTAAAAGGGGAGGGAGCGGGGGGCTGGAAATCCTCCCCTCTCAATTTTTTTTTAATTTTCCAAAAGAAGGAACAGAGAAGGGGGCCAGGTGAGGATATTCCCTCAGTGGCCCAGTTCTCTGTTCTTAACGCTACCTCGCTAACGCGGGAAATGGCGAATAGTTTGAAAAAAAAAAAAAAAAAAAAAAAAAATATATATATATATATATATATATATATATATATATATATATATATATATATAATCAGAATAACCGTAGCAGCCACGGCACACCGCCCTTCCCAACACTACTATTGTTTTTATCGCCAAAATTTCAGTACATTTCCCAGTTTGCTGGGCCATTATGACCGGTCCTCGGGGGACTTTTCGGCTGCACCTCGCCATAACCTTCACACTAACAGTCCGCCGCGCCTCCACGCTAAAATGTTGCAAATACCGGAACAGCCAAGGAGAAAAAAACAATGATCGCAGTTCGGATAACCTTACGAGAGATCCTTACGTCAGACCGCAGTAGGAGTTAACGCCTTGTATCCCTGGCCCCCTGATGGAGTCAATATGGTTGTATATCCTTGAAGCATCTCAGGAACATTGGCTCGAGGTTAGTAGTAAGGCACTCCGTGTTTCACTGACTCGATCTGGCGCGGTAGGTGTCTCACTGATAGACATTACCAAGCAAAGGAGGTGTTCAGCAGGTGCTACTATGAAACACGTCTGCTGATTCAGCACTTCATGGCTACAGGTATGAATAAGAGCTTCAGTGAGCTGTCTCCACTGATACCGTAGCTACTTGTTAGGCACAGCTGACGCTTCGCTGAAACATACCTACTGATACAGGACAGGCATAACTAGTGCCAACGTACAGGTGCAACAGTTCGCTAGAACAAGCCTGTCAGCTAGTACGTGAATTATGACCAGGTATATGCATCAGTGGTTCGCACACTAACTACTGCTGGCACTTGGTGGCCTAACACATCATATCTCAGGAAGAAGCAGCTCAGCTCAGTACACTCAGTAATGTCTCCCATGTCAACCTTCCTTTGTCGTTTTCAAATCATTTATACCCAAATCCTTTTCATAAATTCTGAACTGAGTTGAACAAAAAAATATATATAGATACCAGAATTTTTGGGCTGAGTTTTTTCCTTCTATATACGAGCCAGCCGAGCTAATTTAAATAGGACCAGACTGGAATACATAAGCTGAGGCAGGACTAGAGAGGAGGTCCGTCATGGAAAATTTCTTCACCTGAGATAACTTATATAACAGAGCTGAAGTGTATTGTCATTCGTGATATACATTAGTGCACGTTACAAAATAAAAAATGGTCATTTCGTCAGTTTACGTTACATAACACAGACAGAGGGAGTTTACGTTATGTGACACGATTTCATCAGTATACGTTACACAAAACAGTCATTTCATCAGTGTACATTACCTAACACAGAAAGAGAGGCAGCATACATTATGTAACACTGATATTTCATCAGTATACGTTACATCACCTAGACATTTATATAACGTCTGTAAGGACGGCCAACAAGTGGAATTGGTAGAGATACCTGGTTTCGGTGTATTATACATGAAAGTTACAACTTGGATGCGAGCCAACAAGGCCGTTCTTCGTCTATTCCTGGAGCTACCTCGATACGCGGGAAACAGCGAAAAAGTATGGAAATACCTGGAAAAAAAGTAAAAATATTAGTAAGTTCGTTCACAGGCATTAGTAACTGTAGCTGATACAATACAAAGACAGTTGCCTTATGTGCACTGATGAGATACACGAGTTCACAAACCACAGGCCAAAGGCTTGTCAAAAGATGATAAGGGTAGCCTTCGTCTTACGGTCTCGTACAGGAATGGGTATACCACATACACATTAGGTACACCACACACAGCATCAAGTAGCACAAGTTTACACAGTGTCATAACCAAGACCGTAATCAGAATTTGCTGGGAACCAAGAGATTTCCGCATGACTTCCTGCTTCCACTCCTCACCATACCAGCAGGCCATCATCATAAACCATCCCTCTACTTGGAATATAATCCATACCCCCAACGTAAGCTATGCTATTACAGTATTGTAATATAGTGCAGCCACAGACAGCACACCAAGATACCATAATCAGCAACATACCTGTCGCTCAGGGTCCCTTGGCACCTTGGTAGACCTATAATCAAGGCCATCTCTAGCTGATCCGACTGTGAGACTGGAGGCATTGACTTGAAACCTACAAGTCTGCCTCTTACTTTATGCATAACAACAGTTGACAAAACAACACTCAAACAGTAAGCAAACCTAGATGGTCAGCTTAATCTGTACTGAGATGTTCTTTCAGTCTTAGTATCAATGTACGAAAAAAACGGTTAAATATTCTTAAAGTCCATTATTTGAATCCAAATCAAACCTGGCAACTCTATATTCTGAATCCCAACACCATAGGACTAGTAGCTGTCTGGGAGGTACCGGTGAGGCTGGAACACGATGACTCAAGTGATCTATCATCTATAACATTATCTATGAAGACAAGCATCATCAAGACTTCTAACACCAAATTACAAACTGCACAATTATCACAACTGTAATAATTCTTTAATCAAGAACAGATAAATCTTCGAAACAGAATTATATTCTTGGTAAATGGACACTTAACATTAGATAGAATCCAGCCGTAGTTTTAGCTCACTTGGCTATCTAACGGTGTTTCAAAATTTTTGATAGGATTTAAGAGCAAAATAGATATGTCGAAACGATTCTCACATCTTCCTCATTACATTCTTTCAATAAATATGGTTTATGATTCCTTAATAAAACAAGAACCTCTCTTGAGACAAATCCCCGTCCAGCCATCCCGGACCTCACCCTACTGTCCTTCACCTTTAAGTGACATCTAATTATCACATATCCTTCTCCACGACGCGGCTCCAGTTCCTACCCCGTGATATGGCGTCTCTTCCGAGAAGCCCGCCCCTGATTCACAGCCGTAGGTCGCTGATGCAAATGGCCTGCACCCGGGAATCCTTCCATATTGCACGAATAACATTTCAAAAACATTTGTTAGTCTAAAAGGTATTAACCCTTAAAGGTCAGGTCAAAGGCCAACAGCATTATACCTACGGATTAGTGCGGTCGTCCTCAAGGGGTTAATTGGATCAAAGTATTTCTAGCACTAAAGCAGCACTCTGGTTCTCATAATCATTTAATGTACGTTTAAAAAGACACAGAACTCAAGGCCCACCTTTACGTGGTTTTTCTCACAAGCGGAAGACCAAAGCAGCGGCCACTCTCATTCCTCATGTAGGTGAAGCAGACGGCCGATTCCACACCAGTGACGCCAATCACAGGAGC
The DNA here is from genome assembly GCF_036320965.1 of Panulirus ornatus. NCBI lineage: Eukaryota > Metazoa > Arthropoda > Malacostraca > Decapoda > Palinuridae > Panulirus > Panulirus ornatus. Next base: position 11,467,711 of record NC_092245.1, read on the forward strand.
CTCTCCTGTACTATCAAGTAGAACCAAAACTTCAGACTCTCATTAAGGAAGCTTTAACGTCTTACAAACATTATCACAAAATTTCACAAGCAATTAGATCCTAATCTGGCGGGGGGATTAAGCTGGAATTCTTCCGCTCAATTTCAGGGATTAACCCTTTGAGCACGACTGTACGATCCTTGAGCACGACGGCACGACACAGGGGTATGTTGACTACCTCTAACCCAACCCCTGTGGTCAAAGGATGAGCCGCCATACTCCCGTGTCGCACACTCGTGCTTAGGGATTATAAAGGCTGGTGTCACTCCAGACTCGCTCTCAGCTGATGGTCGCGGCCTGCAAGTCCATCAAGACGAAAGCTTCATGGGCGACGCTAGCTATAGGAGGGAAATCAATGGAATCGCAACAATTCTCTGTTCAGCGGGTCCTGAGGAGTCCCCGCGCGGCCACCGCCACCAGACTATTTCAGGAGGACCATAAACTGCTGCAGTAACGAGTTCTCGTACGCCTACTGCACCGAGAGATCAAATAAAATGGTAAAGTTTGCTCGTCTCGGGCGATAACGAGGCGTGGGGACCGAGCAGGGGAGTATCCTGCACAAGGAAAGCCTACCTACAGCGGGTGATGAGGGTAGCTAGGCATCACAATGACCTTAATTAAGCCATAACCTTAATGTGGGTACAGCTTGAGGGGGAATTACTCAGGTGTCTGGCATGTGTTAGCCATCTCTGATACCTAGTACAAAGGGCAGCAAAACACTGGGACTTTTGCTGAAATCAATTTTACAGAATCTTTTTGAATTAGGTCAGTTAGAAGGTTTCCACTGCCTGCTAAAGGGCTTAATTCAGGATTAATAAATATGTTACATATAATACTGCTCACTTACCTAAGAGCAATTTAAAACAAAGATAAGCAATGACAGGTACACAATTCAGTAAGAAAACACACAAACAAGCACACATGTGCTAAACATTACAACTAGCCATACAAACTTTCACTGTTTGAGCGTTGGACCCTCATGGTAAGATTGCCACTTACATCATCAAACAAATCCCTGAAAAATTTCGTCTGTCCTGATGTCGTATGTGACGTGACGTGTGGCACGTGCTGCTTGCCTCTCCCGATCCTGGATGATCTCAGCCACAAACTAGAACGTTACTGATATTTTACACTCTCGTAAATGGAATACTCGCGTTACCGGTCAAAAAAAAGATGCGTGGAATGTCACATAACTGTGTGATGTGCCGGAATTCGAACCTATTTTTTACGGATGGCTTGGATCAACAACAGTGACGATCCAACTTTCTCTAAATCTATCCTGATAATTATCGAAAACTGATGGAAAATTATGGTTTACATATATATGTGGTTTACTGTCATTTATCGTTACTCCACCATGTCTCTTCTCGCACAATATTTCTGTTGTGGCAACTAGTGACCCAGCACACACTGAAACACCTCACAGGACGTAAATCTGACCAGGAATGCGTCAAACGTACGCACCTCTCTACACGTCAGCCGGTCTTTAGGCCATGCAAGGTGTCAGTAGACGCACTGCGTACCTCTTGCCACCATGGATGACGCCACACCCCTCACACATGACCCTTCCGCTACAACACTTACCCAATGCAGGGCTATCTTGGTGAATTATTAACGTGTGACATTTTGGTTACTGCGCCGCGTTACTGGTGTGACTGGTGACGGGGAGGGGGGGGGGCTACTCATGAGTGGTGAGGATGGTGAACACTGAGGAGGAGGAGGAGGAGAAGGAGGTAGAGGATGGACAGGTGTCGAGGGCAGAAGGTAACAAACAAATGTACGATGATGATATTCCAGAAGACAAATTCACTGATTAAACAATGAATAAATCATGACCTCTAACCATGGTCCTATGTGTAAGGAGGGAATAAGTTAAACAAATAAGGAAGAAACAGCAGGACAAAAAAATTCATTTTATCAGACAGACTATGATAGAGAGAGAGAGAGAGAGAGAGAGAGAGAGAGAGAGAGAGAGAGAGAGAGAGAGAGAGAGAGAGAATGTTCCACTTGACCTGACCTGATCAATTTGGAACATCAACACACACACACACACATATATATATATATATATATATATATATATATATATATATATTGATTGAGAGGGTGAAGGCATGTACAGAGCATCAGATTGGGGAAGAGCAGTGCGGTTTCAGAAGTGGTAGAGGATGTGTGGATCAGGTGTTTGCTTTGAAGAATGTATGTGAGAAATACTTAGAAAAGCAAATGGATTTGTATGTAGCATTTATGGATCTGGAGAAGGCATATGATAGAGTTGATAGAGATGCTCTGTGGAAGGTATTAAGAATATATGGTGTGGGAGGCAAGTTGTTAGAAGCAGTGAAAAGTTTTTATCGAGGATGTAAGGCATGTGTACGTGTAGGAAGAGAGGAAAGTGATTGGTTCTCAGTGAATGTAGGTTTGCGGCAGGGGTGTGTGATGTCTCCATGGTTGTTTAATTTGTTTATGGATGGGGTTGTAAGGGAGGTAAATGCAAGAGTCCTGGAAAGAGGGGCAAGTATGAAGTCTGTTGGGGATGAGAGAGCTTGGGAAGTGAGTCAGTTGTTGTTCGCTGATGATACAGCGCTGGTGGCTGATTCATGTGAGAAACTGCAGAAGCTGGTGACTGAGTTTGGTAAAGTGTGTGGAAGAAGAAAGTTGAGAGTAAATGTGAATAAGAGCAAGGTTATTAGGTACAGTAGGGGTGAGGGTCAAGTCAATTGGGAGGTGAGTTTGAATGGAGAAAAACTGGAGGAAGTGAAGTGTTTTAGATATCTGGGAGTGGATCTGTCAGCGGATGGAACCATGGAAGCGGAAGTGGATCATAGGGTGGGGGAGGGGGCGAAAATTTTGGGAGCCTTGAAAAATGTGTGGAAGTCGAGAACACTATCTCGGAAAGCAAAAATGGGTATGTTTGAGGGAATAGTGGTTCCAACAATGTTGTATGGTTGCGAGGCGTGGGCTATGGATAGAGATGTGCGCAGGAGGATGGATGTGCTGGAAATGAGATGTTTGAGGACAATGTGTGGTGTGAGGTGGTTTGATCGAGTAAGTAACGTAAGGGTGAGAGAGATGTGTGGAAATAAAAAGAGCGTGGTTGAGAGAGCAGAAGAGGGTGTTTTGAAATGGTTTGGGCACATGGAGAGAATGAGTGAGGAGAGATTGACCAAGAGGATATATGTGTCGGAGGTGGAGGGAACGAGGAGAAGAGGGAGACCAAATTGGAGGTGGAAAGATGGAGTGAAAAAGATTTTGTGTGATCGGGGCCTGAACATGCAGGAGGGTGAAAGGAGGGCAAGAAATAGAGTGAAGTGGAGTCATGTGGTATACAGGGGTTGACGTGCTGTCAGTGGATTGAAGCAAGGCATGTGAAGCGTCTGGGGTAAACCATGGAAAGCTGTGTAGGTATGTATATTTGCGTGTGTGGACGTGTGTATGTACATGTGTATGGGGGGGGGGGGCCATTTCTTTCGTCTGTTTCCTTGCGCTACCTCGCAAACGCGGGAGACAGCGACAAAGTATAAAAAAAAAAAAAAAAAAAAAAATATATATATATTACAAAGTAATTAATTTACACAATTCCCAAGGCAAATAAACTATTTCATACGTATCCTGTTCTCCCCAGCTGGTATCTAAAGTTATCCTAATCAAGAAAGTGGTATACGACCTCCAACAAAAGTACCTGGGAAAGTGTGCTGCGTGCCCAGCATCCACAAGCCTGTTGTTCCCCGACCCAGTACTATGGGCAACCCCAAGTAGGGGTGAGGTGGGATATCCGCAACGACAATACATTCTCACAAACATGCCGCCGTATGTGTGCTGGTGGAGGAGTATCGTGAGGACTTTGGACACGTAATCACCAGCATACTGAGCTGATGAAGAAACGCTCATAATCAAATAACATTTTCTTTATGTTCATTCCCTGCCACTTCAAGCCGACAGAAGAGACTGACTTGCTCCTGGCGATCAAGACAAGCCCAGAAAAGTAAACAGAGAAACGATTTTGCTATTCAACTCACCAACTGTTTTCTTCTCACGTCTGTCTACAATTAAATACGCTAGCGATGTCGGTACATCTCTACATATCAACAACTTTTACTGTTTTACGTAAAAATATCACAAACACACTCATACAGGGTTGTACGTATACACATAATCGTATCGAAGCACACAGCACAAGATTTGCTCGAAAAACATCATCTTGTTCAACAACGACGGGGGAAAAAAAGAACAGACTTCAAGAAAGACGGATTAATTCAGAGGTTAAAAGCTTTACACCATAAATACCGTGAGGTGTACCTTATCCAACGTCAAGACGTTTATCCCGAAATTCTGAAGAGGTGTCCCAGACGTTCAGTCAGCGTTTACGACGATTTTATTACAGTGTTTCTTGTAACGCCTTTGTTACGTGGGGCCAGGTGTCACGAAGCTGGCAGGTGAACTAGAGGCGTGTGTCTCTTCATCTACTGGGGCTTCATGTGTTACTGGTTCTTACCGCTAAACAAGAGAGAGAGAGAGAGAGCAGGGGGTAAACTGAGTGTCTGTTCGTGAGCGGAAAGGCGGGGAAGTTTGTGTATGGGAGGGAATACCTTCGTACGAGTACCTACAACGAGGTACGGCCGTGTGGTAAGGCTAGCACGACGGGCTCACCACAGAGAGATAGAGAGAGAGAGAGATGTATCACATGTCACTCTACAAAGAGTTTCACAGGAATACCATATGAATCAAAGAAAAAACAGCAACCATTAAAGCGGTGCAAAAAGGCCGGTAATTCTGTGTTGATAAGGAAGATTGGCAGGGAGGAAACACTTCTACATCAGCACCTGACCATTATGCCATACACCATCAAGTACAGCAGTAAATCACTATATAATATGTTGCCAGCCTTATCCTACCCTCAGATTACAAAGGATGGCAACATTTTTCAACCCGACAGCCCTTTAAAGGCAAGCAATATATCTCAACTTTAGAACCATTTATTAAAACTCCACCTTGTGCTATCGCCGTGAAATCGAATACCTGATTTCGTTTTTTTCTCTCTCTCTCTTTCTCTCTTCTTTGCAAGATCCATCGAGTAACGGGATAGAACAATGGTGTGACCTATATCTATAACTGTCGAATGAAAGGAAACTATGGCCTTATTTACTTCACATCATCATCCTTGTACAACCTTCGTCATGAGTTCTAATGTCCAGAACGATCTTCAGCAGCAACCTTCTCCACGACCCGGGTAAAACTCTTCACCACGACCCTCAGCGCGAGCCTTCACCATGACTTCCAATAAGATCGTCATAACGACCTCCTCCAGTACTAGTAACCTTTTCCATAACTCCAGTCAGAACCTCCACCACCACGACCCCCTAAGTACCACCCTTCACGTCGACCCTCCGGTACTAGCCGGCACCACCCCCAGAACCAACGTCCCCACGACCTAGGCAGAACTTCACCACGAACTCAATACTAACGTTCCCTACGACCCCCAGTCAGAACCTACCCCACGACCCCTAGAAAGAACCTGGACACGATGGCGACGACCTCACTTTACGAGGGCTGGTCCTGGTGACTGTCGTATAGGCGACTACATACGGTCGTAAGTGGGAGTTAGGGGAACCATGGAAAGGTTTTCACGAGATACGTTTTTCGAGAATTATAACGCGGTGGTCGTGGGCTTTACGTCAGCCAGGCCTCGGCAGCAGTCACACTGAGTGTGTGTCTCGCTCTTACTCACCATAACACTTGCTTGCCTTTGCCGTAACACTGCATTTACTCACACTCCAGCAATTTGGTCCAATATCAAGTAGTGTGTCTACCACTCAGGCAATTTCTAAAACTGTTCTATCACTTCGTGAAACGAGTTTATTCGCCGTTTCTTTCAACAGTCTATGAAAATTAAGTGTGAAGTTAACTAATACGCCATCTCTCCATCCCTTACTTACCTTGTTTCAGAGAACTTTCCTCATAACACCTTCCCTTCTGGGAGGTAATTCCTCCGCAGGGAGACCGGAACGGGCAAACGATCCCTTACCTTCTACAAACATGACAATATCTGCTTGCATCTGGGAACTGCAAGAAACTCATGATTATTTGCATTTATATTGGCGGAAGCGATGAAGGGAATAACTCAGTGGACTGGGGCAGGCCAAGGCGTCTTAGGTCGCTCCTCCCAACCTATCCTGCGGGCCATGTCTTCCAGCAGGCACTAGAACACGCTCTCGGGCTGGCCTCGTTCTCGCCATGCACCCGAGTTTTCTCTTGGACGAGGACAGACATCAAGGCGAGGGTTGCATTGCTGTCTGTTATTCTCATGCTCTCTATCTCCCTTTCCTATCTTTTCTCCCTCCCCCTCTTTTTATCTCTAATAAAAAGAGAATGACACCCTGAATGGTCTGGATCTCAATCTAAGGACAAGTTTGTATGGTGACCGAGGATAGAGAGATGCCCATGCTCAAAGTGCAGTGCTGAATATGTGCGACAGTTGTAGGCACTGCCTGGGATACTGTGTACAATGATTCAACCATTTGTGATCTACCTTTCCTTAGATGGTCTCAACGCCCATCAAACTATGAAGTTATGCAACGCCAGGAGACATTAAAGAACGGCAAAAACACAGGAGTAACGCACCAGAGAGAGTGAGTATTACAACACAGTGGTGACAAACCTAACAGCACAGGTACGACAAATGCAAACACACAACTCGTTTCTCGTCAACTGACCACAATAAATATTTACTTGGATCTATAGAAAGAAGAAATACAACATAACTCTTACAACACAGTTTCTACAACAATTTGTTAAGAGAGTCAGTGTAGAGAAAGTGAGGATTGCTGAGAGTGACTGACTTCTCTTAGCCTGTGGAGATAATTTCATCAGCAATGATAGCCTGATGTCTCAGCACCACAAGTGCGATGACCAGATAACCAGCCCCTTGGACGCCGAGATGCAGATTGTAGCTGCCAGTGTTTCACGACGGTACAACCCTCGGGGACGATGACCGAGCCTTTGACGTGATCATAAAGGGCCAGATAAAAGTTCTCGCCATCGTACTCAAGGGTCGTATCGACGTCCTCAAGAAGTTAATGATCTGAAAAACGCCCTACGGTACAAGATATATAAATGAGATAACAATATACATAGTCAGGAGCACATATGAAATACAGATCACTGCTGAACTCTTTAAATACACAGAAGTGACTAAAGACACAACACTGCTAAATCATTCATTTCATGATCACACTATAGCAACCTTCACCAGTAATATCAACCAACGTACACAACACTAACGCTGTGGCCGCACTTAGCCTCCTTGAATACGGGGTTTGAAGGAGAAAAATGTATTTTTTTCTCGTGATATCCCGTGAAAATTCCATAGCTTATTATCCCGTTGGTAAAGGGTAGTGCAGCCGGTGCGGGAAACACTCCCACCAACAACTGCTAATAAAAGTCAGCCATTGTGAACAGCGGCGGCAAAATTGCAGTGGGAACAAAAAACCCACAGAATGCTCCAGCTTATTCTTCTCTTCAAGGAGAACAAGACTTGAACGTAGATGTCTGCCGTAAAGGGGAAAGAGCTCCCCTCTTTCTGTGTATGTGTTTACGTAGCAGTTTCTTGAAGTATTTCTCATCCCCAGAGAGCAAGACGGCAAGTGCCAGGACAGAAGGGATAAAACACCACAACGCCACACAATGCGCTGTCACCACAACACGGTTTTAGTCAACATCTCGACCGTCATAAATAACCAATAATCTATATCTAAAATCTACCATATCATCTCTACCCATGATCCACCTCCTCCATAATAATGGGTGTGGTGTACTGGTGTGGTGGGGAAGCTGCCAGTCAAGGAGAACATTGGAGTGTTCCTTCCCATAGGGAAGCAAGGTGGTCACTGCTCTGCCACCCCTCACTAATCAAGTCTACCTGACAATCGAGGGTAAGGGACTTACTTAACTTTGAAATATCGTCAAAAATATTCAATATAGAAAACCTTAACTTTAGTTTGTTTATACTTGATAAAGTGAGATTCTAGTCACTGTGGTCGAATGGTAGATGTACATCCCTGAGTCTTACTTCAGTCCAGCAAGTCATTCTTTTTTTTTTCTAACATTGATCAACATGGTAAGGGCAAAACATCCTCCAATCAGAACCATCTTCGGTAAAACAATAAATGACAAAATGATTCAGAGTTCTATATAACACGAAATCATGTAGCAAAAGATATTTTTTTTTTTTTATTAACAAGAGAAATGCATCAATAACAGGAAAAGGATCATGTTAATACGATGCTCAAGATAAGACATTATAAGTCAAGAAACATCAGAGAGTCCAGTACTGACTCACCCTCCTGAAGCTGTCGGACTGGACCACCTCTCTATAACACTCCCACTTTGAGCATCACCTTCTTCCGCCGGACACCCATATTCTCGACGTACAACAACTTCAAGAATTTTGAAAGGTTGTTACTACGGAAGTCCTATCAAAATCTCATACCTTAGAATCATTACACTGGAATGTGAAAATATGACTCGTATATTTTGTCGGCAATCCTTTAAGATGAACCAATTTACAAGAACGACCGAGGCTACCATCCAAAGGAGTAATGGGATTAAAGTTAAGATTATCTGAGAGAAATAAACAGCTGGAAGGATTCTCCGAAGACAATGACATGTCTCTGGCTGGTAAGGAGAACAGCAACTCCCTTCCCCTCATCCTCACCACCATCTCCCGTGCTGTGGCAACAAGCGCTCATTTCCACACCCACATGGGCCTCCCCCGCCAGCGGCTTCCTTAGCAACAGTGCCGTTCACACATCCCTGCGGTGGTGTCAACCACACGTCGTACATCCATCCCTCTATCACCACCACACCCATACTCTTCACTACAACCAACCACAGTGCCAACATTACCACCATCACCACCACCGTCGCCTCCAACAAAACCACCCTAATCACCATCCCTGCCACCAGCAAAGTACAGCACTCTGACCGCCCTCCTACTGCCCTTCACCATCGCCATCACCACCATCACGTTCTTGGTCTCCCTTCATTACGCTTGTGTACAATATGAAGCCACTAGAAACAGTGATGATAAAGTAACACAATATCTCCAGCCTTCCACGCAAGTTACCCCTCATTACTGCCTCTACACAGGAGACTGCTGCAGTTATTCACGTTGAGAATAATGTCGTTCTACAGGGAGGCAAAACACGTGAAGTATCCGCGGCAGTAAAACAAGAATAATAATCCGGCTGAAATAGCATAGATTATCTGGAGGCACTTGGTTGGTTGAGTGTGGTAATGTGAAGATAAAGTATTGTGTAGTGTGTGTGGCGGAGTGCTGGAGGCGCCGTATACCAGGCGGCTGTGCCCACATTACCACCATCACTTTGGTGTGCTGGGAGGTGCTTGTGGCGCTTGTTACGGCCTGTACCAACACGTTCCACATGATACAGAGGCGCTCCGGTAGGGCTTGCAGCGGTGGCGGGTCTTGGGGTCGTCCTCCTCCAGGATGGTTTGTATATTATATCTTCCCAGCAAGGCAAACAAGGGGAAGGAGGAGGTAGGGATGAGGGGTAACTTGGTCAGGAGGGCCTAATCTAGTAGTCTAATCAGCTAATTGGACTACAAACTACTGTGTTAATCTGCAAGAAATATAAAAGACAGAATCCAAAAGTTCACTTCCAATAAATTCATGGATTCCCACTGATATCCGTCCATAACTGTGCAGAAATATGGAATGACCATTGTATACTGTGTTGGCAATGTACATCATCCATACACAACAGAACTGGATTAAACGGATGGTAGCCGGTGTGTGTGTGGTCACTAGTATCAACTCTTTGTTGCATATCATCGAGGCCAAATCGGTCTGTTTCAAATCCCAAATGACGCGGGAAAATATATATATTTGAAGAAAGTGTAGGTTTATAAACCAATCTGAACAAAGAACTAGATATTAACACAACACGAATTATAACTTCTGAATAAAAGTTTTCTCTATTGTCCTCACTAAATAAAAACCTGGGCTGTGAAAAATGCTATACTTTCGACGATTTAGGTTCTCGTACAAATCGGAAACCAATTGATTGTTTAGAAGAAATATAAGTTACTACGGCGGCATCTACAACTGAGTCATCCTCTTAATTTGTTAGGCCTGTAAACTCAGTATATTACGTAAACTTAACACGAAGAACTGGCCTTAAGCGAGGGATAGTTTATAAAGATAAGATGCTTTGGGAAAGCTGCTCTTCATTTTTCTCCTACTGCCAATTTACTGACACCTTTCACAAAACCTATACAGGCACATTGGCAAACGCCTACCCCTTGCTACACACACACACACACACACACACACACACACACACACACACTAACACAGACAGACACCCTAACATGCATATAAGTTTGTCTGTCTTTCCGTACACTTAACATTGCTTGCCTTTCTGTCATGACATATCTTTCTCAAAGCTCTTGGACACGACTTAAAATATCTCATATGTGTAAGTGCATTGGGTTTCCACATGGAATACAGTTTACACTGAAAAGAGAAGTTCCTGCTACCTCAATAGAGAGCACGGAGATAACCCCCCAAGCCTTCATGAACCAAAATTCATTACAAGTTTACGAGAGTCCCCAAAACTGTGAAACTTTTGAAACAACTTTAGTCTTGCATGCTTCATGTCTTTTGATATCTTATTTTTATCATTGAGATCTCAGACCTTTAAAGGTTTGCTTTTAAGTATTCTGTTTGATCCATCTTTGAAAATTACAACACTGATTTACTGTTACTTTCGTTACATAAACTGGCAAAGGTGTGGATGGCAATCGGTTCTAATGAGAACAACATATTTTAACATTTGATAATTATACATTCTCTGCTTTATACTGACATGGATACTATGATGGATTTCTTGACTACATACTTACTGAGGATCAACTGATCTCATGGACCGGATTTTTCGGCTGCTTACAATATACAGAGTACGTACTTACTGGCCACAGGTCAAAGGCCAGGTCATCATGCCCAAAGGAAGTACTTTCGCCTTTAAGACTCGTATCATCGTGCTCAAAGGGTTAACAATATAAGGTTACCAATAAATATGAATTAATAAACAAAAAAGAAATCAAAATTTCTATGGTTATTTAGCGAAGTCTGGAAGCTACTTGAAGGAAATAAACCCGAGATCAGATTTTCTCTTCGGTAAAGGACGTTGATACAGTGTGTGTACACCCTAAGGAATCAGACGCTCGTCTCCCACTCAATACATTTCTTTCAGCGGAAGTTCTCTTGCAGGGTGTTTTTTATCTTAATACAATCAGAGGAGAAACAGCAGCTAACTGCTCACGACAGAAGCCAAGAGCCTGCACCAGTGTAACATGGAGCAGTGTGCAACAACTGGCGAGGACCCGCTCCTATCATAAACTGTCGATGTTAGGCGTCGGGGAACATCGTTTACTCACTCGGCCAATCACTTACTCATTCGTGATCCATCCATCTTGCTCCGCTGAGGGAGTCTGCCCAGAACGGTAATGGTCACAGCACAATATGCCTGCCCCAACTGCTCTTACTTCCTTGTTTACTTTTGTATATTTCTTTAAAGATGAAGAAGGACAGCAGTTTGAATCTGGCCATGTTCTTGTTCAGCCTGGGTAAAAACGTAAAGACGTCTTCGAGAACTTAAAAACCCCCTGTCTCAAAATACCTGCACAAAAAAGATGGGGATAAGAAATTACAGAGGAGAATGGGTAGAGAGAAAGGTGGGACCGGGGAGAAGAAAGAAGTGAAGAGGAAAAAGAAAACCATACATACATAGAAGGTTGTTGATGAATGATTAAGCTGTATGGTGAGTGCTGGGAGACGCCTTGTACGAGGACCAACATCAAGACCCACAAACACTTCATGGTCCATCTCTCAAGACGACTTTCATAACATGGCGTCACTGATCACTTTGTCTCGGTACCCTCATAAGGCTTATCCAGTAACTGAAAGTTTATCGAGCAACGACTGTAAGACCAAGAACCGCGAGAGAGTTAGACAGTGCTATTTCACGGTATCGTTAATAATAATGTTTAATGAAAGATGATAAATTACACCCTAATAAATTACTGCGTAAGATTATTACCTCATAAATTCAGAAGATACAAGTTCAGCGGTTGAGTTTTTCTTCCATTATGACTTTTGCTGGAAGCTTTTACTATATCTTCAACGCACTCTAAGAGAATAATGATAAAAAAGCCCCCCTCTCTCTTTTTGCTGAGGAACCTAATATAGATTGATGTTAAAAACATATCGCGACGCTAGAATCTGAGAGTAGGGTTATGAAGTAATGAAACCAAGGGTAACTTCCGATAACGAAGTTCATCTGGGGCCTAAAACGTAGGTCAGGACGACCTACTTCTGGTACGATGCTCAAGCACTCAACCAATATCCATCTACATATCAAGTTATACGACAGTGCATGAAACAATGACTAAGAACAGAACGCAGATGGAAACCTTGACCAAGGCTTGAACACCCACAAGGACACGAATTTGGACGCCAATGTTAGCAGAAGAGTTCTTCCTCTACTTCGTAGAAACGAACCATAAATGTAATTGAATGTATTTGTACATTTACATGAAATTACCGATTAGTCAGTATGCCAGACACCGGACAGCATCACGATGCGTTCTCTGGTGGAAAGGCTCTTTCAGGGGAGCTACATCACCACCAGCACCAGACATCGCACGACCAAGGCCGGCGATAGCGAGATAAACGAAACAAGATAAGTACAAGAAGAACGGGGGATACGTTTCCTTTGGCTGGTGGCCAAACGGCTGGAGACAATCACACCATCACGGAGCGAGCCAAACCCGACCCTATGTACAGAGCTGTTTTCGTCTCTCTGTGTCTTCGTCTATACCCATAAGAGAGGTAACACAATTAGGGAACAGACAGAGACTTTGTGTCGTACGTTCAGCTAATAATCACCGAGTTTCTGATAATGAACGGATAACGTTTCGATTATAAAGAAACGGTTATCACAATTACATATAACTAACGTTACTAATATCTCTATTGCTATCATCATCTTTGTAATCCATTGCCATTGCTGGTTCGCTCAGTATAGGAGAAAAAAAAGTACCTGGAACCATGACTATCACAACTACGCAGTTCATACCATGCCAGACCATACTTTCCATCAGTCATATTTTTTCTTTGGAATTATGACAAACGAATTAGCAAGTCTAAAAGATTATCAAATTCGTCCGACTTCCCATTCTTCAGCTACAGTTTTAATACACACACACACACACACACACACACACACACATACACACACACACAACTTGCCTGGGGTTTGAGACATAAAAAAGGGTTAACTGATATTGCTCTGCTTCTCTGCCTTATCTTAACTCTTGTCTTCTCGACTCGAACTCACTGTCATAAAAAAATCAAATAAATTCTTTCTCTTGATTTCCAAACTTAATTTGTTCCGGAAAATTCTATGACAAGAGGAAGGTAAAGTTCCAACGTCGTTAGTGTAAAGATCCTATTATTTGTAAAACGTTTTTGTGTAATCTGCGTCTCAGGAAAGATTTCCCTTCCATCCACCTACTAACTACTAAACCCTGACATCCATCGAGCAAACCCGCCACAGAGGACCTTTATAGCACTATACTCCATCACTGGCGCCTTGATCACAACCTTCCTGCCTCGTCTCCTTCCGAAGCCGAATATCTGGTCAGTTTCCTTGAGTATTGCTTATCTTGCGTGCACGGCGCTTACTCCCACCCTAGAAGCTCCTTCCTACCGCATCCAGTGGTCGGGTTTTCCCTTCAGCTTCATGACGACAGACTCTCCATCATCCTACAGACACCCACAGCAACCACCAACAGACCCCACCATCTCAGCTGTCTTCCTCATGGCCAGGATTTCATACAACCTCAACCTTCCCACCTGCTCCTCCAGAGTGACAGATCCTCCACGAAAATCCTTTTGATCCTACTGAATACCTGGTCCCTCCCTGCTCACCCTGTCACACTTCCCTCCACATGGTATCCCAAACCTCCTCCCCAGTTCTGCTACCTCCTTTCCTTCACGGCATACTGTCGCCCCATCCACCACAAGAAATTCCTGTCATGGCTGAGTTCCCACCTATTTCTTCACAGAGCCACTTCCTACATTCTCACGACCGGGAAATTGCTCTTTCCTTTACAGTGCTACCTCCCTTCCCCCCACTCCACTGTGGCACTGGACTCTTCCAGTATCACATCTTTTTGTCCAGGCCCTGTCCCTAACTCCTGCTCTACAGTCGTCTCCTTCCCCTCAAAGGAAACTTCTCACTCTATTCCCAACATGCCAAATCCTCCTTCATATGAGCGACTCCACCTCCAATCATGAGATGTCACCTCCTTTCTCCTTATGCCCGGACACTTTCCTCCTCTCCCCCAGCACCACCACCAACGCCTCATGATCAGAGACTTCCTTCCTTCAGACCGCCACCTCCTTCCTACCCCTCCACGTGTGGGAAACCTCCTCCTCCTCCTCCTCCTCCCATCCTTCATGATCAAACACTTTCCCCTTCCCCTCCGCCAGAGTACAATTTCCTCCCCTTCTCCTTCCTCAGATTGTAACCTCCGTCTCTCTTCATGACCGGGCTCCATCTCCCTGCATCAGAGCCAGCAGAGTTCCCCCTCATGATCAGCTCCATTCTCCACTCCTATATCTTGCATCTGCCTCCCCCTCCTCCTTCCAACCCAGGCTCCCACTTCTTTACGCTACAAATAAGCTTCTTTCTTTTGAATATCTGCCTCCTTCGCTGCCATCTGTCTTTTACCCCAGGATCATCGTTATATTCTAGGAATTTATCTCGTCACACATATTTAACCTATTGATTATCATCCCATTACTGACTTCACCTGACATGGGGAAAAAAGCCGGGTTGAAAGACAGACTTATAATCTTTATGATCCTCGTAAGGAAACATTTATCTCCATTACTTAAAGACTTATACATCTTAATATCTTGTGAGCAAATAATTGGAAACGAAAAAGAAATTGAATGTCAGCATTAAATCACACACAACGTCTCGGAACAAAGTAGAGAATCAGCGGAGTGTTGGAGGATCGCACAAAACTACATCACAACCTCCTCCCGCTCCTCCCTGCGAGATCTCATTCTGAATTTCGATCTTACACGGTTTACAGTCAGTCACGAAAGTGGTATTAAAGATTTAATGGCTTTCAAACCTATGGCAAACATTATACCTTTGATGTTCGTACTGAAACACTCTGAATGTTAAACTGGTCCACTGTTAGACTTAATCCACTTCCGTGGTAAGCATGATCCACTGCCAGGCTCAGCTTGGTTCCACTACCATGCTCAGTCTGGTCCCACAACCAGGTTCAGTCTGGTCCACCATGCTCAGCCTGGTCCACCATGCTCAGCCTGGTTCAACAACATGCTCAGCCTGGTCCAGGGTAGGGAGACACGCGTCGCCACACCAACACGGACGCCTGGACGTAATACCAGTAATTATGGCGGCAGCACATTCCCGCAGCGCCTGAGAGGGAAAGGTAAAGCCGTTGGGGCCGTGTTGTGAGGCAATAAATCTTGATGGGCGGTGGGATGACTCAGTGCGAGTTCGTGGGTCGTCTCAGCCAAAGTTCGAAGGTCGTCTAAGCGGAGGGTCGTGAATCGTTTCCAGTGAGTCGTCTTAAGGCGAAAACCGCAAGTCGTCTGGGAAGAAGGACCCGGACTTTCACTAGAGGATGAGTGGTCGTCTAAGAAGAGATCTGCGGGTCTGTGCTGGGAATATCAGGTAGTTTTAGCGAAGGATTATGGGGTCGTGTTAGGATAAGGCTGCAGGTCGTCTTGGCGAAGGGTCGAGGGAGGAGAGGAGGTAGCCAGGCAAAGACGGTGTCCGCGAGAAGTTTGGCTCCTAATAATTTCCACTCGCGTAATTGTTTGGGAAGTTTGATGTTATCACGGTGATGGCCTCGAGGCTGAGCAGGCAGGTCGTGCGGCCTGGTCGTTGACAGATTACCAAATATGGGGTCAGCGAGGCCTTACTGCCTGCTGCCTCTCTCGCATCCTCCACTGCCTCACATGTCACACACTTCCTTTACCGTTTTCTATTAATATTCTCTCAACATTCCAGCCATCTCTTCCAAAACTTCCTTCATTCAAGCTTCCACGTTCTGTCTTCTTTTAGTCTATTAGAAAGATTTCCCCTTTTCTTTCGTCTGTCTCTTTCTCATCTCTTCGCACATGTAAATAGCATCGCTCGACCTCAAGCCATACCTGGCGACGCCCTTCACATTATACTTGGCCAGCAGAGCACTCGCTCGCCGATAACTGTCATAGCCTTTATTTACCTCATCAAATACACTCTCCTCTCGCACTTACGTAAACAACGAAAAAAGCTGTACAATGAGAAATTATGAAAAATACAATTATTTCATAAATCTGCATCATATCGCTACTGATGCATGTATTACGAAATGTACATAAAAAGGAAATACAACGTTATAATACAACGTTATAGACTCTGGAGGGATTATGCAAATAAAGATAATTGGGCATGGCAAGAAACTTAGAATATCTATATAAATTTCCATCATTCCTGAGATGAAACAAATGCAGAAACGTACTTTCGGCATGAAAACCAATGCTTCTGTAAATCATAATCGCAAAATACTACAAAACACAATTGCACTTTCATTCCCTCGAAAGATTTTATATGCAGATTAAATCATGTAAGTCGCGACTTTACTACTTGTATCTCTAACTGATACATAAATTCTTACTTTAAAGGTTTTACATAAAAAGCTGAGCCTAACAATCTATCAGACACGGGAGACAAGAAATACGTTGAAGGAAATATATAAATATGTTTATATATATATATATATATATATATATATATATATATATATATATATATATATATATATATATATATATATATATATATTCAAGCAAGTCTCAAGTTTCATTTCATCCAGCAATGGCCATGAATCAGACGAGGGAAAGTCTTTTAAAAGTCTCGACAGTTCCACAATCTCCTTCCTCCTCACAGTGTGTCTTTGCGCTCCAGTTCTTGTGTGTCTCAGAACCAAATTATAAGAATTAAACGGGAATTTAGGTTAAAAGGCACACGAACTCTCTTCCTCCTGAAGTGTAGTTGTATTTTCACTCAGTCTCTACAGGAGGAGATATAAGGATCACGTCACTTGTGATTCCCATCGGCTCTTCTCAAAGTCTGAGAACATCCCGAGCAAGGGCGAATGGCCACCTAATTGTGAAGGCAGAGACGTGGATCAGAAAACTTTCTCTAAGAGAGATTAAGTGAACTTGGCGAAAGACTAGAAATAATCTCACAAGTTTTTCACTGTGTAGTCCCTCAGATTTTCGCTCTCTTCCCGCTGAGAGTATTCCTTCTTCGTAACATCCGTGAATGGTGTTGTGTGCCTTACCTTTCCGAAGCAGTGAACACCTGGGCAGGACCTCCTCTTGTAATGAAAACTACCAGACCCACGCACGAGATGGACACTTTACCTGAAAAAAAGACGACACCATTTAATTACAAAGTAATGATGCAGTTTAAGACTTACTAACAAGAAATCATCTATTTGAATTCGACAGTCTCATTGACAAAATCTAGCATCAAAAGAATATATATGTCAAAGAACCTTACAGTGAAAAACGACTATGGCTGCACTTGAGTTAATTTGAAAGTAAGATGAAGAGAAAATAACTTACTGTTGAAGCCATTCTACATGGTACTGTCTGAAGGAACTTAAAGAGACCAACTTACCTGCACCGGCGGAGGTCGTGATCCTGCCAGGGTCAACTAGGAGTACAGCAGAGAGGCGGTCATGTTACCCTCTCTCTCTCATCACCTCAAACCACTTGGAAAAGGGCTTTCCCCCCCCCCCCTCTCTCTCTCTCTCTCTCTCTCACACACACACACACACACACACAAAAGCAAACACTCAGCCTTGTAAAACTTCTGGAGGCTTGCGCTCCTATTCACATCGCAAGAAAGCAACTTCTGGTGTTTGCGAATCAGTCCCTCCAGTCTCAGGCAAACTTCAAGGTAATGACCTCCAGCACGCACTCGGCATTTTAAAGACATCTTTCCAATGACCTCAGGCAAAAGGTCACTCCTTTAAAACCATTTAGTGAACGCTCTCTCACGGAGATCTTAAAAATCTACAACACGAACGCAAATGCATAGTTCTCTAAAACCACACCATGAGCCCCCTCGCTCAGAGTTCGTTAAAATCATTCTACGAACGCTCTCACGCACAGTACTTTTAAAACCATTCTATGAACGCTCTCACGTAGAGTTCTCGTCATAACCATTCTATGAACGCTCTCACGCAGAGTCCTTTAAAACCATTGAACGAAGGCTATCTCACGCAGTTCCATAAAACCGTTTTATGAACGATCTCAGGGATGCCTTCAGGACTTTAGGAATTTACTTTTCGAAAGTTTTCACAGACAATTTCAGATTTTAAAATAGTTTTCCGAAGGCTTACTATAAATATGCGACAGAAACGGGAAAACTATTAACTTTGACTTTCAAGATTAAATTTTTTGTTCTTTGCCTTGAAATACGATAACTGATAAAATATCTGGTTTAATTCTAACCTCCGATGAAATGTCACTTACCTCTCCTACTAGGAGCTGGGACATGGGAATCAGTATATTCACGATGGTCTAATTCACAGATGATCTTAATACATTATTAAACAACTACCTGTAATTAATCCACTATACCAATTTATCAGTTGTGCGAGCCCTCGGGCCAAGACAGGTTTGACGGGCGATTCGTCAAATAACAACACCAGGAGTGATCATAATGTTATGCCATATTACTACTCCAGAAGATGAAAGGAGCACGTCAGATTTTGTTACACAGTTGAAGAACAACAGAAGTGACAGTAATGACTGTAATGCGACGTTAGTGAAGGATCCGTGGCGATGATATCAGTAACATCTGAGTGCCAACAGCGGCAGTGTTGATAAGACAGCAGAATGCAATGGCAATTGTGAGGTAAATCTGATTGTGACACCATCACCATCCCAAAAGTCGGCCATGACCTGAACACACACACACACACACACACACACACACACACACACACACACACACACACACACACATCATTCAGCAACTCCGACATTCTGAATTTAAACTATGAGCAAGTTTATCATTATGGCGTTGTATTTCAGCAGGCGCAGTAGATGGTGAACTGAGGCGCACAGGGAAGACCTATATTGGCCTTAGGCATAAGAATCCCTTATCAACCCCTTAGTCCTGGCTCAAGGCCAGCTCTTGGGATCACCACAACGGGGGAACCCAGCCCCTTGGTAAAAACATTCCTGATAAACGTAAAATAATGATGAAAATTACGTCACATAAAACAATAACTGAAACATCATTTTGACTTTGGATTAACCCTTACATGAAAGACACTAAACTGATTACAAACTGTTGATGTAGTTTAACAGCTGAACTTAACAGACAATACAACATACTGGTATCATGGTTGACCTTAATGATCATGACAGTATACCAGTATCATACTGGATCATACGTTCAGCTCAACATGTCGGTTAACATGATGGAGTATCATTTCACAGACTGAAGCATACAGACCGTGAATGAACAATACCAGTAACTGTACACATTGTTTAGACAGACGTTGTAATATATCTAAACAATACCCACGGTGCTGTACAGTATTGTGCAGTGTGTACTAAACCCATCTCTTTAAATAGCTTGTGTACAAAAAACTCCGCAGGTGTAAAAAACCTACATGCCTAGAATTATAAAGAACATCTGTTTACTATACGTTAGATATATGAATACACATCTACTTTGGAAAAAAAATTATGTAATACATACAAATCATAAAAACTGCAGGAGTAATATTAAAGAGAAAAACTAGATACTGTAATAATCAACACCCAGTTAACAATACACTTTGACTATGTAAACATGTTGCATAATATGTGAAGATAAAGATCTAGCAACGTGCTACCACGTCACCCACAGATCCATCCTACACAAGACAGGATCGTGGACAATGCCAACCTACCTCGGACGAAGGGCGTCCTCCACACAGTCCCTTCTGCAGCAGCGGCCCAAGCTAGCCCTCCTGAGGCAGTGCTCCTACCTGGTTCTTCTCTGGGATGCCCCATTCACGGTGCGTTTAGATGGTCCTCCGGCAGCCATTCCACCTGACGCGCCCGTACCGACGCCTCGGAGGAACAAGTGGTCCTCCGGTAAACAGTGTTCCTAAGTGACCCCTTCCACAGCTGTGACCATGGCTGGTCATTCTCCACAACCTGTACTCCATGATATTGCCCCACACCCAGGGTGTACTTGCTGCGGCAGCACCCCGGGTGGTTCTTATTTCCACCTGTATGTTACCTCCTTAATTTTTTGCCTCTCAGAACAGGTTACTCTTCCCTACTCCCTTCCCCTGCAGCTACCAACCATCCAATCTCATCTAACAACTCTCACACAAACACTAATAACGACAAACCCATCCACCCACTTACTGAAATCTAAGGAGATGTTACTGTGTTCTTCTCCTTGATATTCTTCAAGGAATCTCCACACTAACAAATAAATACATTCAGTTTCATCATGAAATACATCTATTTCCATCTTTCAGAGTCTTTTTCTACAAAGATCTTCCTATCTCGGTACTCTACATTATCTGAAACCTCCTGCATCTTCTGCTCCTCATGTAAACTGCACATCATTCATACAACAATTTGGTTACATAAAATCTTGAATATTGCTGAGTCACCAGCTTTCACGGCCTGAGCGGCTATTATCATACTTACTTAACAGATTCACGGAAAACGACGTACAGAAAACCTATAAAATATTCTGTCCGCCAGAGCCAAGAATGCATGACATTACTGGAACATTTTCTACCACTGAGAAATAACAGCAACACTATAACTGTTATCATCATCACCATTAATGATAAAAACACTTTTCTGTAAATGTTTTTATCCATCAACTTCCATCATCAAGGCTTCGCATTGCCCATTTTCAGGAACTCCAAGACTTTTTAACACTTAAACGAATCCTATTTACTTACATTCCGTATATATAATATATATATATATATATATATATATATATATATATATATATATATATATATATATATATATATATATATAATGGGAATATAATATTAAGGGATTCGTTGAGCTGAACCAACCCAAATACGCAGACAAATGTTTCATTCCCTTTAAGGCAATGTATCACCAATATATATTTTCCCATTAATCTGCTCATTGTTGACACACACACACACACACACACACACACAGTACAACATATACAGTATTCATAAACTAAATCACAACCACAAAGATACATAATTCTATGTTCTCTCCTTCACTGCCTTCCATCAGTGATAATAATGAATCTATGATCTTCCATGTAAGATCAAAGGAATCCCCGGACTTCCACATACCTAGGACCTCTCTCTCTCTCTCTTAAGGTCAACATCATACCGACGAAGGTGGACTGCAAATCCTCTGCGATTTTTTTTTTCACCTTAAGACTACCGTCTCAGTAGCTGTGTGTCCAGCTGCTCGATAAAAAATGTTGTTACATTATTTGATTTTTAGATATTGGTGTGTGTGTGTGTGTGTGTGTGTGTGTGTAATACAGATAAGTTAGAGATGAGATGGTCACATAACACGTCAAACTTTTTTCACATTTTACTATGATGGAGGAAATGTCATGCGTGCAGATAGAAAATATATATACAACAGTTCCCAATAATAGTAATAATCACTGAAACAAATGAATGAATCTGACGTGA
Organism: Panulirus ornatus; assembly: GCF_036320965.1. NCBI lineage: Eukaryota > Metazoa > Arthropoda > Malacostraca > Decapoda > Palinuridae > Panulirus > Panulirus ornatus. Next base: position 11,489,599 of record NC_092245.1, read on the forward strand.
ACGACGAAGAAAACTGCTTTCCTTAATTTACCTTCAAACAATAACAGTTCACTTTGAGAGAGAGAGAGAGAGAGAGAGAGAGAGAGAGAGAGAGAGAGAGAGAGAGAGAGAGAGAGAGAGAGAGAGAGAAATGTGTTCATTGCTCGGCGGGTGTTCACTCCATCACACTTTACCTTAGTTATTTCCTTTATCGGTAACTGAGGAGTCACATCTTCAGCTCACGCTGCGCTGTACAAGATCAGTAACCACAGTACGAGACACATATTTACAGCAAGGGAGGAACTCAGTGGTCAACAACAAAGCCGTCACACTATGGTGATCGTCAAGCTCTGTGATATACAGAGTTACAGACTTCTCATCGGGAGAGTAAGAAGCTTTAGCAAGACTCTGGTAATGCAACTGTGGTCAGCAGACGGCCTAGATGGGCTCCGACCTACCAGAGGGGAACAGTAGAACGGAAGTGACATCTACTCCTGTGTTGGCATGGGGAAGGGATATGGTGTATCGGACCAAAGGCGGATACGGAATGGTAATTGGCAGAGGGCGTGTGTCGTGCAATAGGCAAGGCTGGGGTCGCCGTGTGTCGTGAGAAGGGCAAGGCTGCGGGGTCCTTGTGTAGTAGACGCCATGTACTGAGGCGATGGTGGGAAAACTGGTGTATTCGACAAGTGACAGACCCCGTGTGTGAGATGCTGCGACGACAGAATGGGTACAACCACGAGACTAAGAGATGTTATTTTTCATCATTTACATACGTCACGATACAGAGATGCCCTTCACACCAAATTGTAGTTTCTTAAAGATTTACGGAAACTTTCCTATGGCATGCATACTTGCAACATTAAAGATAAATCAGCTTGAATATATATCATTACCTACATTACTGAGACGAGACTCATAAGAAAACACAGACTACGTCTTTTGGCCTGATAGGCACTACATAAACATCATATAAAACTGAGTTACCTCAATGTTATTCTAGCTCATAATTCTCTTGGATATTTACAAATATCTAACATGCAAACATATATACATAAAATCACGTACCTATCAAGACCAGTCATAACTTCAACATGTGCGACACGTATCATAACTATCAGCTGTTTCAACCAGTACACACACGACACCTAGATGCTTGCCTACGTCTGCCGTCAGCTCAAGGGAACATCTTAGGTGCCATCAACTGACCCGGGTGACAGCCAAGCTCCGGGCTACATGTCGGCCAACTACCCTCAGCTATTAATGATGAAAGGTGGCTACCCTCACCACAGACTCCCCCAACACATTCCACCCTCACCCTATATTCGTAAGGGGAAAAAAAGTGGTGCAGAGAATGACAGACGTCAGCTGAGCTACACGAAACGACGAGTGGCCAGCCCACACGACCACAGTAAAGGGGGCCACACTGATAGGTCCTCATATCTACACCTACCGAAGTCCTACAGTTAAAAGGGATATGGAACTACACAGATATGGTAAGCAATGTGGTGATGTGGCTGAGCCTGTGGGGAGTGAGAAGATGAGCAGTGTGGTGGTGTAGCTGTTGAGGCAGCGAGGTGGTAGGGCTGAGCATGTATGTGGCTGGGGCAGGTGTGGACTGACGGGTGGGTAAGTCCCGACCATTTATACATCTCTGATGAACATGACTCACCACAGCCGGGACATCGACGGCATGATATGTCTCCTCGAGAATATTCTCGGACCCAAGCCGCACCGTACCTCAGATCCTATTTATATACACTTCATGACTTTATGATGATGTTATAATAAAAAGGATTAATCAAGAATGATAATATAAAAAAAGGAGGATCGCTGTTCATTTTTCAAAAATGATGAAAGTTTGGCTCTGCGTTTGACCGAAGACATTATGCAAATTATACTTCGAGGTGCCTTTATATCAAGCAGAAAACGACAATTCGCTGCTCATTTCCTACATAACGTTCAACTATCACAAAAGTATACCACGATTGCGAGTGAACAGTAAACAAACTTACAAAAATTGTAGATCAGAAAAGATGTCGAATGCAACGCTAATAACAGAATGATTACCATAATCACCAGGGGATAAATAATTACTAAGAGACTGGCCAAGAGAGCCAAGTGGCCAGGCGTTCTGGCCTCAGGGTCGGGTGTGGCCAGGTGTGGCCAGCTGAGCCCGGCCAAGGATAGGTTTATTACTTGTCTAGACGCATAGTACAGACCCCTTCACCACCCTGTCTATACTGCTTGCCTGCTTCCTACCTGCCTATCACTCGGCCAGTATTCATGTCAAGCTACCAGTTAGCTACAGAGTCAGATAAACAGTCAAACAGCAGAATAACCAGTCAAAAAGACAGTCAGTCAGTCCGTTAAAAATACAGACTTTCACAATCAGAGACAGTCATTCAGCTAAGCAATTATCACCTAACAACGAACCAGTTACACGGACAGTCAGAGACACAGACAACCAGTCTACAAACTACCTGTCCTGCTTGTCTATTGTCCTAGACCTGCCGCGAGGACCACCACCAGCACAACGGACCTTGCATCATGCTACATCTGCCACTCCAGTTCAGGAACTGTTGACCAAACATTGTAGAATGTAATGATGGGTCTTTGTGAATTACCCTGTCCATACCTGTAGGACTTTAAACTCATGAATACCAAAATATACATGACTGAAAGTCGTAGACTGCCACTCACACCCACACACATGCTCGCGTGCGTGTGCAAAACCCTCCGCGTACCGTACAAACAGGTCATTACACAAAGGGAATGGCAAGCATGAATATATATTTAGTATAAAGACAACGAGGTACCAGCTGTTCAACATCTGCCTTAGAAAAGCAAGACACACAGACATAAAAGATATCTGCCACTCTGACTGAAAGAACAAAAACAGAAACAGCCCATAAAGAAATCACTCACTATTGAGTATTGTTGCTTATAAAGATACAACTAACAAAGAAACACTGATAAATGCAGTGAAATGAATGTACACGACACCAAAGAAGCAACATGTGAGGATTGTAAGCAACAACAAGTGCGGTGTTCTCACTGTACAAGAACAACAGAGCAGCAATTTGGAATGCGATATGGTCAGAGAGAACTCAAGAACAGCAATACGCGCGGTGTACTGTGAGTGAGGATAATAGAACTGTAATATATGCGATGTAATACGAGTACAAGCAACACCTGAGGCATACTATGTGTAGAAGAAACATAAAAGCAACAATATTGTCCGGAGTCAGGGAAAAAGATGCAGCGAAGAGAAAGAAATGAGAGGACGTCCTGCGGGTAATATGGCAAATTATGGTAAAAACCGGTCATGTCCGGCGGCAGTGGCTGAGCGACGGCAAGAAGTGATTGATTATGGTCCAGCCTCCAGGTTCCAATCCCCGTCCTCTACCTTCACACGGGGGTCATGGTTCGAGGCTACTTTTCTTTGCCTTCTGTCCTCACACAGGCTCTTGTTATTGTCATGTTGTACCCTATAGAGACTCCGTGATCCTATTCCTATCCTCTATCCTCGTGCAAGTTCCAAACTCCAATCCTTGCCCTCTACATCCACACAACTTCCAGCCTCCTATCCCTGTCCCCAACTCTCACACAAGTTCTAGGTTCAATCTTCCTCCTCTACCATTGAGCCAAGTTTCCCTCACGCCATCCGCGCCCCATTTCAAAGTTAGTATTCATAATGAAAACAAACTACGTTAATATGATCTCATATAACTGGAAAAGTTTTAGTACGTATAATCTCCTTTATTCATAATAATACATTTCTACGCGATAAAGGCCATCAATACTAATACAAGAAATGTGTTATAATGTAGCCCGGGAGAAAATCCTCGGCGTCCACCCACGCCGCCAGCTTGAAGCGAGCGCACCATAAGGGGAGGACAATAAAGAGCTATGTGGGCAGCACGTGAGTCGCTGGATCGTAAAAGCTGCCTTGTGTGCTGGTCACCACTGTGGCTCTGGTGGTGTTAGTGGGTCGAGGATGACCACCGCCGGCCGCCCCTGCCTCCTTAACACACACACACACACATACACACACGAGACACATAACAGCGCACCGTCCTTAAAACACTCACATTTTACAACACACTGCTCTTGTTGCGATCAAAAGCTATGGTAAATGAACGGTTTGAAGAGCGCAGAAAATGATTCTAGCGAAAACACCAAAGACAAGGTTTGGTATAACCAAAAACTAGTCTTTTAACTTACGACTCCATACCCAACAGCTACTTCATAATACAGAACACACCAGCCCCTGTAGTGGCCGGGTTGTTCATGGTGGGCTGCAGTAACAAGCGCTCTCCCAGTGGGGAAGATGATGACCTGAGCCACAGCCAAACTTTCCTACTCCTCTGACCTACCAACGTCGTGTTCAGGACCACTCGTATAATAAAGTAGATAACTCCACCACTCACACAGGATAAGCATGGTAGGCGGCCAAATAAATTAGCTTCTGTCAACGGCGACGAAACTGAATTGAAAATTCGAAGACAGCCATCCACTTGTGGTGGTCGCCAGAGGCTGCAATATCCTGGCCCAGGAGACTGACTTCTTGCGTGCTTGCTTGCCCATCTGCTTGACCGCCGGCAAGTTTGCTTCTCTGATGGCTTGTGCGCCCGCCTGCTTCACTCATCGACCTAGCTTTTCTCAACTACATTAAAAATAGAAATACAAAATAGCTTTGCATCAAACCTTCAAGGAAGAACATGAACCAAACACTTGTCAGAAGGAAAGAATCAGTAAACAGTCATGAGTAACACAGTCCATAAAGCACAAAATAAACACAAAACAAATTATTTCAATAACCAATACGCTTCACGATATTCATTGATAAGTGGAGGAAAATCAGTATCAATTAAAAAACAAACAAGAATAAACATTCATATCCGACAGAAGTAGAATAAACTCAATGATTATAATGAACATGAAAGAAAATAATCCATTTTTCAAACACTGCCTGCTGGAATGAATACATAATCATCATACAACACCATGCTGATATAAAGAAAAAACAGCAGTTACGAAAAACAAGACCGAAATAAACAGACTTATTTGTCAGGCGTCGCCTTGGGGCACGACAGAGTGATACACCCTAAAGTTGGAGAAGTAACAAAGACGTAAGACGATCCTGTGCCTAACATCTGAAGACAGAGCGTCGACAAGCACCACTGCTGCTGACGAGGGAGCATTTCTGCACCAACACACACACACACACACGCGCACACACACACACACACACACACACACACACAGAGGCGACTGTACAAAAAGAAGGTTTAAAAAACAGCAGAACCTTATACAAGGACAGAGAACATTCACAGACGAAAGGAACAGACAGGCAGCGCAGCAACACAAACGAGACAGCAGCAACATATTTCTCAACTCAAAGATGAATCACAACAGACAGAAAAGACGAGGTAGAGCAGAGAGATGTATCACCGATGCAAGGACTAGAGCTTATAGCGGTGTATAAACAAGTTAGGTGCAGCACAGTTAAACACAGACGGACACTATACTACGAGAGAGTGAGAGGGAGCACAGAGACACTGCAGGCAGAGAAGGGGTGCACTTTGGCTTGCATGCAGACTCCCCTCTCTCTCTCTCTCTCTCTCTCTCTCTCTCTCTCTCTCTCTCTCTCTCTCTCTCTCTCTCTATCTATCTATCTATCTATCTATCTACCTATTTTTTGAGCGTTACGCCCTTGTCTTGCCTCTGGAAAAACCTCGTCATAAGTAAGTCAAAACATATTCTTTCTTTCTATCTCTCACAGAATAAAAACATGGAGTCAGACCATATAAGGAAATGACAGAGCAGACGTAGTGCGATGTAACAGTTTTAAAAGACTATATGGAAGCGACAAGGGTTAGAACTACGGCCACCCAGTCATCCGTGAGCTCTGTGTTGATGTCAATATTTCGGTAACATCGACCTTAATGAAATCAGTAAGTTATTCACAACCACCAGAAAGGTTTACTTGAAGAAAGATCTGCAAGTCCTACAGAAATGAACATGAAGAAACAAATCTTGCTTAAGTTAGCTGGAATCCTCTTGAACACCAGAATGACTGCCATCATAATGACTGGTTAGATGGTCTTCCGGGGTCTTGGTCAGGAAGCAACAGAGGTTTATCTATCAGGAGCGTTCCTTTACGACGGTCACAGGATGCGCCAAAGTTCCTGTGGTTGTGGCTGACGCAGACGCGAGTCCCCTCCCCCAGCGACTGTTAACCCATAAAACCTCCAATTCGAGTTCCAAGAACTTGAACACCTGAGATCGAGTGATGGAGCCTCCTAGGACCGAGGAGGTGATGAACAGAGAAGTGCGGTAATGTACATATATCACCTCCCCAGGAAGACTGTTACAGAGAATATAAAAAATGGGCGAGGGGATGTTAACTTTAAAGTGAATAAGCTTGGTAATATAAAACATAAAGGAGGGCGTTATATACAAGAAGTTCAGTTCTTATATGAATGGTGTTGGTACATGTTTGCCAACACATATAAAAGAGAGAATATGCTACACGTACACGAGTGGGAATATACGGCGACATTTGTCATACGTACGTCGTAAAATAAGACATCAAATACGTAAATGAAAGGAGAATTGTTCAAGAGATGAGAGAGGTATAGGGGAGAGCGAAATATGGGGAGGAGGATAAGCCCTGATAAAGGGAAGACAAGGGAAGAAAGGTAATAAAGGAAGAACAAAGAAAGGAAGGTAACAGAAGCAAAACGAGGTGAAACAGGTGATAAATGGAGAACAACGTAAGAGGCAGAGCAAGGTGATAAATGAAGGGCAAGAGATGTTATGTGCACGGTACGAGGTGATGAAAGTAGAACACAGTGAGAGAGGTGATAAAAGTATGACACTGCAAGAAGTAATGAAAACAGTAAACAGAAATGATTAAAAAAGAAAGTATGTGATAAAACACTGCAATGTGAGAGGTGATGATGCCAGTATAAGTCCAAGAAGAATAAGTAATCTTTAAGCTGTACAATGGAGTACTTACCAAGAGAACAAGTTGATCATCTGTTGCCAAGGGAGGCGCCAAGTACTTGGTGACGGGATCACAGTGAACATTAATTATTTCCTGATATGCCTAATGCAGGTAGCAGGTGCGGCCCAGCGATGCCCTCCTCCCAACGGCCCAATTCACTTTTCCTTTCATAAGTGAAGCTATTCCCTCCTAATGCCTCGCTGAGCTCATTCCCTGAATTTATGTTTTAATAATCTACTCAGCTCTTACGATTCCTTTTCTTTCCTTTGTCCTGATTGTTCCGACCGACTTGCAGGCCATACCATCCATTTGCAAACTCAAGAAAGTGCTTTGCGAGTCAGAGAGCTCAATAGAAAAATAAAATACACATAGTTTTTGAGTTAGTTGGTATTTTTTTGGATGAGAATAAAGTAACAAAACATCAGGACAGGATGACCCGGGTGATCTATCTAGACTTAGAAACTTAACAAACGAATTTTTTGTTGAAATTTCAACGTGTAATATGAACATGAACAGGATACTTAATGGAAAAAGTAGAGTTACTTTGTTAAAAGCTGAGCTCATTACATTTGATATAACATGTTACCAATACACCACACAGGTGACATTATCATAGATTATATTACCAAAAACGCAAAAAAATATGTGAAATTCCAAATTGTATAGACACAAAACATACTGCTCAAGGAGGAGCCGATGAGTTTGACAAGGTAGCGAGATTATAAGAAACATTGAAAAAAGACATCTCTATCTAGCACTTTCAACTATATTTTCTCAATGAAGTTCGTGTTCTCATTATAGACTTAAGAAAACATAAATACTCTTCATATCAACAAGTTTGTGGCGATAAAAGACCACTGGACATTTGGCAACACATAACTTACGACACCTAAACTTGTAAGAAGGTTGTAAAGATCAAATGCAAAACATATCCAAACATACACACATTCATTTGCTGTCATAACAATATCAGTTACACAAAAACACGACAAATGAGTCTCCATAAGAAATATATATATATATATATATATATATATATATATATATATATATATATATATATATATATATATATATTTTTTTTTTTTTTTTTCAAACTATTCGCCATTTCCCGCGTTAGCGAGGTAGCGTTAAGAACAGAGAACTGGGCCACTGAGGGAATATCCTCACCTGGCCCCCTTCTCTGTTCCTTCTTTTGGAAAATTAAAAAAAAAAAAATTGAGAGGGGAGGATTTCCAGCCCCCCGCTCCCTCCCCTTTTAGTCGCCTTCTACGACACGCAGGGAATACGTGGGAAGTATTCTTTCTCCCCTATTCAAATGTCTTAATATTTAGTACTCTCTCTCTCTCTCTCTCTCTCTCTCTCTCTCTCTCTCTCTCTCTCTCTCTCTCTCTCTCTCAAAACAAAACATCCATAGCATTCGTAGGAAGGTGAGAGAGAGAAAAAAATAGAAAAGTCACATATCGTTCACCAGTAACAGCTTTTCCTAGTAGAGCACAATTTTGTGTTATCCCTTATACCAGTCTCCACTTTATCTCAACAGGAAGCATGAATCAAACAAACTGTTGACTGGCAGTCCAGTTACCTGTGAGATGCTCTGATTAAAGTTAACAAAAAAAAAATCAGGAAGGTGTCAGGAAAAGCTAACACTGCCAATAGCTCAACCAGGTAACGAATGTAGAACTAAAACAGTAAACACATTAAGATAAACGCAAGAATGATTGAAAATGGAGAAAACTAAGAAACAGACAATCAATCGTCAGGGAAAACCCTAACTGCTACACAGTAATATGAGACAAACGACTCGCAAACAACCATCAGTTTGTGGACTTGACTAAAGGAAACAATCAACTGTCGACTAGGATGATCCTACGTGCAAACAACAAACAACTAATGAGGTTGTGACTACTACACACACACACACACAAAATCAAGGTCCGACTCTAACCAGAAACCAGCAAACAACTGCTGAAAATGTGGTTACAGAAACAAATCTTAAACACCTGATAAGGTCACACTACAACTCATAACACAACACTTAACAACTCTAACTGCAAAAGACAAACAACAAATAACTGATAAAGGGCAAACAGGCACCAGTCTGACCCCCCCATACAAACAACACTCTTGCTACTGGCGATGCCTGCTGCTGCGTACGATCAACTGCCGCGTGCCTCGCTACGACACACAAACAATCATTAACTGGCGTGGCCCTGATTGCAACACACAAACAACAAATCAATCAACTCCCCCGGCCTAGGGAGGGGGGGGGGGGGTAAACAGTTGAGCAACAAACTAATTACAGAAGGAGAGTTGGAGGCTTGGGCGAGGGAAGACGAGGAAGCTGGCTGCACACAAGCAAAAAGCCTATCAAAAGCCGGGGCGCTGTTAGTAACGCCGACGAGAATGGCTCTTGTTTACTGCAAATCGATACTCGCCAATGCCAGAAAAATGGAAGGGCGAATAAGAAAGCATCAAGGGATCGGAAGAGAAGAGAGGATGGTGATCAGGAGAGTCCAAATATCTAAGTCTGTGGATTAAGAGTAAAGGGTTTGGAAGCGAAGACAATCGGGTAGGTGGAGTTTACATAATCAGATTGAGATGAGACGTTATATAGAAGAGGAAGAACGAGTGATATAAGTATATGTGAACAATTATGATAGGATAATTCTTTTTCGTTTCTTAAAGTATACTGAAACACACTGTAATCATATAAAGTGCGGAGTTTGAAGGTGTGGGAATATAGACGTGTTTGTTACTCAGGTGAATGTAGCATGAGGAAATGTGTGTGTAAAAGGGAGAGGTACGCGGTTAAGGAGTGTGTCTGTGTTAACAGTGAAAGTGCGTATAAGAAAGAGTGTATGTGAACAGTTACAGTGTGTAATCAGGCAAATTGTATACTCAGTGTGTGTGAACAAGAAGTGTGTCGGTAGGAACTATGTTAACTGGAAGTGTGTGTGAACAGGGAGTGTGGGTGGTCATGTGCGTGTGGGGGTTTGGGTGTCGGGGAAGGGGTTAGAACAACTATATCGCGAGAGATATATAGCGTCAGAATATCTCAAGTGAGGAGGATGTGTATTAGTTACTGGTTAAAGAGTGTGACTAAAGAGAGTATAATGAATCGTGAGAGCCTGCGACTATGAAGTGTGTGAAGAGATAAAATTTTTAGGCTTAGAATGTGTATATGGCAGTTTATGAGGAGGACAAGTATATGTGATGAGGTGTGTGTGTGGGGGGGGGGGGGGTGAGATACTGTGAGTAGCTGGGATGAGAGTGGGTGTGGCAACACAACATAGATGAGGTAGATATAAGAAAGAAGCAAATACAGACCATCTGGCGCAGCCTTCTACCGGTTGTATGAAAGTGGAAATCTCATTGAGGCAACCATCTGAACCGATATAAACATTCCTGGTGTATGGAAAGTGGTGCGCCTCTCTCTCTCTCTCTCTCTCTCTCTCTCTCTCTCTCTCTCTCTCTCTCTCTCTCTCTCTCTCTCTCTCCTCGAGGAGGTGCCTCGCTCACTCTTGACGGAGGTATCCTAAATGGATACTACCCGACTCCTGTGCAGGAGCGAACCTCAGTTGAACAGATCCTGCTGTTGTTCGTAGCACCGCAAGAGAACTACAATAAAACTATGACGTCATATATCCCTTCACAAGTTGCGTAATGCGGCAGTTAGCGTAGCTGGTACCAACAGAAACACTCGCCTTTTCTTGCTTTACGCTGACATAAACATTTTCCCCACACCGTTACCACACGTTGTGTCGCCTCACACATCACATCGGAAAAGAGAAACATGTCTTACTCTCAAACGGTCCAGGAGAGTGACAGAAGCTGAGGGTATTAGTTCTCTTCCCAGCCGAAGCCGAGTTCCCGAGTCACCCGTAGTATATCCGGCAGACCCCCTGTCTGCCACCCCAGCCAACCCTTGCCAGGCAGCCCTGCCACATCAACACACCCTCGTCCCACTTATCTCTCTTTCCTCTTAAATCTCTCCTGTCTCACCGACTCTATCGAATCAGCGTACAGTCAGTAAGCACCGCAGTGATCCTATGATAAAGCTAACCAGGCTAGGACCGATTAATCACGTTAGGTCTGACTGTACGTGGCACGGCCCCCCTGGGTGATGACTGACGACTTATGTGTTGCCAGATTTATCCAGCCGGGGAGACCATGGCCAAAACCGCTAGTAACACGAGAGTCAAGGTAAAAAGAAGACTTAAAGGAGTGCGTCATCCCAGGTACATATGGCACTGGTATTAAGGACGTGATGAAAAACTGCAGTTGGAGTTCAAAGGCCCCTCACGTCTGGGGGTTCTGAATAGCAACAAACTCATGCAAGTTGAAGTTATTTATGCTGTACGATGAGGCGGTATATCTGTAAATTAACTCCGGCGTTTAAAGTACCTACGGTTCACACTGGGACACTGTACTTTCACATACATATGAAGAGAACGCTGTACTTTACAAGCACCTCTCCCCCCCACATTACGATCGTATATATATACCAAAAGAACAAAATGAGATAACGGCAATAGTACATATCATTTCAACGAGTTGTAGATTCAATGAAGAACTAACATAACACAATCTGTGCAGTAAAGCCATACATGCAACAGGAATTTTTCACCTGCAGTCCCTCAGTCATGATATTTCCATCACCTTGGGGCAAACCACCAGCTGTAAATAGCCGTGAGAGCACCTGACCGCTGGACAAACAAGGTGATGAGTAACTGCGTCGAGGATGAGTATAAATATACAGGTTTGCGCAGTGTATTATTACCGCCAGAACCAATAAACAAGTTGGCCAGAAGGTAAACAAACAGGTAGAGACCGGTGGACGCATGCTTGGGGCCCTCCTTACCTACTGACCCGTATGAGCATGCTGCGGCCCACCCCACCTGCTAACCCGTAGGAGTATGCTGCTGCACGCCTCACCTGCTGAAACGTAGAAGCATGCTTGAAGCCCTCCTCATCCGCTGATCGGTATGGGGCTTTCCTCACCAGGAATGGCATGCTTGGGCGCCCACTTCACCTGCTGAACGTCGAGAGGGAAGCTCACGAAGGCCAGGTCGCAAGGGGTACCACCACAAGGAAGGGAAAACTCTTCCTGTCCTTTACATTCTACATCAAAGACAAACTATCAATAATCCTCATGATCATGTGAGCGAATCAGCAGACCATGCGAATCTAATCACGGGGAAAGAGTGTAACAAAATCATGGAAACTTCAAGAAATAGGAAAAAGAGCAATGCAATACAAGACCACTCTGCCAGAAACTGGGAGGCTCCGACTCCTGTCTAGATCACTGCGGGAAATTCAGTGAAATCGGATCAGCCGGCTTTCCCAGGCATCTGGGAGTGAGGAAAATCAGATGCGGGAGAGAAGAGAAATGGCTGTCGAGTAGGAGGGGTGACTGACTGCCTGCAGACGCCAGAGGGCCAATGCAGGTGTCACTTCCGGAGCAAGCCCTCTTGCTAGCTGCTAATAGCAATTGCTTGTAGAAATCGGCCGCTAGTGGAGTTTAGACAAGCATTCTGCTATGTTCCTGCTGCAAATGTGAGAAGTTTGATGAAGCAACTCGAGCTAATGGTGCCTTCACGTGCTACGGAAAACAAAAGAAGTGCCAAGGCTGTGAGCCATAGTTAGAAATCCTCTCTATGAACAATGGAGGGACAGGACTGCTAGTGAAAGACGCATGAACACAGATACACCACAATATAAATCACTAGGAAGTGCATGAACAACTGGTAAGGACGTAAGGAAGTTGAAATCGTGACGTTGAGAAGTTAAGATCATCTTCTATAATCCACTGAACATGGCAGTACTACTACTGGACAAGAATTCGACAACTGGCTTTGATTTTCAAGCTTTTTGACCTGACCCTTAAAGGTCTTCAAATTAAAAGAAAATATAAAGCAAGACTTTACTGTGAATGTAATTCAAACTTATTTCTTAAAACTAAAATCATGTCCCATAAAACAGAGACAGAATTCAATATGTGATGCACTCAGCAATTCATCTACCATTGGGATACCGTACACCACAAACCACGGGGATTAACAAAGGTGTCTTTGTTAAACTTTATCCACTTATGGTCATATCTTCCTCATGTCCACTCTCAAATTACGTGGTTGCATTTCTTACTATGTAACTACGACCAGTTACCCAACCTGGTGCAAGCATCAAGGACACTAAACCAGAGGAACAAGGAAGTATGCAGGTCTGTGCCTGAAGGTAGTGGGCGGGTCGGTGTTTACATCAACATGCCCAGGAAGTTTCCACCTCAAATTAGGCCTCAAGTGGCCGCCAGAGACTGATTACATAAGCTGGCCAGAGTGTTTGCCAAGTGATCCTTCAGCCCTACTTTAGAGGCGGAAGAACCCAGCTAGATTGGTGCGTTAAAAGACCTGACATTTCTAAACGGAGGAAGCAGCATCCTTATGAGCAATTACAGGTGATGGTTGAGAGCGTGGCATATACACCTCACCTCCCCGCGGGGGATGGTCGGTCTTGTTGCCACTTCCACGTCTGAATACAGATGTCTTGTTTACAGATTAGCGAACCGGCTTTTAACACGGGCGCGAAAGGGTTTTTGCTTGAATATGAAAGATCTGGTGATACGATGAGTATTTTGACGGTGAGGCCAGTTGCAGGGTTACAAAAATAATCAGTTCAGCCATGAAATGAACAACCAGATAGAGTATCAATGAACGTTCTTTAAAAGATACTGTACACTGTTAGGTGGTCAGTTCTCGGTGATAAACTAAGACACTCTGATAACCAGTTGCATAACATTGAATTAGCCAATTAGTTCCATACCTTGTGTCAAGACTATTCTTCCCATGACTGTATAATAGGCTCTGCATAACATGAATACCCAGCACAGTTTGTCATTCGAACAGGTTTGCCTTGTTTGAAAGGCCTTTAACAGAAGACAATAAATTAACAAAGACACTCCAATTCTTTCAGACAAAAAAGTATTACGACCATGAAATTACCCTTACAGTTATCAAGATTTCCAGTATTCTAAAATAAAATATTTTCACTGGTTCTACATCTCCCATAATACCACTCATCATCATCTAGTCCGTCTTTAAGTATATAACAAAACAAACCTTTTACCACGACTGTACAGTCCTTGGGCATGATAGCGTGGCCCTTGTTCTGACCCTCAAGGGTCACATCAAAGGCCACGAATTCATACCTAAGGGATGCACCGTTGCACACAAGGGTCGCACCGTCATCATCAACAGGTTACCAGCGTAAGGCCAGTGGCTATTTACAACTTCTATACACGACTTTCTCCTCGTTCACAACCGCTCGGTTATGTTGGCGGCCTGCTGGACCAGTGACCACCACCTAATTCAAAACCCATTCTAATTTGAACAAACTCGTCAACAACGGAGCATCGGAGACCCGTCTGTGAAATAAGACAAGTGCGCGCGCTCCGCATGGGCACTAGGGGTAAAAAGGAAGATTAAAGTCTCAAACGTGATTTCAGGATATAATTGCCAACAATATCGAGGCAAGAAAGCTCATCACACAAGACTTCTGCTAGGAATTTCTTCTTCATCTGCACTGACGGATCGACCTTAATTACGTAATTAGTGTTGGGCTGACATCCGAGGCCGGATCCTGGGGCCACTTTGGTGGTTCTTCTCAACATTCTTCACAACACAAAAGAATTCTGTCCCGCTCGCAAACCCTACTGATTATCAGAATATTTTCTTTAACCCCTTGAGCTAGACAGCGGGACGGCGCGATCCTTGAGCACGATGGGTATGTCTCTTAAACAAGACGGTACAACCCTTAGGTATGATGACCCTTAAGGGTAAGGTTAAAGGCTACGGGTCGAATCGTCGTGCTCAATGACCGCATCGCCTTGACCGATGACTTCAAATGTGTGTTTCGCCCACAAGTCTAACACGTACATGTAACTATAGCGAGGCGAAATTTCATATCCTATTTCACACAATTTTAAGCTTCGGACCTTTAAATAGCAATTGTCAAGAAACGTTTAACCACACATACTCTTGACTACCATGCTACCGTACCCATCTACACAAACACACACTCACTGTACTCCTATCCTGTCGACCATCAGAACCTCAAACCAATGTTCAGCAGCCGACTGGATATCTGGCTGATCACGTCACATGAAATAGTTTCCCCTCGTCCTGTTATGTGAATTCTGAGAACAAAACAGTGAAATCTGTCGTCAGCATTTCCAGCATTATCCAAAAGAATTTAAAGTTTCTTGCTGAAGAAATCCTGCAGACCATAACTTAAAGGGACAGCTAATAACGCTTGGGTTCCACTTGAAGGTGACAGCGATACATCATCCCAGCACAACACTGCTACCAATATACCACCATTACTACGCAACTGAAGATCTTTGAAAGGACACAAGGACACACCACCGTCCAAACCAAAGTGTTTACATTTTCATACCACTTCATACCAATGCGACAAGTATAATTAGATGAAAAAAATTACATTACGAGGATAAAGATTTACAGCAGGGTTACGTAAATGAACTGATAACATACAATGTTGTGTGCTGGTAAACAAATGATGCACAAATGTTTCAATATACCCAACAAGGCATTACCCAAGATACTAGAAATCTTACTTCTTAATTTCCAAACAAAAATCCCACATATACAAGTTATTAGCAGCGCGTTCCATTAACACAGTGGAGGCGGCGTTTTACCCCCATCTATCACTGCCTGACTTCCGTGCCATCATAAGTAAGAAGATGAGGCCTCAGCTGTGGCCCGGTCACCAGGCTGGCCTCCATCATGTGATGGATGGTGAGGCTCTGGCGGTGCTGTTGTGGTGAAAGAATGAGGCGTTGTGGTAATGATCATACGGTTATGTGATGTGACGGAAAGAACGCCTTGATGATCATGCGGTGATGCTGACGATACTGTGGTGATGCAGGTGTGGTATTGACCATTTTGGAATGCTAGGGATATGTTAATGTTAGTCATTATGTGATGGTCAAGACATGGACGGTGAAGGTTTGGTCGTAGTCCCATACTGATAGTGTCGCAATGAAGGCGAAGTGTTATGGAGAAATAGTGTCACAAATAGTGTCACAATGACAAGATTAAGATTGTGATGATAAGGTTATTACGCTACACTGAAAGTATTGTGACTAGGAGCATGGCTGCGGGTGTCACACTAGATGTGATGGTGAGTATAGAGTGTCATTCATTCGAAGTCGACAGCGGAATATGACTGGGTGGACATTGTCACTCGGCACTGGCGTGTGCAGTGAACCTGTCACACTGTTTTGTGAAACTGCAGTGTACTCTCGAGGTGTTGTAATGGTGAAGCACTGGTGAGTGTTCAGTATTAATGATGATGCATCATCATTTTCGTAAGATATATATACATTACAATCTAGCTGTATCGCTCCATTATAAGTAACCTTTTATTTCATAGTCACGGTAACAAATCAGTTAACCAGTTCTTGATAAAATCGCCATTCTTTAACAACCAGTTCTGTCAAGGTCACTAGGGATATGTGTATAAATGAAAAACTCCGTCTGTTCAATATTTATTTGGAATCTGAACAAAATGAACTTGTCTCCATGAAAACAAAATGTCATCCTCCACATGGTATCATATCATGTACCCCGCCCAGAATTCCTAAAGAAAAAAAATCTTAGACTACCAAAAAAAGCACCATAGTTGATATTTTTTCTTCCCTTTAACATTTATAACTTCCAAAATGAAGAAAATAGGTTTATGGTCTCTCCAAATTACATGACCAATTATATATATATATATATATGTATATATGGCAGCCGTCTTGATTTACAATTTTCTAGGAAAATAACTATATAAACAACAACATTGATTATAACAACTTTTACAAAATATCAAAATTACAAGCAGAAGCGTTAGCAGCACGTCTTGTTGTAAGGCTTATTATTAGACTTGACTTTGAAATCTGTTCCCGTACGAAAATCATTGAAGGTTCTTGTTACCCAGCGAGTCCTGGGAGAGAGAGAATAAAGTGATATACAGCAGGAGAGATCACGTACACAATCTCCATGACAGTTTTGTTATTTATTACATTCATCAAATTTCAAGAAAAGTTGTTAAGACATTTTCCGCTGAACACCTGACCAGGTAACCAATTAGCTGTCGTGACCAACACAGAGTAAATAGGCGGTTGAGGGAAAACTAACACTGGAACAATGGTAATGGGACCAAGCAAGAAGTGTATAAAATATTTCGATATTTTCTAAGGCTAGGAATATACTCAGTGTCTAATTACCGGCGACAATTCTCCTCCTCAGTCCTGGTGGAGACACTCACAGGCAACTAATCACCATTCAGAGTACAATACTCGCCAGAGGTACTCAAGCCATCATACACTCTACCAGCAGGAGTTGCTGCCGACCGTGGCCATCTCGGCCCTCAACACTACTGATCTCACAAACTGCTTATCATAACAGTCAATAAGCAGTTGTTGTTGTTTTCTTTTCTTGCTAAAATCATGATTAACGATAAGTATGTAAACAAAATTCAACTGGGACACCACAACACTTTGTGTAGGAAGGTTGGCAGTACTGGATAGTGAGGTATTTTGCCTGACCCGGTTGACAGCACTGAATGTTGCTTGGCATGAGCGTGTCTGGCGAATACAGGCCTTTAAGAGAGATGGACTCAGTGCTTTATTACCCACAAAAATACTTTCAAATTTTGGCCTAGAGCCCTACACTGCGTTTACATTAAGCTTAATTTTCCCATTAGCATCATACGAAAATTGAACCTTAAGGAACTACCAGGTAAGGTTCAACTTTGCCTGTCAGGTCACATTTCTGAAGCAGATAAGAGAACCAAGAGTATGGAGTAACAGAACACAAGATTCCTTTTGTACTGAAGCAAAAGAACTTGGTGAAGGTCGTGATGACCTCGCCGTCATGAATGACCCGGCGAGCAGACAGATCTGATATGCTTACAGAAATACAACAGTATTGCAACCAGTCATTATGTTGACTCGTACACCAGACACTCATAATATTTCATGTTGTGGGTGGCCTTTAATACATGTCTGTATTCATGGAATACAATCATTCTCAAGATTTTAAACGAAATTCTTTTTTTGACGAATGGAGCTGAATGCAGAACTAATATAATCTTAAGGACATAAAATCTAAAACCATATTAATGTGATAAATGAGGATACAGAACAAGTGACAATACCTTCTGAAGAGTACAAGCGGCGACACTGACGAAGTGAAGGAACTTTAGTCATCAGCGACACCCTGTCAACAAGCCTCCCCATCAAGGTTGGCTGGAAATGACTCACGAACAGGATTATATTACTGGCTGTAAAAGTACTGATGTTCCAGAGTAGACGACCTGTGAAAGGCTTATTGCAGATAAACATATTACGTTTCAACAAGATAAGTTGTCTATACATATATGTACATACAAACATACGTATATATATATATATATATATATATATATATATATATATATATATATATATATATATATATATATATATATATATATATATGCGAAATGAAAAGGACAATCAGCAGTATGACTGGTTGCAGTGTTCTGATTACTGACATTGTGGAAAATTAAATATGGTAAATGTGGCATTGATCAGACATGATATATACAACGAGTCAGCCAAGACGTGTGTTTCTGGTCTCTGTCCAAGACTAGTTCACTACTTCATGAAGACTAGGTAACGTTGGGAGCAAGGAAGTATTGACTAGAAAATAACGATAAATATAAAGGATGGAACTGGTACCAGTGAAGTCTACACACTAGAAACAACCGTTGCCCCAGCAACCACACCAGGGTAGGTCTATTGCTGGTTCCTTCTTTTTGTTGGTGTTGCTGCTGCTTTTGCTGTTGGCACTAACGGAGCTCTTCTCAGAGTCTCTACGAGCACCGGCGCCCAGGGGCGTGATGTCACTAACGTCGTCATTAATTGTATTCTCACTAATGCTCTCCATCTTACTTAGTTTTTTCTTTTCTTTCTCAGCAGCAAGTTTCTGTTTGCCAGCATCGTACGACATACTACGGCCGATTTTGAGTCTGTTTCTAATGGAGGCGGCACAGCTGTGGCTGGTGGGCAGCAAAGCCTCTTGCTCCGACCCCGAAGCCTTCCGCAAGATGCCGTTAGCTAAAGGCATGGGGCCCGTGGACGTGGTGGCCACGTGTGGGTGGTGCTGTGGGTATTGTGGGGTTAGAAGTCCGCGGGGCGGCGCTGGACCTTCCCTTGGTTGCTCGTCGAACACCACGGAGTTGGGGCGTGGCCGCGGAGACTCCGGGGGGCGAGAGAGCCTCCGGCCAGTGACTGGAGAGCCGCCCCCTGTACTCCCTGTGGTAGTGGGGTTGTCAGCACCTCGAGTGCCCCGGAACAATGAACCGGCCCGCAGTACATGTCCAGCTGCCAGGGGCGTGGAGGGGGCTCCTGTGCCCACGGCCAGGCCACCCCCACCTTGGCCTGGCCCTACGGGATCTCGGGGGTTGTTTTCACGCACCCGTGGCAAACCACTCGTGGCAGCTGGTCTCTCCGGCAGCTTTAGATTTACGATACATCTGCTGGAAAATGTTTTTGAAGACTTAGAGGTCACGCGAGCATCACTCTGTATACTGGTCTCCGTTCGAGGTATCCCATCCCGTCCCTCAACACGCTCACAAGACTTATCACTGGAGGATGGTTCAGAACACTGTCCTGAATCCGGAGACACTGGGGTGGTAAGATCCGTTTGTGGGGCGTCAGGTGCCTGTGGGACGTGGGTACTGTGGGGCGTGGGAGGCGGCGCGGGCGCTGGAGGGAGCTTGGTGCCCCACTCAGGTACGTGCAGCTGTGCTGGGGCGTCGCGACCGTGCACCGTTAGCACTATGCGACACCCTCCCACAGTTACGTACTTGGGCAGCTTCACATGCTTCTTCAGCTTCATCCGCACGAACCGCTCACCAGTATCCACACCTTTATAAAATCGGCGCTCGAGCTCACCAATAATTGTACCAAATGCCGAGAGAAGGATGACCAGGGTAGCGTCGGCTATGTAGTGAGGGACACCGGTTAGGGCCACGACGATGGACTCTCGTGTAATGTCGATGAGTGGCACCTTGCCCCCACGCACAGTAAGGCCGCTGCTTAGCAGCTGTTGCAGGGCATCCCGACGACCCAAGCTGATGTACGCCGCACGACCCACCACACGCACGCCACGGATGGCAATCAGAGTTCCTTCTGCCTGTTGCTCAAGTTCGTCTATTATTTCTTGCGTTGTAATATCCCACAGCTGAGGCATTTCAGGCCACAGACACCATAACAGTATTGGGCTCTATGCTGTTGAGACGCACCAGTGAGGCCCGTGGGTTGTATACGGAGACGAGAGGCAGCCCCGCCTCGAGCGATGAGGAGGTGCCAATATTAGAGGCACTGCTGGAGGCGTAGAGAGGACCAGCGGGGCTACTGGGTGTTCGGGTGGCATTGGCGGTAGAATTGAGGCCAGCACCGAGAGACTGGCTGCGGTTACCGTCCAGCGGGCCAGAGAAGAAGTAGGAAGAGCGCGTGTAGTTGACTGTAGTCGTGTGGGTCACCTCGGGGGCTTCAGTCACGGGAGCGGAGGTGGTGGTGGTCGCTGCATCGTCTTTACACAGTGACAATTGCTGCACCTCCTTCACCAAGGCCCCAGTGTTGGTGCCACTTTTCAACTTTTCGATGACGGTAGCAGAGCGGCGCCTGATGGTGGAGTAGCCAGGGTCAGATACGACCTTGTCCCTAGTAGGCGAAGACGTCCGATCCTCCTCGGATGGAAGCGCCATCGCCAGAGGGTCTTCTGCCAGGTGCTTCCGTCGGTCGTAGTGAAATGATGATGCAAAGTCAAGAAGTTGATCGAGATTGAAATGGTCAGTTTGAGATAAGTAGGTATCGGAGGTTATGGGCTGAAGGGGCTCCCCTGGGGGTGACGAGCCCCCCTCCCCAACCTCCACATATGCAGGTGTGTCGCCAGGCACACACACCCGCACCGATCCCGGCTGGGTCAGGCCGTCTACTGGGCCGGGACACGCGGCCCCGCCGGGACCTCCCGTACACTGGGCCTGGCTGCAGCCCCCCGCCATCCCACTGTCCACAGTGGCCGCCTGACGCATTGTATACTCGACACTCCGCATCTTACCACTATAAACTTTTTGTAAATTTTCCAAATTATCTGTTTCTACATTAGCTTCCTCATCGTCTTCATCCTCCCCCTCCTCTTCGTTAATCTTGCGTCGACAGAACCTCTGCTCTAACTCATCTTCCTCATCTTCATCGTCCTCGTCACCGTCGCCGTCACTATCGCCCTCCATATTTTTAACAAAGTTTTCAAGTTTGTCGTACTCGTCACGGAGCGTCCACACTTGCTGCTTGAGAGTCTCGTTCTCTTTCTTGAGCTTCCGCAGGTCTGACTGGCCGCGATCCACCTCGGCGTTGATTTCGATAGTGCGCATGCGCAGCTCCTCGTTCTCAAACATAACACCGCGGCTAGACCGCTTATCTAGCTTGCGGGAAGGCTTCAGGTTGCCTTCCTTTTTCCTGGATCGCATCATGGTGGTAGGTGCGCGGCTGGCTGAGATGAGGTAGCGCGCGCTCACCTGCACCACGCGAAGACAACCCCGCACATAGCGGCCAGAGGCGCGCCCCCCGGCGTTAGGGGGGTCGCGCCCCCCCCGTCGGGACGTCCCCAATCCTAGTCACTTGGATCCGCAGGTACTTCTGCCGGAGGACGTGGACGAGGACATGGCGCCGCCGCCCCCGCCCAACAGCGGAGTCGACCGCATCGTCAAAGGCCGGGAGGGGCGGCG
Source organism: Panulirus ornatus (assembly GCF_036320965.1). NCBI lineage: Eukaryota > Metazoa > Arthropoda > Malacostraca > Decapoda > Palinuridae > Panulirus > Panulirus ornatus. The sequence continues at coordinate 11,511,437 of NC_092245.1, forward strand.
CCGTGCAGGAAGGGGTAGCAGCAGGGGGCAGGCGAGGTCGCGCACCACCTGCCGCTCACCATCACGGCACCATCTCGCTCTCACCAGGCAGGCACCAACAACTCCACGCTACCACCTCCTCCACTCCCACTTCGCTCCGCTTCACATGCGTCTCCCGTGAGGCCTCGCCCCTCGAGACTGAAATGTAAACATTATGCTAGACAAAAACAATGACACATAACATGGTCAAGAAACAACTGAAGACTTCTAACGTGTAAACTTTTCCCCGTGGCGTCAGTAAAACAGTGCAAGACGCGCGTCTATCAGCGCGGCAGTGATCAAAGGCTTTCCTGCAGGATACTTACATCACATCCTGAAGGCGGCGCTGCCACGCTCCCCACTCCTAGCGCGGCTGCCGACCTTCAAGCTGGAAACAAGTGAACTTCAGCCATAGCATGATCACCAGGAAAATTATTCTCTTGTGTTCTGTCATGAAACTGAAGAACACCGACCGACTGGCTGAGGTAAATCGTGAGAAAACGTGTATCAATCAGCAACAGTGTCTGTGACTTAGTGAATAAACTACGTGTTGGACCCTTCAGCATGACGATAAAACCCTTGGTATGGTAACCTATCCTATGACTTGATCCTTAAGGGGTCAGGCTAACAGTCATCATAACCTAAGGGTCGTACCGTCGTGCTCAAAAGGTTGATCTTGAGGCGAGGTCACTATCGTGAAACTGAGGGAAGGTAGACAGATGCGACTGTCGCCGAGGAGTCTACGGTGCAGTGAATCACCTGATGCCAGTACTTCTCTCCACACTGGGTGGAACAAGAACTAGCAAAACTACACAATGAAAGTTGAACGATGCAGGTAGGTGACTGTATACTGTATGACCTAGATATTGAGTGAGGACCAATCTTCAGAGAGTCAATGTTTACTACCACATTCCATGTCAGTTTGACCTACAATATGTCAGTGTGTACAACCCGGGCCTCAGTGAAATATGAATATGAGGTTTGCGACCAACATAAACTGTACACTTTACAGCCTATGGACCGCGTCAGGAAGAAAAATTATTCACTTTTTGTCACTCGCACATTTATATTCTACATGAAATATTACCTCACCCAACACTTTCCTAAACTTATCACATTACATTATTATGGACAACAACCTGCACTCTTCCAAGGGTATGTTCTATAATGCATGTTATCACAGAACACTGTACTCGGGAGCCTATCCGTGGCCACCATATTCCCCTAAATCATCTAGTTTCAGTTTGGGATATTGTGTGGTGACCAACAAAGATTTTCCTACGCTTTTTGTTTCTCAGTTATGGAGACCGCGAGGGCAGAAAATTATCCAAGTGATCTCACGGGGCATAAACATGGCAGGAAAGGAGGCCCAGGCAACCCCCAGAGACAGGGAAAACCACACATACAACGCCAAGAATGAAGAAAATGGGGAAAGGGGACGGTGAAAATAGAAGAATAAAATGAAACAATGAGAAAACAAGAATGGAAAAGCAGAGGAGGAGGGGAGGACAGAGACAACGGTAAAGAGAGGAAAATATGGGAAAGAAGGAAGACGGAGGAAACAAGGAGATGTGTGGAGCGCAAATGCGTGGGCACGGAGAGGCGAGGAAACATGATGGACAGACGAGATGGAAAACCTTTGGAAGATTCAGGGAGGGAATGGGATAAATGATAAAACAGGCAGAAACCCTTAGTTATTACACGGGTAGACTATGTTATAACGCTAGTAATATACCTCTGTTATAGCATATGGTACCATACTACCATACCTGTCATAATGGAGGCAGTAGCCCTGTTATAACACAATAAGTATACTTTTTTACGACAGGTAGTACTTTTTTATATCATGGGAAGAATAACTTTGTTATAACAGTAAAAAAAACTTTGCTTCTTCTCCATTCTTCCCTCATCTATAACACAGGTGGAGCACCTTTGTTGTAACATAGGTTGTAAACCTGTCATAAAACTGGTAGTATACCTTTCTTAAAAAAAAAAGGAAGTGTACATTTCTTATAACATGGGTCGTATACCTGTGTTATGACACGGGCAGTAAAACTTCCTTCTCGTCTCACTACTGGGTAAGGGAGATGACTCCATTATCTACTTTAATGACGGTGTGGGAGAGGATGATGTTAAGTAGGGCAGGAATGCGCAGGTTTACGAAAAGTGATGATGTTACGCAAGGAAAAAGTAGGGAGGTGCATAAGAGGGCAGAAGGCAGGCAGGCAGGCTTCCTCCGGCTTAACGTTGCACCCAGACAAGATGGAATGGTGGCGATGTAATACCCTTCAAGGCGACTAGGCGACTGGTAGGGGGGGGATTGGCGATTCATTGAGCCATCGAATCAGATTCTCAGCAAGCCGAGGATGCAGATTCTGCGGACGTAACCAACTATACAGACTCCACGGACGCGGGAGATCGACCACACATGGCCAGAACACAACATTCCTTCCCCAACCCAAAGGTGCAGGATAGTGAAGTCAAGAGACGCCCACTGTTCTGGAGAGGCCAGCATCTTCCTCTGTCCTGGTGAGGCACGATGGAAGGGAAAACAGTGTGCTGCATGAGGAAAGATTATAGAAGAAGTAGAAAGGAAAATGGAGGGAGCGGCGAAACATGATGGAAGAGGAACAAAGAAAGATGGAGGGGACAAAAGGAACATGACGGGATAGGGAAAAAAGGAATGATGAAGAAGGAAAGATAACGTAGGATACTGAGGGATATTAGGAAAAAAGAAAAGATTAAGGGGGCGAAGAGAGGCGATAGAAGAGACAGAAAAGACGGGGAGAAGAGGAATGAAGGAAGGGAAGGAGAGATGATGTGAAAACACCGGTTAATCATTCATAAGAATTGCATCTTTACATTAGTGAATTACACTGGCTAATCATACACTCACTAATACCACTGGAGAACGTGAAAACTTCCATCATAAAATCAGTTTACTGAGATTAACTAAACCTTACGCAATCACCCGCGTCTTACGTACACTCCGAGACACTGTCTTCTTCCCAAACAAAAGAGATGCATTGATTACCAGTTGGAGGGGGAAAAAAACTTAAAATGGGTCAAGTTAAACTCTGAAGTGGGCAAAGCTTACTCCAAGTCTTTCCTATCGTAGTTTCCAAGTTTTATTATGATGATATTTGTATTCCCTGACACAATGGGCGACAGAACCCCTCCGGAGGAAAAAAGCTAAAGTTAAATTCAAAAAAATTATTCCCTGAATAGAACAGTGCACGTTTCATTCCGATATCTTTCACAATCTCGCAGTAAAACCCAACAAAAGATTTCCATTCTCCCGGTGGCGGGCCGTGCGAACGCTCGCCTGCTGTTTAAAAAAAAAAGAGAGAGAGAAAAAAAAATCCTTCGAATAGGAGGATATATAATTATAAATCGTCACACAGGATTCATACAGTACACTCAACTCAACTTCTGTGACTGAATTACATGAATGTCAAAAACTGGAAGGCACGAGAGAGAGAGAGAGAGAGAGAGAGAGAGAGAGAGAGAGAGAGAGAGAGAGAGAGAGAGAGAGAGAGAGAGAGAGAGAGAGAGAGAGAGAGAGAGAGAGAGAGAGAGAAAGAGAGAGAGAGAGAAAGAGAGAGAGAGAGAGAGAGAGAGAGAGAGAGAGAGAGAGAGAGAGAGAGAGAGAGAGAGAGAGAGAGAGAGAGAGAGAGAGAACTGGGGAAGAAATAATTAGTCATTACAAGTGACAAAAATTCGAATATGGAGAAGAATTAGATACGGCATTAAATTTCTTAATGAAGGCAGGGGGATGTGAAGCGGATGAAGACGAGAGAGAGAGAGAGAGAGAGAGAGAGAGAGAGAGAGAGAGAGAGAGAGAGAGAGAGAGAGAGAGAGAGAGAGAGAGATGAGGAAAACCTTGTACGACGAGAGTCAGCTGGGATTGGTGGACGTGAGGAACCTTGAGATACAGTGTTCTAAACGTTGGTGATCAGCCATCACTGGTAATCATTCCGGGTAGGATCATATGGATCTCATTAAGCCATCCGACTTCTCACACGCTGAAAAACATCTTTGTAAAGTCTCACAACGATCTGATCTAGACTTTTCATGTTATGAGCAAGATTAAGTTGGAAACTAATGTGCCTGACTTACGACGACGAGAGACGAAGTCATGATGCGTAAGCGTAATAAAAACTGCCTTACAAAATCCAACTAAAAGTGTGTCTGTTTACCTCTGGTCATGTGTCTCATGCTCGACAATATACGATTACGATATTCACGTGAGCATTAAAAGTACACAAGCATGAATAACAGTATTCATCATCGCATAAATGTCTTAGATAAAGTAACATTAATAATGAGCGCGGAAAGCGAAACAATCCCAAAATTTTGAAGAGTGCAGGTTTTTCCACTGGGGCTACCAGAAATGTTGATGACCTAACCTAAAGATAATGGTGGACAGTGTGTGAATGGAGCAATGGCGGCCAGTCAGCCTCTTACCTCAGTTCTCAAGTGATGTACCCGGCACTCCAAGAGACGCCTGATCACTGTGGTCCTCTACTTCTGGTGGAATCTTGGCCTCACATGTTCCCTCTCCTGTATGCTCTCATTCTGACATTGTTGTTACTACTCAGCTGGAATGTTCATGTTTTTTGTTCATATATAAATACAATATCAGACACCACTGTAATGTATATTGATCTTATCTGAAAAGAGAACGTGTATTAAAGGCTGCACTGAATCAGCAGCCCCTCCTCCCCAGCACACTATCACCACACAGTATTATTTGTTTGGCATCTACATTATTTTCTAGTTCACAAGTTATCTTATCGATATATTATCTACACTATCTTTCTATGTCACACTGTCGTCTGCACCCACCGTCAAACTCATGAGGTCCACTTCTCTCCTCTTTGTATTTCACAAGATCACATTATCTTTTCACGGTTCAAGTTTTGCAAATCATATCAACTTGTCTTTTCATGGCAATATTCCAGTATCAAACAATTTTTCCAACACGTTGTATGGCAACACTTTGACATTTCCTTGGCAAATATTTTCAGACCATTATACTTCATCCGCATCACAGTATGTATCATTTGCACCAATAGATAGCATGAATTTTTTTTCTAAAATTTCTGATTCCTTCCTCAAATAACACTTTTTCCAGAAATGTGAAAATCATTAGTTTAAATCTTCCGGCCTGTGGCCAACACAATTCGCTCCTAATTATAACCAGAAATATTTACACACGTTCCCTCTAGAGCACACCAGACATCAAAGATGGCCTCATCATTTATTCACATGGGCTCTAAGAATCTGAGAAGTGTCCACGCGTCCTATTCCGGACCTCAGAGATAATGACAAGCTACAAATGAGACGCGTCTCCTGTGGCCTAGGGTGAATCTTAAGCGGAGGCAGAGTTGCAGATGTTCCCTGGTTGTTACATAGTTCACATGTCGTGTAATCTGTGTGATATACATGTACAAACACCTTGATGTCACAACCATAATCACACTTACAAGTTCAGGGTGAAAACATGAGTAGTATACATCTCCCTCAGCTCAGTCAAACATTACATAGGATACATGTGCTAATAATAGAATCTATGATAACTATACCACCATGCCAGGTAAGAGTTCATGCTATAGTTCATCCTTAGGAAATTCAATTATGTTAACCCGGACAAATAAGGAAGAAAAGGTAATGCTCAGGAACCTATATCTGCCATATGCCTGTGGTAATTCACACCTGGGGTACCACTAGACACGACGGCCTACCACACCTGGGGCCCCTCACACGCAAGACACACCACGTCCAGAGCCATATTGCTCCAGGACCCCTTACCGATCCAGGGGTCCTTCCAAACACTGGAACCTTCTGTGATTGGGATCCTCCCTCAAACAGGGGACGACCACTCATCAAGCATCAAAGCCGAGCCCTTACTATACCCAATGCCCAACAGTTCAGATGTCCACACCTGGCACATAAGATGTGTGATTCTGATCATGTTTCACAAAACAACCTTTATTACATCAGCTGGACATGATCAACCTTTCACATGTTAAACTGTGTGTGTGTGTATGTGTGTGTGTGTGTGTGTGTGTGTTGTGTGTGTGTGTGTAGACATCATTCTTGACATCAGCACCACCAATGTCTCATTGTCACCGTAACACTTCTACCACTATCTCACCATCACACCACACCATCACCACCAGAGCTTCTCACCATCACACCACACCATCACCACCAGAGCTTCTCACCATCACACCACACCATCACCACCAGAGCTTCTCACCATCACACCACACCATCACCACCAGAGCTTCTCACCATCACACCACATATTCATGGTCTCTGGTCCGAGGCCGTGGAATGAAGGCGGTTGTTATGTCTAGGAAAATATCCAACTCCATAAAAAGTGGGTTAATTAAAGCGGGATCCTCCTTGTTGTGGCCTTGTGGTGTCTCAACCACACTTCATACACTCTCCTTCTACTTATGATTCTTACTGAAATATTCAGAAAACAAAATAAAATCACCCAACATTGACAACATTACGATACATGCAAATTCTCAATCCATTAAGTTAACCCTTTGAGCACGACCGATAGTCCCTTAAGCAAGACGGTTGTGTTGGCGTGACCCTCGACCTGATACTTAGGAGACAGATCAAAGGTCACGCTACCATACTAAAGAGTCGTATCGTCGTGCAGACAGGTCAAATTTCACATAACTACAGAAACCACGTTTTGTTTGCAAAGACCACTCGACTTCAGTGTCCAGGTAACTACGATAACTACCTAATCAAAGACATAACTGGTTCAAGCAATTACAACCATCATGTAATGTGCATACATAACCACAACGACAACGTAATTACAGCGTCTAGCGAACTAAGTGACAGCAGTGTGCACGTAACTATGATAATAAATACGACCAGGACGCAATTACAATCTCTTGTAATTACGATGATCGCAGAACCACAAGCACAAGGTAATAACAAGCACTGAATGTTCAGTTCCTTCACCTCTTAATAAGCCTCGTTAAAGACCAAGAAATAATGTGGTCATAAAGAGAACTTTCTAATCGAAAGAGGTTTAACTTTACATTACCTTTACACGTAAATATCAAAGTACTTTGGAAAGGTGGGCAAGCAAATGGGAATTACAGAAAATTAAGGAGAGAAGGGAATTTAGTAGAGGATATATCAAAATATTATGCGAGCTGTGGCAGTTACTACACAATACAATTAACAAAGCTGTTGGAATAATGATGGGATAATGAAGTGAAATAGCAAACAAAGGATGGAATTTAAGACGTGCCAGCGATACTCATCATACTTATAACAAACACACAGAAAAAAATGGGGACCAAAACACAGACAAGAGAAAGACTGTAAGAAGTTTAAGCCTGTGACCCCACTCTCTTCCCCCAGCCCACCCCCACATAAACCAGGATAAAGTATTTGTAATTCTCGTGCAGTTCAGGGAGGTTCTAATGAAGAAACACACGCGCACCTGCTCCCCCAACACAACTGCTCTCTGGTATTACTTTTATCTCACCTGCAATCAGCAAATGGCCGAGCTTTTTATAGTTCTAATCCTCAGTCGATATAAGAGAAAAATCAACACTTTATAAATAACGTGTAACATGTTACAACAATAACCTGCTCTTCGCTATGATAAACCCGTCACCGTAATCTAACAAAAGTTGTACCACACAAGACACCTGGAGATCGCCACCACAACATCCACTACACTAGGACCAACGAAGAACACTACCACATCTACCACACTGGGAGTTACAGAGGCCAACACTACAACGTGTACCACACAAGCACGATAGAGAGAATCACATTAGACTATCACTTATCCCATCCTTCCAGCCACAACCTCCAGTTTGTTTAGCCGCTTCCAAACACACGACGAAGATAAACACACTTTTACATGAGGCCAAGCGCTGAAACGGGGACGAGTGCGATAAGCCCCTCGATCATCACGTCTCCCATCCCCCGTCCACGTCCCATTTACCCTCCTCCTTAACATCCCTTTCCACCCTCCTCCTCCTCCTCCCCCCCATCCCTCACTCCCACATCCCAACCCCCAACCCACACAAGCTTCTAAGTTTAGCAGTCAAACATAAACAGAGGAGCGCCCGCACACCTCACTTCTTGTGTACGTTAAGAGTCTTCCTCTTCCTCCTCCTCCTCCTCCTTCCTCTGTTCAGAAGCTTCACCCCCCCTCCCTCCGACGTACAGTGATGCACGTCATGCACATACTGTACACTATACACGTCATGTACACACTGTACTACTATACACGTCCTCACACGTTACATCAACCGCTTACCACTGTTCATGTACTCCCTCACACACGCCATACAACCAGAAGCTAGTAAATGTAGTTACAAGTTACTAGGCACTACCTAGTAACCGCAGCATCTAGTGCACGTGGCGGCTGGTGCACGTGGTAGTCAGAACCCCTAGTCATAATAAGAGATCGTAGTTTAAGCGTGAAATGCAACATCTAGCTTACGTAACAGTTGGTTCAAGTATCAGCTACTGCACGTGACACATGGTGTACACAATGGCTGACGCGTGTAGCATACGGGGCACATTTTGTGATGGAGCACGGGGCAGCTGGCGCAGACGTCACCATGTCACCGTACCTGAGTAATCCTGAACACTCAGGGAAAAGGCCGATCGGCCAACACTACCAGTGCCCACCCAGGGTTATGGAGTCTGAGAGTTACATATGATGTAGGAGGTTATGCGGCGATGAAGCCCCCTTACAGTGAAGGAAACTCCACTGTAGTCTTCCCTGTGCAGGGAAAACGGGAATTGTGTCTGTGTGTACACAACTCACACACACAATTCTCATTTCACTCAGTAACAAAGACCCTCTCGCACTTAAAGAAACAAAGAACCAATAGAGAAGGTCCAAAGGAGAACAACAAAGATGGCAAGACAATAAAGATAGCCGAGTTATTACGAGAGGTTACAGGTCATAAATTTTTCCCATTATGGAAAACAAAAGGGTAAGGGGTGACTTCAGGCTTCTAAACTAGCCTGATGATGGCAGTGAAAAGTTCTTCAAACGATGCCGAGACAGAACCAGAGGCCATAGCAAGACATTAAACAAGAATCTTGTTAGAACTGGTGTACAGAATTACTTTTATAGTCGCGGATGAAGGAAATAAACAAAGTGGTAACACTGAATGCTAACAGTGCACAAAATTTATAATTGCAGGATAGCGGATATGGACAACCTTTCTTGTACTGTACAATAAGGTAATTACAAAAGCACACACACACACACACTCACACACACACACACACACACATATATATATATATATATATATATATATATATATATATATATATATATATATATATATATATATATATTTTTTTTTTTTTTTTTTTTTTTTTTTTTTATACTTTGTCGCTGTCTCCCGCGTTTGCGAGGTAGCGCAAGGAAACAGACAAAAGAAATGGCCCAACCCACCCCCATACACATGCCCTGATTCAACCCACCGACAGCACGTCAACCCCGGTACACCACATCGATCCAATTCACTCCATCCCCCGCCCCCCCCCTCACCCTCCTGCACGTTCAGGCCCCGATCACACAAAATCCCCTTCACTCCATCCTTCCACCCCCAACCCGGTCTCCCTCCTCTCCTCGTTCCCTCCACCTCCGACACACACATCCTCTTGGTCAATCCTTCCTCACTCATTCTCTCCATGCGCCCAAACCACTTCAAAACACCCTCTTCTTCTCTCTCAACCACGCTCCTTTTACCTCCACACATCTCTCCCACCCCCACGTCACTTACTCGATCAAACCACCCTACACCACACATTGCCCCCAAACATCTCACCTCCAGCACATCCATCCTCCTGCGCACAACTCTATCCATAGCCCACGCCTCGCAACCATACAACATTGCTGGAACCACCATTCCCCCAAACACACCCATCTCTGCTCTCCGAGACAATGCTCTCGACCTCCACACATTCTTCAAGGCTCCCAGAACCTTCGCCCCCTCCCCCACCCCATGATCCACCTCCGCTTCCATAGTTCCCTCCGCTGCCAGATCCACTCCCAGATATCCAAAACACTTCACCTCCTCCAGTTCCTCTCCATTCAAACCCACCCCCCAACTGACTTGACCCCCAACCCTACTATACCCAACAACCTTGCTCTTATTCACACCCACCCCTAACCTTCCCCTCTCACCCACTTCACCAAACTCAGTCACCAGCCTCTGCAGCCTCTCACACGAATCAGCCACCAGCGCTGCATCACCAGCGAACAACAACCGACTCACCTCCCAAGCTCTCCCATCCCCAACAGACCCCACACTTGCCCCTCTCTCCAAAACTCCCGCATTCACCTCCCCAACAATATATATATATATATATATATATATATATATATATATATATATATATATATATATATATATACACACCACTAAAAACGAAAGCATGAGAATCCTGAGCGCTTACGTAAATTACAACCTCCTCAGAGGACTTGTTACAAGAAGAGAAAGTAGATACAACGGAGGTTATGTACACAGAAACGAAGAAAACACGGAAATGGGGTCAAGTGACCTTGCAAATACTGCGAACCGAGGTTGGTACAAGGGCCTGCGTAACCTACCATGAATCTGACCTTGACCTTCACCTGACATCTCCAGGATGACCTAACTCAGGTAAAACCGGAGACAAGGTTTATATATATATATATATATATATATATATATATATATATATATATATATATATATATATATATATATATAAAAGAGAGAGAGAGAGAGAGAGAGAGAGAGAGAGAGAGAGAGAGAGAGAGAGAGAGAGAGAGAGAGAGAGAGAGAGAGAGAGATTCAAAACTCAAAACAAAAGAGAAAAAAAAAATGGTTCAGGTTGAAGACGTATGAAGTAATATTTTTGTGCCGCCAACAATGTAGGTGTCCGCTGATGCCTCGACCCAAGACAGCAAGACGCAAACCTACCAAAGGAAGAGCTCGGGTTCGCAACCTTCGCATCAGCCAACCTCTGGCAGAACGAACAGGAGCATCTCCTGACCGGAAGCCCTGGCACCCTCCTGACCACAAGCGATCATGGATTACAGGAAACAACTCCGGCGCACTCAGCGTTATCCCACGATATCTGGTATAATGGTTATCCTTAACACATCTTGCTAACAAGATCAGGGAGAGTTCAGGAGGTCAGTAATGTGAGAATTAATGGTACATCTTAGAGTGTTTTCGGCGTAGGTTTTCAGTCTCTTTCCGTGGGCGGCGTGATATAGATCTCGGAGCATTTTCCCACGAACCGGCGCTTATCGCTGACTGTAAGCTGCCCGCCAGGAAGGGATTTAGATTTACTGTTGCCGCAGAACGGAATCCGGCAGAGCGCGCCATCTCCTCTCTCTCTCTCTCTCTCTCTCTCTCTCTCTCTCTCTCTCTCTCTCTCTCTCTCTCTCTCTCTCTTCTCTCTCTGTTTTTATTTCTTTGTACGTCCATCATTCTCTGTTTTCTCGGTCAGACTATGTCTGTACGTCCGTCAGTCAAACTTTGTCTGTAGTGTCTGTCTTTGTATCTAAGTCAGACTTTGTATCTACGTCTATCAGTCTGTCTCTCAGTCAGCTTATGTCTGTACGTCCATCAGTCCTTGTCTCTCAGTCAGACTTTGTCTATATTTGTACCAGTGTGTCTGTCTCTCTGTCAGGCTTTTATATTCAAATAGAAATACAAAAATATACACATCCATGCATACATAACAGATACACAGCCATGCATCCTCTGTTGTTAGCGTTTGTTTGTTAGGACACCAAACTCAGTCTCTTGCTCGTACACTAACGGTTACTTCGCTTCGTGTAATTGATATGTCAACTCTCTATCCAACATTCGTGGATATTTTTCTCTTATGTGTCACTTCCTCAGTATTTTTTTCACCTACCACGGATACACTTGACCTAATAATCATACTGATACTACTTTAATGCCCAACAAGACCATAAGAAAAAAAATGTGGGTTCAAACTTGTGCTCACATCATGCTTCGGCACCGTCCTAACACTCCGTTGTCCCTGGATGCGGACTATGTGATCCTTTATGTACACATTTCCAATCAAAAGCCGTGACCCACCAAGATCTCGCCTCATACGATCACTTCTGTACCGCATCACGACAGACGCGACACTCCACCCAGGGAACGTGCTGTATACATCGCGCGAACGGACGAGGTTATCGTACAGAGCTGCATATAGCATTAACGACACTGTGTTTCACGGACGTTATAGCGCAACCGTAGGAGACTATATCACGAAGAATGTACGACGTGGCTGTTTATCGCACAAACGACGCTGTATCTCCCATAAATGAGGCTGTACATCGAGCGCGAACGTAGCTGCATAATACGCGACCGAACGAGGTCGTTTATCGCACAATCGCTCGAAGCTGAGCTACACACGAAAGTACGACCCGGAGGTGTACTCTGAAGGTTTCAAAAAGGTTCTGTACATGCCAGGGTCTTCCCTCGTCATCCCTACAAACGTTCCGTTCTGTCCACCATTATCTCTGTAATCTCCGCCACACCACAAGATCGTTGCTTCAAGACGCTGTACTTCAGGAAAACACTCATGTCTCCACTCTGAACACATGAAAATGACAGGAAGAATACGGTCAAAGGCATCAAAATACCCGAGAGTTCTTAGATAGACTTATCATACTCCCAACACGAAAGCACTGTATACAGTCTTCCAGTATACAGCACAGTGCAGTCATGTGGAAGCACTTCACGTAAAGCAAGCAGCGACGTTATTCAATAATTTGCAATACATATGCATGTAAACATTCAGTACCAACTCATATACATATGCAAACTAATGACACATCTGCAACGGCACGAGAAAATAGCATGGCAAACATTTGCTGCCAAAAGTCACAATAAAAACAAGGTCTGCAAAGGCCATTTAGGCTGGGCGAGGCAGTTGTAGATACGGATAGCACAAACTTTTTCCCCAGGAGAATCGCAAAAATTGGAAATAGCGTCTTTAGTTCTTTCACGACCATCCTTTGTTGGAGAATACAGCCACTGTGACTCTGTTTAGCGAGGGATAACTGTGGGAGTGTGGAGTGAGGAGGTTGGGGGAGGTAAGCTTGGTGGGCAGGGGAAGCAGCCCTTGTGCATGGAGGTGAAGGAAAAGACTGTGGGGGGAGAAGCGCGAGGTGTGCGGGAGGGCGTGAGGGGGAGTGTTGCTGTTGGCGTATACAATGTGGCGGAGGCACAGAGGGAGTTGGATGTTTGGTGAACTGTTGGGCGAGGGGGAATATCAACATATCAGGAGTATGGGCATCGTAAGTGGCGCCATAAAGAGTGTGGACTTGGGAAATGTGGGGTTAGGAATGTGGGATGGGTTATATACGGTACGCGAATGTGGGCGTGGGAAATGTCAGAATGGTAATGAAGACGAAACATCCTACAACAATTCCCTTAGCATGAGATGAGTAACATCACACTATCCCTTAACACAGCATCCGTACAACACAACACCCCTAAACACTCCAGACATAATGGACGAATAAGGGAACGAGTAAGTGGATTCTTTACCAACCCACAGGGAAGCAACACAGTATCAACCAAAAATGGCCTCACTACTTCCACTTCACAGAGAGTCGCTTCTCAGAGGGAAAACATTATGTCCACTCACTGTTTCACTGCTATTCATCTTCCGGGCTATAAAGGCTGATCCACGTAAAATTCGCCATACATACTCCAAATGACTGGATCTTGGCTCGCGGATCAGAGTTAACCTGTTATAATACTGTGAGATACTTTTGTCTTTAATGTTTGTTCTACCATTCTTCAGACGTCATGGTAAGGCAGCGTGGGTGGAGTGTAGTCTGCCCCACACGCAGACTACCCCATGACTCTGAGAATTACGTTGTCTTGCTAAAACCATCACAATGACGAAAAAATATCTAACAGCCAAATCTTCAAAAAGGGAAATTTCCACAGACATGGATATTCACACACGTTCCGAGGAAATGTGCAGAGGATTATTCCGTGTGCGAGTCACTTGTGCAATAAAGAACACCTGTGTTCGTCAATGGTAGAACCTGCGGGATGTTTAACATCCCAGATGACAGTGAAATAAGCTGGCATGCCTGCCATTCAAACCCGAGTACGAACCAAACACGCGTGCAAGGTTTGCACTCACGTAGTCTGGGTCTGGTTATAGAAAATGTCTATGACAAACTGGAACGTTCAAAACAAGAACAAGTACACTAGTTATAAGCGAGGGGCTCTGACAGACTGTGCCGCTCCAACGCTGGTAAAATATAAAACAAAACAAAAAACAGACACAAAATAAATATAATAAAAATAAAAGCACTCGAGATAGATTTCCCTCCAGACCAGAGCTGACACAAGCGTTAAGGCCTCCCTAAAAACTTGCCACACGCGACAACTGCTGACCATGACAACGACTCATTCACGGTGCTCCAAGCACGGCAGTCAATGCCTTCATCCGCTGGGGCCACGCTCGCCAGCCAGGGGGGAGCCACCCAGCGAGTACATGCTATTACCGGCGTGTCTGCAGTTCAATTTTAACTGTTCCTGAGTCACGGGTAAAAGTGGTTGTGACAGGTGTAGCGCTACCCTCTGACGGAGGGGCAAGCTTAGCATATTATTACCCGACCGTTTGTTGCTTAGGGCGGTGGCGGTGCTCTCAAGAGGGCGTGGCCGTACTCACCTTCAAAGAGAGAACAATGACTAGAAACAGAGATACGTAACAAAATAAATTCAGAAATAAACAGAATTAGTCATACAAGACAATCCCTGCAAATGCAACCCAGAGAGTAAAGAGAACTCATAATGCATTCATAAACAGTAGAATAATATAAACACTACGGCGGCCATGAGAGCAAACCCTCTCCATCGTTAGTGTCAACAACATAATGTTAGGGTGCTATACTGTGGCACCCTCCCGGCCCCTCCTCCTACTGGTGATACAGTGACACGTTAACTCCTCCCTCCCCTCCCTCACAGCACGCCGCCTTACGACACAGCGAAGGGACTTACGACAACGCTCTCTGCCATACGACATATCACAGCGACTACAACACAGCGCGTCGTCTTACGACACAGTACATCACCTCTTATCATCTGACGGAGAGCATTCTACGTTGCTAGATTAGGTTGGCTGAGTAGAACGGTTACCTGAATAGGTTAATATACTGGGCTACCTGGACTGTCCTTAAATAAGTTGGCGTAGGTTGTAGAATGAGACATCTACGTGCAACTGTAGGTGGCAGAGGAAGATGAATGTGGGAATAATGAATGACCTCTGGTTCATACACAACCTGAGTGGAGATGGAGTCTGTCAAGTTGGAACAGTGAACTATGGCTGGAAGTTGGTGAAGAAACTAGACTGATCTTGGGTACTGAAGATCGCTCTGGGCTGTGACAGAGACACGATGACAGGACCAGACTGTGGCTGGAACCTCTGACTGCGAACTGATGGTAGGACTCGACTCCGAGATGAAAACTGATGACGACCCTGTTAACTATGGCTGGGGAGTGCTGATGGGAATAGACTGGTGGGTGAAGTTGCTGGGAGGACTGGGCTGTGGTTAACGCTGACGACAAGACTAGGTTATGTGTGGGACCCGATGAGCTCTGTCTCGATGTTAAGTCTGGAACTATGAACGGGATCTGACGCAAGGCCAGAGCTGTAATTAGAGTCTCTAAAAACAAGAATATGATTTAGGTTTAATGAAAGATGCTGGCTAAATATGACTTAAGGGTCCGCGTCCCCTTGGTTGCGTGGTGGGGCTCGGGTTTGAATGAAGGCTCAACCAAAGCATCTGGGGAGCGCGAACTGGTTTTGTCAGCGAAGGAGAGATGGCTGTGCCGGCATGGCGCCAGCATTTCCTTAGCCACACTACTGTGACGCCCACATCGTTGTGAAGGACGATGTTACTATGACAAAGACAGCCTCACGATGACTCTTGGAACTGTCTGTCACTAACTCCGATATCTATAACATTCTCATAACAAGATAACGTTGACAATATTGTGGAGATGCCGCCGTTACAAGATTGTTACTGTGACGGCTCTCGTGCTGCGCAAGCGCTGGCGCTGTGACAGCCTAGTAACAGCCTGGTCTGATCATGGTGCTTTACTGCGGCGACACCAGCACCATCATGTTACTGGCACCAGGGAAACGCAGTCCCTGTGACGGTGCTGTTACGGTGACGACACTGACTCAGCGACTGGGCTAGCACTAAGAAACCAATGCTCATCAAAAGGTTGAAAGTTTATATCTTATCGCTAATCTCAAGGAGAGAGGAGCAGTTTAAGACATTTCTTATCTAGCGTCTTTTACGCCAGTAGTTACAGAGTTCTCCATTCCCGGAAATACAACACCGGTGGCATTTTCATTTCTATTAAGTAATTCAACGCGACTTTTAAGCATCTACATTGTGTGCAAAGTTGGGTGAGTATATTATATGAAAGACCTAAACGGAAATCTTATCAAACTGTAAAGTTATTCCGTGATGAAGAAATGCCTTAAGATAAGCCTATATTACACTGAAAAAAAAAATCACATGAAAGATTAACTGACAGACAGACACCCGGAAACAATATACCTGCACACACACACACACAAGTGCTGCGTTGGCATTAGGATAGCTACAAATATTTGCCACATATGAACTTCAGCTCGTACACTACCCATATGCATATCGAATCCTTCCAGAATTCACAGTTACCAAACATTTGTTTAGGGTCTTTTTTATTTTTTCTCTCCTAACAACCACTTAGAATTAGTTTACTCTTGCTATCACGTGAGTACAACTGAATCAGACAGCCACTTCAAGCTTGATATTCACTACAGGGACACGCATACAATGGGGGAAAGAAATGGTGGAAAGAAATGGTGGAAAGAAATGATGGAAAGAAATGGTTGAATAAATCTTTAGGATCTATGGATGAAAGAAGTCACCAGTTTCTCCAAGGCTGTATAGAGTGACCCTGTGCCAGTTTCCCGTGTGAGTCGCAAAACTGGTTCATCGTATTATATAGAGAGCTTGCTTGCGCAATACGGTATACAGCCCCCGAGCTGCAACAACTGCAACACATATAAAACAAATTTATGGTGAAGATATGCCAAGGGAGGAATTTGAAACTTTGCTCCCTCAGTTGCGCTGCGCTGATGCTTGAGGATGAAGATGACAAGAGGGAAACACGTTCACGCTCGTCTTCTGGCAATATTCACAAGATAAGTCCAGTAAATTTGCCACAATGAATGTTATCTCGAACTAGAGATGGATTAGAAACTTGTTAGTTTGTCCGAACAGTGTTGCTGGAGGCTGGGACGTGGACAGTGGGTGCCCTGACGCCTCCTGCCATAACTTTACACTGTTGTTGGAGGTTGGGTGTGAGGGGGTCGACACTGTTAGCCATGTCTTCCCAATGATACTACAAGGCGGAAACGTGAGGAATGCAAGCCGGACGTCTACAGCAACACAACAAAGAGCCTGTCATCATACGGTACGATTTAAGTTCCGGCTGAAGCACAGCAGCTTTGGTTTTCTAAGTCTTTGGCAGTACATCTCATGAACCGCGCTGGGATCATGCAACAATGTGTGTCCCACACTAAATCCTCACAATCTCCACCCCCAACCCACCCCAGATGAGATCCGGTAGTGGTGTGCGGACAGCTAGAAGGATACGAAACCCTGCATTACGACACTCTCGCCCTGCTGATCGTGTAGAGTGATTCTGTGTTGCTCGTTGTGTCATACTTTGTCTTGCATGGCGGCTTTACTATTGTAGCCAGCTTGACCGATGCTTACATAGGCAAATCAGTGATGCATCTTCTCACAAAACCCACGGTGCTTACAGCAGATTCCTATTGTGAAAATTTAATGTAGTATCATACCAATGCAACAGATCTGTTTCAGAGGTACTGCACCAAACGTATGCGTCCAAAAGCAGGCCTGCAGTGCGGCAAACAAAAATAAGCTTCTGTGAAATACCATTTATCGTTGGAATAAAGCGTCGGGATGTTCCACGAAATACCAGATACTCCCGGCATTAGATAAATTGCGAGTCAAACACGTCATAACAATGTCGCCCCCTGGACACTGTTACCACTGCAGGCTCCCCACCTGGATCATCACCTACATGATAACAAACAGTACCACTGTGATTTTTTTTTTTTTCAATGACGCCCAGTATGTAACCAAGACCAAGACATTCCACCGGAACCACGGTACTTAAAAAGGAGCTGTAAGTTCCATAAGAACCCTAGGTATCACAGTGAGACACTGATCCTTATACTTTAACAAGATCCCAGTAATTAATACAGACCACAGTACATCTTTATGCATCGGAAAGATCCAGGTGCTTCCTTATGAATAGAGAATTCCATCAAGATGAAGATGTGTAATGTATACCTATATCATTCATCGAGACGCAGGTCCCCAGTCAAGACCACGAAACGTCACCTAAATAAAGACGTCTCATTAATATTACGACGCATCATCTCGACCTATAGCTTCGCACAGACTAGGACACGCCTTTAAGACTTGGGAGACAGATGCTGGTTCTTCATAAAGATCCATGTTACTCAGCTAGACCGACTTCTCTCATCAAACCTAACTCACATCTTCCAAGCCGAACTTCATCATTAACACTCACTTCTCTTCACAAGTTCCACGTTCCTCATCAACATTACGTCCCTCTATAAGGCCCACGTCCTTCAACAAGACCCATGAACCTCATCCAGGTTCAAGACTCTGGCGCCTCCTCACATTTCCAATGTTTTTCAAGAGTCGTTTGCTTTATCAAGATCCGATTGCTTGGTCGAGGCCCCGGTGCCTCATCCAGGTCCCGGTTCCTTACCAAGACCCAGGCATCTTATCAAGTTACAGATGCCTCATTAAGCCCCTGGAACCTCATTAAGACCCACGATCCTTATGAAGTCATCGGAGACTCATAAAGATCAACGAACCTTATACAAAAAAAATCTTACTCAGATCCCAATTCTTTACCAAGACCCGCGTCCCTGAAGACCTTGGTATCTCGCAATGACCTGAGGCCTGGTTCCCTCGTCAAGACGCCACTCCCCTCACTACGGCCACGGTGGAAGCCCCAGTATAATAAGAAACGGAGAGAAACTCACCAATGAGACGGGATTCAAGCACCTTGTGTTTGTGTGTGTGTGTATATATATATATATATATATATATATATATATATATATATATATATATATATATATATATATATATATATAGATATATATATATATATATATATATATATATGTGTGTGTGTGTGTGTGTGTGTGTGTGTGTGTGTGTGTGTGTGTGTGTGTGTGTGTGTGTGTGTGTTCGCGCGCGCGCACGCGCAAGGTGACATATGTGGCAGTGAAAGGCGGTGTACACAGTAATATACGTGGCAGTGAAAGGTGGTATATACAGTGGCACATATAGGCAAGGGAATAAGGCTGCTGCAGTACCCCCAGCAAACTGAACCTTTAATGTTTGTTTACCAGACTTGAGGCAGACACGTGCGAGTGTGGGAAAAGAGTTGGCGGTGTGTTGGTGTTGTCCAGGGCCGGAGGAGGCAGGCGGTGTTCATCCTACCTCTTGATATTCCCTGTGAGCTGCGAAAGTGCTATCTAAATGGCTGACCTTCATAGAGCCACATTTCACGCACCTGCACGGCAAGAATCTAAATTTTCTGCAAAACTAGTGAAGATATTGGCGCTTCACGGCTGGTTTTTCAAAGTTTGAGTTTTGTGGAGACGGTATACGGGTATTGCTTTTCAAATTCTTTCCTTTGACAGAATATCTGTAGCTCTTAAAACTGTACCAATGTCCAGTGTCTTCCTGTAATATGTAATCACAGTAACTTTCACAACATTGATGTAACAGGTAAAAGTCCCATTCTATTTTATCAAACACCATTAAATCTGCTGTATAATGGTTTCTACATGTGTACGACCTGTGAATATTCACACTGCAGAAAATAGGTATCTAAAACTTACATAACCTTCCATACCAAACTTACATAACCTCCCATACCAAACAAAAAACATAATTTCGTTGTTAGCTGACTCACATACACATCTTCCTTCCCTACCCGTTTGCTAGACACATATGTACATCTTTCTCTCCTGCTCCTTACCTATACATACATATGTGCACCTTCCTCCCCTAACCCACATCTAGGTATATATGTACACCGTACTTCCCTACCACTTACCTAGATCCATATGTGCAACTTCCTTCCCCATCCTTTATCAAGACACACATATACACTTTCCTTCCCTACCCTTCCTTACCTACGACATACCTACAGACACAGATGTAATGTATATCAAAAGTGACAACAATATTCTGATTTAAGATTATTAAGTTACACACTCTTTCGTACACAATCACCATGATCTTATTAACTGATTTGTGTTTATATGGATCATCTGTCATCTGTAATGAAGGCGATATGTTTGTGATAATTGTGTGGAAAATTAACAATCACACATCAAGAATCAACTCTGCATATGTTGTGGACTCTACTGTCTAATATGGAAGCACAGTACTGGTAGTGATAGTCACGGGCTGAAAAACTACCACAGTCTACCATGGTGCTTCTGCTTACCGCATGCCTCAGTTACTGGGTACATAATCAATTCTCATGATCAGGAATTCCCTACAATACCGAGAGACCTGAAATCCAGTAGACTGGTGATTGTGGTCTGTCTCAATATATTCTGAATGTACCGTCACTTGACAAGGGCAGTGCAGCTAGACTCTCAGTGACGCTACATGGTGCACTGCACCGCCTATGAAAGCCATCAGCTCCCCAACGACAAACAAGATCTCCAACACAGTTCCTCATGTTTCACCATTACCCCCAGTACCAGGTAGTCCCCAGGTCCCTCCAAGTAGTCTCCAAGTCCCTCCAGGTAGTCTCCAGGTCCCTCCAGGTAGTATCGGCTCTCGAAGCTCTCACCAGGTCTTGCCGTGTTGCACAGCGGTAGCTGGTCACTGCAAGCATCATCATTCAACTCAAGCTGAGTGGTAAAGGTTAAGAGATCTAACAAGGGCACTTCCCATCTGTCTCTCACATGCCTCCATAAACAAAACTATTTTCTTTGGCTCCCTGAAATATGTTACACACCTGGAAGCGTTTGTGGTGCATGAATCTTATTTATAGATCCATTTTTCATTACTCAACGAAATGCATAATTCACTTATGCTGGTGATCACACTTCTCTCAGTTCAAATAAGGTCTGGAAGCACTTTCCAACTTTAGAAATATGTCCAAAGCATACTCAACACGTCAAACATGTATGATTCTAAATTCAGAAATCTATATATACCTTTGCGTTTGTTTTCCTCGAGTAAACACGTCGCCAAACGTGTGCACCAACACAAAATGGCCAACACTAGACACACATGTTTCAGTTCAAAGCGCAACGTCCGTCTAGCAGCCTCACACTTGATATCACTTGATTAACAAACACACGAACGGGAATTTACCCATTTGCATACACACACGCACTCCCTTATCCATCGGGTCGGAACACAATCGCAGACACAAGCACCATCATGGTTCGCGAATATTTGATGCTAACGAAGAGGAAGTGTCCCGGAAGATAACTGGGTCGTTTCAGTATCACAATCACCTTCACTATGATGAATACAATTCCTCAGTGACCTTGGTGGCAAGACTATGTGTCTTTTTTGTCTCAAAACACAACTGGTGGTGAGAGTAGGGCGATGAAGGCCAGAAAGGGAGAGTGCCAGCGGGGAGAGGCACCACGACCCTACCACGTCCAAGTTGGCACTGGGCACAGCAACAGACACCAGGGCCAACACACACACACACACACACACATACACACACACACACACACACACACACACACACACACTTACAATGACGGACACACAGATACGCAAATACACAGTGAAGTTCTTCAAACATTATTGGGATAGAATAACCAGAGTCCATAACATGGCATTAAGCACGAAACTAGTTAGAAAAGATGTGAAGAAGTATTTCTGCACCATAAGAGGAGTGGAAAATCGTTAGAAACTGAATGATGAAAAGAACGTGGACACCACATCAAAGCTCGAAACGTTGTATGATAGTAGAAAAACATGGGGACCCACGAGTTCACAATAGGAGGAGCAGCAGTGTGGTGGTGCGGGCGGGGGACAACTGAGGTGATTCGTTTGGACGTTCTGGGATACTTACACGAGCTAGTTAAGCAGAGGAGGTAAACAAGAGAAGACGCCGTGAGTGCCAGAGGCTTCTTACTCCACACAGTAACGAAAATATGGGCGTCTCCCCTGCTCCCCCCCATGCAAGGTCCTCTGCATTCTCTCTGCCATCAAGTCGGCTTCTGAATGTTCTCCAGACATGACGTGTGAAGGCTTCAAACAACTGAACAACTCTCATTATCATAAACATAATTACCGAGAAGCTCTCTTGTCGAAAAAGAAGAAACCATTAGCGAAAGTGGAGCACAAAGAAAGCCAACTTTACTCCAATATATTTCCCATTAAGGCAAAATTTTCCTCTATCACTTTTGACGGAATATCGAGTGAAAAAAAAAAAGAAAATTGTCTTTCAGTCTGTGCATGAAGATCAGGTTAATTATAATATCATTAGGGGAACAAAGGTCAAATCATGAAATTAAGCCAAAATGTTTCCCAGTGTCGTGATGCAGAATCCCACTGAGAGGCAGGAGGAGCCTCGTTGGGCCTCTGGTCTTATTTCCTTTAATGGTGAGGACCAAGAACTTGAGCCTGGACTAACCCAAGACTTACCCAAACTTCAAGTCAACACGAACCTCAATTCAGAGTGAACTAAATCGAGAATTTTGTCTGCATTTCCTTTTAAAGTTAAGTATATGAAAAAATGACCATCTGTGAGCTTGACATTGCTCAGTATGAAGATAAAGTTGTCACTGTTTAAACACGTTATATTCACGGCCATATATACATAAAGGAGTCATTAATGATGGGGTGGTGGAAGTTAATCTGAGCTATTTACAGGGCTTGTCTCAGCAGAACTAATGGTACTTCACGTCAAAACATTAGCAGCAGCGGCTTCACTACAGTAGCATTTCCTAGGTCCTCTCCTTCCCTGAAGTCTTCTTCTCCCTCCCCCTGCCCACCCTTCCTCCCTCAAGACTTATTCTCCCTTCTCCCCTGCCCACTTTCTCTCCCCCAGCAGCTCTTCTCATCCCCTCCCCCACCATCCAGACACCTCTCCTCCACTCCGTCATTCCGCCAGCTTGGCCCAACCTTCATACACGTCTCTTCTGCCTCCCCTTCTTTACATGGTGCACCTTCCTGGCGGAAAATTGTGGACTCTGAGGGGTAACTTTATGGGTCGCCATGGCCCGCTATCATTACACCAGCCAAGCTCTAACAGAATTTGCAAAGTTCTGATATTGCCATTGAACACATCGGTTTATTTGAATGTTTACCCGAACTGTTATATTTCAGTTTTTCTCCACCAAAGAAAACGACCATAAGAGCAACTTATTGCCTTTAAATGTATAAAATCTCGATATTATACTCTTAACGTCCTCAGCAGCAAGTGGAGAGCACCCTGACCGTGCCTGCTGGGAGACTGGATAAAGTTTGGAGGTTTAACTAACCCAGATGAATGACCAGGGCCAGCAGGAGGCTAAGCCAGTCAGGGGAAGTATTAGGTCTCCTCGCGGTCGTTTACTACTCCCTCAGCTTGCTGTGGTCAGAGTGCCAAACGCTGTCCCATTACCTGCCCTGCTTCCATCATCACCCACATTACTCACAAACACACATAATATTAACGAAAATGGTGTGCGGTCGGTCCTTTTGGCTGTCTGGCAAACTCCAGCCATAAGGCGCACCCATCAGCAGCGCTGCCAGCGGCACGACACGCACTCAGACGTTATTGTCAGCCAAACTTACCCTTCACAGAAGATACGTTCTTCTATAAGTCAACTTAAGTGCCCGGTTAACCGATCAAGATCCTTAGTTAAGTAATGAATATGGTTCTTACGGGGAAGTATATTTTCAGAGTCCACACTTTCGTCCAGTTTGCCTCCATTCCACACGGGATTACGGTCACTTAAGATGCCTGATGTTGGCGGTTGTGAACCAACTTGGTATAACACCAACTAAGTCCAGGATGATCCAAGTCACACTCGCTGGAGGAGGTCAACAAACTACATTAATGGTCTTCACCTTCCTCAATATTGACCCTCAGCGTCGAAAAATAGGCCAGAGAGGTTGAGGTTAGTTACAGGGACCGTGGTGGTAAAAAGTAACCTTATAACATAACATGGGATATTTTTTTCTATATATTTTTTCCACCTTCACCAGCAGGAGTTGTCCCCAGGAAGGCCACAGAGGTTTTCATAGCGCCCCTTCACCCTCCACAGGCTGGAAAATCTCTACATCTTTCATGTCATGACCTGGCCTCACTCACCTCCTATTAGCTCATCGTACACCACAAAGTTGTACGTTATGAAAGCTCAATCTACCGACGCCATCCGTGCGTCATCATCTATACCAGCGAGAACAGTCTTAACCCTCTGACTTCATGGCCATCAGAAGCGAAAGCTGGAAGACCAGTGTAGCAAGAAATGTTAGCCTGCGTTCTGTGAGAGAGAGAGAGAGAGAGAGAGAGAGAGAGAGAGAGAGAGAGAGAGAGAGAGAGAGAGAGAGAGAGAGAGAGAGAGAGAGACCGGAATCATTTTACATTCACCTCATATTTCAAACCCACGCATCAAGCTCCCCCGCTCGGGAATGAAGACACCCAGCGAGGTGATATGTGTGATTCCTTATGTAAAACTAAATATATTGGTGAGCGAGACTTGCAAGACTCCTTGCCTTCATCATACACCAGCAAAAATAGCACATCTTCAGGAAGATACTGAGCTATGCATGGTGGTAATGTGTGTGCGTGAGGTATGCCTGTTCTCGTGTCGGATCCTGAAGTATGGCTCGTGGCACAGTTGGTGCTGAAGTGTGGTTTGCCCAGTCTTGAATGCCAGGTGTATTTGGCACTGTGCTATTCTATATGGGTTAAGCAGGTGTACTTCACCGATGGTCTATTATGGCTACATCGTTACTCTGGCCGATTTACTCACATTCAGATCATGAAGTCCAGTGACCTTCAACTCACTGATAAAACACTACCAGTGTCTGTGGTTGACAGAAGAAACATACACAAGAGTGTATCGCAAGAGTGTAAATAAAGGGGGAACATCTTTTTTTCCCAGTTTAAGATGGCCATGTGTACTTGTAGCACCCTCCGGCACTGTAGCAGACCCACACAGCATGCAATTCCTGCCTGGCTGCCTCTTACAAGTATTCAGTGAATGTGGTGGGCTCTTTCGTTGCTATTTAAGTCAGGCTGCACGTCATGTAATGACTAATTGCATTAGCACAAGGCGGTGTGGCCGTGTCCCCACGCTGATCTCGTCGACCATGGGTGAAGAAAGTGGTGGGAGGGCTCTACATCATCATCATCATTTACAGCTGTACCTTATATACCAGTAATATGCCAACCCCGATATTGGATAATACATTCTCACGGTGTTAAAGCTGACTTTATCATGACCATAGGAATCCCTGCTCAGGCTAGCTGTAACCAGCTCTGGTGGTGGAGACTGTGGACCACCACACATCATCACACCACCATCCACCACCTATTACCACCACCATCATCATCCCCAAACAAATGTTTCATCAACAAAGATCAACAGCAAAAATAACATTTATTGCCCTGGTTTATGGAAATTAGATTTATGATAGGTCTTGTCTACCGGCACATCTGCATAACTTACGACACTTTACCAATGTGGAGATCCATCACGACCCACACGACCCAAGTGACAGCAAGATGTCGTAATTGGTCGATACTATGGGTGAGCTAGGCTCTACCCTGCTCCCTGCTCGAGAGGCACCCACTCACAGCACCTCCCTATCCTGTCTGGAGGCCTCCACCAGATATGTACCTGGACAATATTCCTAACGGTGTGAAGAACGCAATCAGGCTACCTTCTTCTTCACAAGAAATGTATGTTAATGGTATTGAAACTTTCCCCCCTGTGCGTGCCACCCTACCTCCAGCTTTTCCTCCCTATCTGTGTGTGTGTGTGTGTGTGTGTGTGTGTGTGTGTGTGTGTGTGTGTGTGTGTTACACATGAACGGAAGGTCTGGCATCAGTGACCCGGGCCTAAGTGAAAACATCAAGAGGAGTTCATTATGTACACTTACTGGGTGAACATAATCATAAAATAAGAATTTTTCCATAGATAACCGCAAGAAATATTTTTCAACAAACTTCTCTGCTGGATGGCTGGTTAACACCTCTCTATCTCACCCTACAGTCTGTGAGGAACGTGTCTTTGCCAAACAGACAGGAACAGACAGCCTTATAAGTCGAGCAACAACTCTCTTAATTTCCCACATGCATCATATCTACCGCCACCATTTATATATCATATAAGCCATGTCGATTGCTCCATTCGCAGAGGGAAACAATCCTTCACAGAAGAGATATATAACACAGATATATAACCTAGACTGATGATCTACTGCGTATAACAGAACATAAATCTCGAGTCAACATTTGTTACATCACAAAATATCTTAGTTTTATCTCAATCACAAGTAGAATTTTACCCAAGGAGTTCAGACGCTGGTTCTTGTACTTACCAAGAGATCTAAAGGGGTTACGACGCCTCGACAATGACAAACCACAGATAACGTTAAGGGTCAGATTCGTGCCTCTGAATACAAAATACTCGACCGTAACAGGTAATCCGCTAAGCCCCGACATTCAGCGGGCTCTTCACCTCCAGTCTAGTTCTCCGGGCAAGTCTAATGGGACAGGACGCAATCAAACTTTGTCGATGAAAGAGTCATTTCTCCGTAGCGATCGTGAAACAGTAATGACGAAGATTGGACACTGTTTCTGATATAAGGAAGACCGGGAGACAAGATGAGGAGAAGGATGAGCATGTGGAGGTCGTGGTATTAAGATAAGAAACTGATGTTGATGATGACAATGATCACAAAGATGATGGTGATGGTAATGGCAGTGGGGTTAATGGCGGCACCGACACTTGTAGTGACGGCGAAGATGGTGGTGGTGGAGGCTGAATGGAAGAGGAGGAGGAGGAGGAGGAGGAGGAGGTGAAAAACGTAATAGGAATCTGGGTAAAGTGGTCCGTTTGGAAGACTGGCGGAGGTCCCCAGGCTATATGATGGTGAAGACGCTGTAAGTCCGAAGGTTAACAGACAGGGTTTTATACCAAGAACTCCAGGAAAGGGAAGGACGATAAAGCTACGAGACGAACGAACTGAAGAAGGACACTTAGGAGAAGAGCCATTTTACGAACTGATGACTGAGAGTGTAACTAAAGGAAGAAGGAAGAAAACAGAAAGAGATGATAAACCAGAGATGCCGATATTGTAGAGCAAATGGAAGCGTCATCCTGGTCATCGTCGTGAAGTTAACATTGCAGAGTTTCAGAGGAAAAGTAAGGATTTTGAAAGCTATTTCTCTGACCCAGTAAAATCAGGATGACATATATCTTAAAGAATATAAAGACGCCGGAGAAAACGCAACCCATGTACAGGCCTACCTAATGGCAAGCCGATCTATCCAGGTTTAAAAAAAAAAATGGTTCGCAATTTTATTCCATGGAAAGAAGAATAATGAAAAAGTAGGAAAATGTAAACTCTTTTTACATAAAAGTGCCTTGAAAAAATCAGAAAAATTAAGGTAAATTGAGAAGCTAAAAAAAAGGAAAATCAAAAAGACTGCAAAAAAATGTCAGAACAAATAAAACAATTTAGGCTTAAGAGTAAAAAGTAAATGGAATTAGAGGGCATGAGACCGTAGGTGTATGAGAGGAAGATCAGAACACTGTGGAGGTGAGAAGATGGAGTGTAAAGAAAGGTGAGGGAGAGAGTACAGTAGGAAAGCAGCAGAGTGAGGAAAGGGGATGATGCAGGGGAGAGACGAGTATGATGTAGAGGGCGAAAAGAACGGATGATGATATAGAGGGCACGGAGAAACGATATCGCAGATTAAGGAGAGTGATGGGACACAACGAGGAGAAAGTATGTGAGAAAAGCGAGGAAGGTAGAGAGGAAGGGAGTAAATCTGTGTGAAATATACTGTGAACCTCGACCATGGCAGCCTTGTTATAGCCTGTGAGGTAATACTCTTCCTGCTCTACCTGCTGCCCGCCATGACCATCCTCCGCCTGCTCCTATTGTTTCTCCTGCAGCTGCTGCTGCTGCAGATGATGTCTCCTCACACTATTCCTGCTACTTTCTCCAGCCCGGGGAATTACAGCTACTGTTGCTATTCATGGAAGCAATGCCACTAAAACCAACCTTGGCTACTGGCTCCGCTCCTAATGCTTCTGCTGTTGCTGAAACTACTGTTAGTGTCTATTTTTGGGAAGTCTTCACAGCGCTAGTGGATTACTACTATAGAATCTGGATTTATAGTTAATGATGCTGTTTACCTAAACACAGCACTGGTGCAACTGGAATCTTTATCTGTCCTGCTGCCTGTAATCCTACTGCTTCTACTGATGTTGTAATTGCTGTTGTTCCTGTTGTAACTGAAGCCATCGTGTTGTGGTGTCTCCCATCAACCTGCTAAGGTTGCTGCTGCTGCTGCTACTGCGGTAATGTTCCGCGGAAAGTAAACGTACTGCAGATGTGTCCACTGTGCCAGCTCAAGTTAAGGCCCTTGTTACGAATGATCTCTATTCCTGATGCGTCTGGTGTGAACACTGTGAATTTGTGGCTTACGACACTGACGCTGGTGGAGAGAGAGAGAGAGAGAGAGAGAGAGAGAGAGAGAGAGAGAGAGAGAGAGAGAGAGAGAGAGAGAGATATGCTATCGGTGAAAACAGCGGCTGACGAGGTACACCCATTTGTTCACAAAGTTCCTTCACATACGTTGAGTACGAAATAATCTCACAGGCTGAAAACACGAGCAAGCAGGAGCGGCCTATGAAAAAATCATTACTATTACGAGAAAAAAAAAATGAAGTGCCCGAAGTTCCCAAATGACTAACATCCCCCCCCCCCCCCCTCACCTCCACCCCTTTCCCCACAATCCATTTTCTGTGAATTCATCAGCGCTGGAAGGAAATGAAACTACGTAGTTTCTGCATGACAATGGGGGCAGCTTCCCAGCGTCGAGATAGGTGCTGGGGGAGGAGGTGAGGATCTCACTTACACAGGATTCTCCACACGTCGGAAACGAACGATTCGACGAAAAATAAATACCCCAGATTATTCTCCCAGGCAATACAACAATCCGGTTCTAAATCTAAATAACTAAATCTAAGCTTGAAACAAATGATCTGACCTTTTCCCGATGACGTGGGGCCATAATGACGCCTCGTTACTCAGGATGTGCAAACCGACGAACACTAAAAAAGTAACCTTCGGGAAAAACATAAAACATCAGCAAACAAATTTTTGTTGTTGTTTGATTAACAACAAATACACTTTGTATTTGCGCAACAAATTAAGTACACTTTTACATAACAATGGGCAAAACAAACACCTACAATAAACCATTATGTAGACAAACATCAAGAAAATAGAACACATTGATCAATCTGGAAAGAAAACCCGAGAAATGAGAAAGATGTAATTAAAGAAACTCTAGAGAACCCACAGATAATGAGCCAGTTAAACTGAACACCAAGAACCTATATTCATCACATATACAAGTACAATGGAAACTTGACACCCTGACCAGAACACACGTCATCCTTCGACAATGGAGATTCATTAAACAGAACACTAACCTAACCTTTGGAAACTAAGACAATATGATTCAGCAAAACAATAACCAGCCATGAACACGAAACACCTCCATCCAGCTGAACACGCAAGGCAGTTGAACAACGCTATCTAACTGAGCCTTGACCAAACTTGGTTGCTGAACAACTTGAAACATAAAGACCACTGGCGAACCATGGAAACTCAGCAACTTACCAACAGCACACTCGTCGACCCTGGAAAAGTGAAAAAAATGCCCTAACAGTAGAGAGGAAACTGAACAAACTGATCCATCTGAAAAGTGAACAAACCTTTCTATAAAGAAGTACCCACTCCACCCCATCAAAACAACGTTCAGTCCAGCCGACGGCTGCTTGGCATGAGTCTGACACAAGCCAATGACAGGCACAATCAGTCGGCTGCTTGACCAACACCAGCTGTATGAGGCTCTAGGCTCTTGCCCTATAATCTGCCTGGTTGATGGTTGAGTGCTATGTTTGCCTCTACCAACTATTTAGCGAATCGGACAGATTTGGGTCAGAAAGTTGTCCCGTTAGCGAAATGAACAAATCAACTGATCTTGTTATCGTGGGCAAAGTCAATCTAACCTAAGCTGACCCAATCTAACAACCGAAACAATGTCGCTCACTGGGTCAATGCCAGCAACATAACCCCTGCAAACTCAACCCTCGCGGAACACAATGTTCCAGCAGTAATGCCAACTGTTTCTCAATCGAACACACCATTCACGTATTGAAATATAAAATGTGGAGATAAATCATAATATATATATATATATATATATATATATATATATATATATATATATATATATATATATATATATGTACATACATAATAACACACACACTGGGTTTTGTATTTCATTATTTCAAAGAACTTATTCCAAAATCCGTAAAATATGCATTTCATATAAATATATGCTGGAAATGGGTTCGAAATATTTTTCGGATTATAGATGAAAGCTTTGATTACTTGCCAGGGACTCAGATTCAAAAGTCATCAGATAATAGAGCATAAGCACTTTTATAATTTGTTTATTAATGCATTTTTGAGCTATTTTCAGGGAAAGTTGATAAAGCCCACTCACTCCACACATTATTTTATTCAAAAATTTTATCAATCTATTCATTACAACACACACCATGCATGAGCAAGGCATTTTAGAACAACAAAAAGCATCAGGCAAATTCAAATCCCAGAAAATCACTTCAAACATTGGAAACACGATGAGATTTTCCCGTACATAACCTGCCACACAGATGGGTTATAGCATCTACATCTACCTCAGAGAGATATCAATAACTATTGCGAATATCGGGAATATCATATACATCTATTCTCAGATATTCTGGCATTAATGCAACGTCTCAATATCGTGTTCATCATATTCTACGGTGCTTGAAGGTGTAGACAAAGTTTGGAGTGTCAGCCAGTCATCATCCTGATGGTTAAGCACACAGTTGCAGGAAACACACATTACAGAACTAGTGCAATTAAACACCTGACCTCAAACAACCTAAAGGAAATGTGCAATTGTATGAACACAACACGTGGCACGATTCCATTATCATCACAACAAAAAACAATAAAATCAAATTATGTTGAATTCTTTAGCACACATATATGCTTTACACCAGGACGTAAAATAAGCAAGAAGGGTCTAACGACACACACACACACACACACACACACACACACACACATACACTCCCGTAAGCCGTCCTAAACAACACACACACACACACACACACACACACACACACACACACATTTGCAAAACTTTCTCCATGAAACGTACAAAAAGTCAATTACACAGATATGTACATGGAATACATGAGCTCATTCGACCAGACACAAAGAAGCTACCAACAGTCCACAAACATACATACATATACAGATATATACATACACAAACACGCATACATACATACATACATACATACATACATACATACATGAGGACAGATAAACAGACACAAGCACGCACTCCAAATGAAGATCAGTAACCCTAACCCAAACTCGAGCCAACACACAAACAATGACCAGCGTCGGCCAAATTGCAGTCCCGTGAATATGTAGAGATAGATTATGGTGGGGAGAAAGAGTGGTTGATAAATGAGGTGTGAGCGCTCGGAAGGATGGATGAGGGTGGGAGGAACGGGCGGGGAAGAGAAACGGCGGGGAGGAGAGAATGTGGAATGAAACAATGGCGAGGTGATGGGGAGGATAGACAGTGTTGATAGGAGACGGTGAATACAAGACTAAACTGGCGGTAGCAAAGAGACAGCGAAGAGGAGACAGATAAGGAAAAGGGTGGAGGTTATTAGACGCCTTTACGGGAAACAGGAAGGATGCTGAGAGCGAGAAACTAGGAGACACCGAGGTTACACCATCCTGACACGGAGGCAGGCGGAGCGCGGGAAAAGCCTCAGAAAATACCAAGGGTACACAAACGACAATTCCTGGCGGGAAATGACTTGACAGTTCTTTAACGTCGAGAATAGTTCCTGGAGTAATCCCGGCCAAAACCTTTAACTTAAAGCTGTACATACGGTAAAACGCACTGGGCAGGCTATCCTAACACCGCCACTGAAAGCCGTCTGGGGAGGAGCGAATGTTTCGGAAAGATAATCTGACGCCCAAAAAGGTTCACTGAAAGGAAGGATAAACATCACTGTGGGAATCTACTAAACAAGAAAAAAAAATCGTAAATCATCCACTGACGAAAGTCCTTCAGGTATTTCACGAAACAGGGCCAAGCAAAGACAGGAATAATCAAGTGCCTTACGGTCGAGAGATCAGAGCATCATGAGGAAGCGAGCCGTCTAGCTAAGATACAATTCATTCCAGTAATATATGGGGCGGCCACAATTCAACAGAGGCACCGCAGAGGACAAGCCAAAGTGAAATAAAGGCAAGTAAACAAACACTGAAGCTGGAATAAGGACGGTTATAGAGACTACGAAGCAAGTGTCACGGATCTGTTACATACGGATGATCGTCGTCGGTTACGCACCTCTACAAGCTAACTCGGTCAATGCAGCTACTTCGTGAGGATTTCTTCTCAAATCCCGCCTCACACGCGTGTGATATCTAGCTCCAAGGGCAGATGTAGAGGCCCAGGTGATAACGATAACACGCCTGGCGTCTCACAAGGGTAGAGGAACCTTGCGGCAGCACGGAGCAGGGGCTTGAAGCAAGGGTTACGTCACGCCTCCTTTCTGAGGCATCAGGATCTCCCGAAGCATCGTGCTGCTGGAGGCGGATCGTTTCGAAATAAATGGGCCAAGTCCTCACGAGTCATTAGATAACTAAATGAAACATAACGTGGAGGGTTATCAGCTGTGCGAAACGTCAATATGACAGATAATATATTTTCATACTAAAAAAAAAAACTTATTTCATAAGCTACGGTTTGTTCTATCATGTACTAAATCAGATAAATAAATGAATTTTATAATATAAAAGTTACTACACTCTACCCCAAACCCCACATAATATACAACGCAATTACCAAATTATATGGATTATATGGCGTTATCAACCTCAAAAAGAAAATGCATTAAATTTCCCTTTGAAGTCGACGGGGGAAAAGAAGCGTTATAAATTATAAGCCTTGATGAGAATCCGATTTATCCATAGCGATGACGGGAGTGGAGGGGCCGACCGTAGAAGGCCTTATCCTGCTGGGGGGGACGAAGGATACACGTCCTCTCTTGGAACACGTTCTAGTATACCTGATGTTGAGGGATACCTCGTCGTGCGGTACGAGACTATACCAAGAGAATGGCAGCGTAACTGGCCACGTCACACGGTATCGTACCACCAGGAGAGGGACGGGGAGCCTAATGATGTTGGACGGTACAGCACCAGCAGACAGACGGGTTATCTAGCCATGTCGGACGGTACAGAACTAAGAAATGGGAAGGGTGGTACCTGGCCGTGTCGGAAGATACCGAACCAGGAGAGGGAAGGAGTACCACTGTCTCAGTCTTAGTACAATAACCAAATATTGTGTTAACTGTTTACCATTTTTTGATTAGACAATTACATGTATAAGATCAGAGATGTAGTATTACCACTATCTTCTGTCACCATTGACTTTATCACAGCAACAGTTTCTTACTACGAATACTAAAGGAAATAAATCCATTAAATTCAAGCTTGACCTGCGTGTGTGAGTTGGGGGGATACAATCTGCCAAACTTTACACCAAACAATGATATAATCTGGTGCTGTTGCTGATACTTTCGCTTCTGCAGATGTTTATGTCATCACAAAACTGTGGTACCTGTATCACGTAACATTTCTGAAAAAGAACTATTTAACTTGACAAATTAACCTGATTAATGAGTTCAGCCTTCCACCAAACTAGCCTTCCTATTACTGATGCAGTTGTTCCGAAAAATTGCAATACTTTAAAGCTCTTAATTTGCATTTTCTATTGCCAGTGTCAACTTCTGTTGTGCAGCTATTTAAAAGAATGCTACACTTTGATAAATATAATACCCCATAAATGTTTCAACCTTGATCTTTCTCTGCTGTCTTAATGATTTAAAGAAGCTACAAAAACGTCTTCCACCTGTTATCTGACTGTTCAATTATCATTATTCGCGATATAGAATATGCAATTACTTCATATATTGTAGCAAATGAAGAGATATAAGTTATACAACTGCCTTATCAGATTTACTCATCTGACAAGTCACATATGAATCGAAATGCCTCACCAGAAGTCATATAATAACAGTGACTGATGAGATTATTCCATATAGTCAACTGATGTAACCAACTAATCATTACAGACGTTCATACATACTCTCCAAGAGAGCGGTGCATTCACTCACCCCATGCCTCGTTCTACACCAACATGGCTGGGCCTAAGACCCATTTCACTTGATAGAGAACGCTGTGAGAGTTCTTGCACCTCGTCATCACACCTGATGAAGAAGAGAGTGAGAAGATATGGAAATAGCGTCTCATCTCAAGAACCCATGTGAGAAGATCTAGTCAGACCCATCTTACGTGATGGAGGGCGCTGTGACCACCCGATAGTCATCTCACTTTGTAAAGAACAATAAGACATAATAATGACTCATCTCACCGGATAATCAATAAATTGCAGGCAGTGAAGGTCATTATTTACTTGGGTACACTAACTTAAAGACCAACTTATACACTGAACGTTTGGCCAGACTCACTAAAGTTTAGTCGACAAACAAGTTACATCAAAACAGTCCACAAGCTCAAAGAGAAAGAAGAAAAAAAAAAGAGAATGAAACAAGAAACATAGAAAATAAAACAGGGTCTCTACCGGAACTATATATTACGTTTGACAATAAATTCACTCTAGTCTAATTATATTGCCTGAATAAATTTCCAGCTGGCAATAGTGAGATACAATGCCCACTGAATCTGAAGAGAACTGGCCCCCTCCACACTAGACTATTTATGAATATCTAAGTCAATCATTCATAATGATAAAGCCTTCGTGATAAGTGCAATACAATAAGGCGTAGTTCAGTTGCAAATACACTAACAGACCAAATACTTTTGTATTTGTGCAAAACAGGATACGAAAAACATACGAATTCTTTCATGATAGGATATAGAAATACGAATAAAGTGATGGCTAAATCTATCCCACCTGATAATGCAATCGTATTTTATGCAAGGAGAAAACGAATGATATACTCTAAACATACAATCAAAATTATTTCCAAGTTTAGAGAAGCAATACACACAAGGAATCCTGAATCAGGAATTCATGGATATTTTTCATTTCCAGATATTGCGCATAAAAGATGTTGTCAGTGAAAATATCTGAGGAAAATATTGAAACATTTTCATCAAGCTTAAGTAAACCGAGTTTAACAACAGCTTCATAATATATGACACAAAACACACAACTACTTAGTTTTACATTTACGACAGGGTGAGCTGAGGTATTAACACAAAACTTCTTGAAAATTAAAACGTTGAATTACTGGAACATTTACTACCATATATATATATATATATATATATATATATATATATATATATATATATATATATATATATAAAGAAAGGAACTTTAGGAATTCAGGCAATAATAAGCTACAAAGCGGTCAATTTTATTACATAACACAATTTTGCTCTGATACTATATTGCTCTTCAAGCCACGCTACTGAAATAGAAATTACAGCCAACTTTATTGACAATAAAAAATTAATACATAAATCGTGTTTAACTTAATGTTCTATAATCCATCGTTTATCTCATAATAAGTCAATGAATGTATAAAGAAATAAACAAAATAAAGATGTAGGAGAGCACTGCTTTAAGCCTCCTAGGTGCTCTTAAATTATTGATACCAAGAGCTCCACTTATGTCTGGGTGACGCTTAAACCACCAATTAAGTGTCACATAAACCAGGATGGAGGTAGTATTGGCCCCACCAAACTGTATATAAAGCCTCGCACCACAACAACGGCTTACCACGTTGCCTCTTTAAGTGTGGAGTGAATGGTGCTTCGTATTGCAGTCGCTCAAAACGTCTGATTTAAACTCCGCGACAGCACATGGACGGACCACTCCCCAGCAGCGAACCTCAACCTCTCTATGTCTGCTGCCATTGCTCCCTATTCTACGGCGTCTTTAACCCATAAGAACGAAGGTACGACCCGAGGGCATGATGGCCTGGTCGGTGATCTTACTCTTAAGGGTCAAGTCAGAGGTCACCCCATCATACTTAAGAGACGCAGTGTCGTGCTCAAGGGGTTTATGCCCAGGAAATTGCTGTATCAAAAGGTAAGGATTTTCCAGGCATCCTTAATGCTTTGGATCCTGTGGCATCATACTTCACTCAATCCGAATGCTACGTTGTCCCTCAGATCCTCTAACGATCATTCCCGGGGTACATGGACGTCTTGGTACCGAATGTAGCAGGTCGTCGACATGTTTGGGCTCTTCAGTTCTTCTCTTGCTCATGATCCTCAGATTGTCTCTGTACTCTGTACCCTCTGTAGGCGTGAACACTTTTGCATGGCTCCGTCAGACGTTCTCATGAGACCCTGGTGTTACAAAACATCCTTCACACCGCCACTCTCAGCCGATCTGGGCAAGACAGATCTCATGCAGACACCGTTCGCGCCAGTGGACTTGAGGGAGTTGAACAGTTCCTGCCATGAGGAGGTGGGTCTCCATGTGCTTCTTCGTCAGATGCGGTAGAATCTTTTTTATTCTTTTTTTTGGCAGCTGGGGTTAACACGTCAGCAGTTATAACTCATGTCCACCGGACGGATGGAGAAGACACAGCAAAAAATGTCTCATTTTATCAGACATTAAGGATGGTCATAATTTTCCGTGGCCTAATATCGAGGTGGCAGGTGTGCTGGAGATGAAGCACCGCCTGCCTGGATGAATGAACGTTCTCTGTCATACACATACAACAACTGCTTCGCTTCCATACTCTCACGAATTCCTTACTGCCAAACGTACTCTGAATTCATAGAGTACTAATTCAGAGAATCTCTTTATTTCTTACGATAAGAAAGACTCGATATGTAAGTACGTCTCGGTAAAAGCAACTACACAAGCTATTGTAAACCAGATATTTGGACACTTCCTGGCGTCTAAAGCTTCAAGTCTGCCAGAAACTAAGGGAACTCGAGGAAGCCGCAGTGACAGGCACCCCCACCCCCCCTTCTGTCCTAGTCAATGAACCTCTATGTACAGCGACCTTGGGAACTATGGTAAGATCACTAAAGCAAATGCGCATAGAACCGAAAACTCTTACAAACTAAACCTCATAAATATACATAATCCATAATAAGACAAGAGGAATACAGCAGAATGCAAACAGCAACAGACAACTGGGTCTTTTCAAGTATGTTTGTGGTTGCAAAGTTTTGTGTTGGGAAAAGAAGAAAAGCCCCACAGTGTGAAGCCAAGCGCAAGAGAATCCAATGTAAAAGACTGTCTAAGTAGGGCCCATGCTTGGCCTTCAGCCTGCCTTAATGCTCACAGACTGATGGTGGCCATTTGTTTGGCTGTCTACGCCTGGCTGACGAGGGGGTACGGTAGGCCAGGGAAGAGTCGGCGAGGTGGGGAAGGAGAAACAGCGACGACGGTTGAGGCAAAACGGTGAGGAGGATGGAGCGGGAGAGGACGAAGGGTACAAGGGTAAAAGAGATGGAGGCATAGCGCACAGGAAGACAGATTAACGGGTGGCTTAATCGACCATAACGAGGTTATGGGTAAGGTCGGAGAGGGTGGGTACATGGGTGGGGAAAATGAAGAGTGGGGGTGCTAGAGTGGGGACTGATGGAGGGGTAAAGGCACATATACAGGAGTGGGCACAACGGGAGGGGTAATGGTACAAGGGGAGGGTGAGGGAACTGTACTTGAGTGGGGATGGACGGAGGGGTGATGATATATGTAAAGGACGTTTATTTACACAACTCAATTAACTTATACCAAGCTACCGAATGCATCTGGCTGTGTGGTCGTGTCTATATGTTTCTTTTCATACTATTCGACATTTCCCGCGTTAGGGAGATAGCGTTAAGAACAAAGGACTGAGCCTTTGAGGGAAATCCTCACTTGACCCCCTTCTCTGTTCCTTCTTTTGGAAAATTAAAAACGAGAGAGGAGGATTTCCAGTATCCCCAGGTATATTAAATATATATATATATATATATATATATATATATATATATATATATATATATATATATATATATATATATGACTGTGGCAATGTCTCTGCTTGGAGGCAAAATATAACAGCTGAACGCACGATTTAACACGGACCTTGGCGAACTCGTTAATGTACAAGTAATGGCTCCTCTATTGTTTAGCCATCAAGCGCCGGTTGTAGAGCAAGTTGTCCAAATTAGCGTGGAGGCGAGAGGGAGAGAGATACAAACTTCCTGCTGCACAAGTGCTGGCTGGCAGTCTCCCTCGCAGGTGGCACCGCCAAAAACGACGCCTTCCCTGAGCACCAGAGGGGGGGCCCGCCGCGCGGACGGTCTCAGAGGTACGGAGCAGCATATATAGACGACCAGAGGTGGATTCACTGTCCTGACTCTACTGTGATGGCCAGAGTACCACTCCCTCAACGTTGCTACCCAACGAAGACTTTACGTAACATGGGATATATGGTCTTCAGCCTTGGTTTGACACTGCATAATTGCCACCCAAGAGACCACCCACACTCAAGCGCCATCTGGCATGCGAAATTTTAAACTACGATCTAACGTAGGTGTCATATATTTTGTTATGCGGACTTTGAAATGTGTTGTATAAATACCATATGCGTATGAGGTTTTCGTTTCCTCTCATAAATATAAGAAGCATTCCTTTGTGATATTAATAGTGAAGGTGTGGCTAGTGCCTCGCGTCCTTTTGACACAACACATACAACACGTGGTTTGAAGTGTCACGGACACCACGTGTTTCGTCACGATGTGGATAACGTGTGTTTTAACGTGATACCAACAACGTATGCTCTGACATAACACGAGCATCGAGTGCTTTGACACGACACTACATCACATGATTTGACAAAACATGGACATCACTTGCTCAAGCACACAGTCACACCTGGAGACACATAACTGTTCTTTGTGTCGGTAAGCAAAGTCTGCCGGGATAAAATGTGAGATGAGATGAAGGTAATTAACCTCACAAATGAAAAGATGGGAAGCATCAGTGTATACTTGAGTTCAACATCCTTCATATCACTGTGACTCTGTCTACAATGAGAACGAATGCAATTTAAAGTAACATAAGTCTGTAATCTACTCGAATTCTCGACACTTATATCTACTTCTCACGGGGCACCTTATGGACGACGAAATTAATACTTCTCACTGACCTTGGCACGTAAACCTTTGTTTACATCAGTTTCTTTTGGTAATAACTCCACTGCGCAACGGCTGAGAGGCTTCCTCCCCTGGCACTCGCCAGCCCAGTTTTTAAACAAGAAAGTGTAGTTGTTAACACGCCATCAACCCACACCTGCACCGCTGTTACTGGTAACGGCAGGTGGTGGATGGTCTTACCCCCCGCAGTCTACACCGTTCACTCGGCTCTCCACAACCGTATCACAGAAACACTGGCATTAACAACAACAACCTGAGAAAGCCAGTATCCATTATACATTATGATACATTTCACAAGAATGAACTATGTATACAACAGACAGGTTGAATCGCAAGCTTCCCCTCAGGCCTGGTTGATTTAAAAAGTCCCAATCCAATATTCCCCTGCACCCAGGACTCTCCACACTTACTAATAACTCCCAGAGAAGAGGGGGATGACTCGACCCTACTTCGAAAAACTGTGCTGTTCCGAAAAAGATTTTGAATGAAAAAAGTTGGAAGTAGAAATAAAAATTCAATAAAAATGCATGAACGGTAAGATATACACAGAGCATAAAAAAAACTTTGTGACACTTTTTTCATCTTTCACTTTTTCCATCTACAGTAAATCTATGAAAAAAAAAGGGTAATGAAAATGTGTGGCGATCACTTGACCATTCTGTACACGTTTCTCCATCTAGACTCAGTACCAGAAAGGCACCAGCCAAGTACCATCCCTCGTACCAGGGTCTTGCAGATACTGACTCACACACACACACACACCAACCAGATACTAGTGAAAGTTACGACAGCAGATTAAGATATTTTTGCCGCCGTTTCTCCTGCTGGTCGTAAGTCCTTTATGTGAGTGTCAACGGCCCCCTTAACCTACCGTCACGCCCCTCTTCTTCTTCTTCCCCTTTCTGAGACTTCCCCCCCGCCACCTGCCCGGCGTTTCCCCTTCCCCTCCTTTCTCCGACATCCGCCCTCCCATTCCTTTCAATCGCGACACGGCACAAGTCCCCGCACTGCGCGATGCCACACCACCATGACCTACTCCCCTGCCCCACGGCGCGCAATGACGGTCTCGACGCCCTACCGCACCAATATTGCTGCCCATCTCCGCTCCGCCTCAAGCTCCTGCTTTCTTGCTCTTTTCGCTACAATACGCTTAACTTTTAATTTAAAGTGGATTTGTACGTGAGGGTCCGAGGTTGATAAATCCAGGTTGAAAAGTCTGCGTAGCGACTTTGAGAAGAGGCTCTAAAGGCTGATTTTCTTTTCAGTCGAGTTGGGTTTAGTTGTTTTTCGGAAAGTTGGGATTTGGGTCTGCATCAAGTTTGCCCGGTAAGCCAGTTTTTTCCCTAAGCTCAATTTAACAAGGCGAAGTTTATCCAGACGAGTTAACTAAACATGCAACTTGAAGTTAAATACAGTTACTCATTTCACTAATATCTGAGGTAAAAGACTTGGGGTCGTTAGAGTAATCAAGTTAATTAGGAATACGTTCACTCAAGATCTAATCCGGCTGACCAAGCCTGTGAGGAACTTGTTCTACGCTTTACGCAGTTACGCCATTAATTAATCGCCTAACGTTTTCCTGTTTGGTTAATGAGGAGACTACCACAGTGGACATCCGTCCTACTGTTGTCCATGTCATGTGTGTCTGCAAGCATACTACTTACAGCTAAACCTGTGTATATCCTCCCGCCGTCAGTGAAGGACTTTACGTCCAAGTAACTCAGTGAGTGCGTCGTATCCTACAGCCTCGGGTATATACTTACGTCCCCTCTGTCATATCTTACGTCCCCTCTGTCATATCTTACGTCAGACGAGCTGGACCATCTCATCAAAAGCTGCACAGTGAAAGGTGAAGTAAAATATGGCTATTAGTCCGTTAGAGAGAGAGAGAGAGAGAGAGAGAGAGAGAGAGAGAGAGAGAGAGAGAGAGAGAGAGAGAGAGAGTAGGCAAAATGAAATAGAGGAAAAAACAAAAAGACGGAGGCCATTAGGACCGACTGTAATCATCTTTTGATCTACCCGGAACCTATAAAGGGATACCGTCTCCTCGATAGAAAAAAAAACATTTATGGCGGACCATATACTTTTTGCACGGAAGTTAAATCCCTTATAATTTCCAGAAGGAAGGAAAAAGTTTTCAGATTAGTGGATCAGCTAAACGGAATTCCGGTATTCTGCAAAACTGGTACATGATAACTACTTCAGTACATCATATTATATATAAGGTCACATATTTCCGTCAATGATATCATCCCAACGAAACATAAGATAAAAACTGCTTATCAAGAGATAAGAATGAGTCGAGAACACTTGAAGGTTACGTCACACATGTCACCACCTGAGGGGATTAACGAGCTCCTCTACTAATAGAAAACGAGTCGAACGGACGACTTATCCGTATCTGCGAAGCGGAAAAATAATTCTAGTGAGGGAAACGCTCAAAGCTAATATTCATAAGTTCCTATTTAGCCATACGCAACATCTTTGATTCAAAGACACTTACTTTACATTACAATCATTAGAAAAACTAAATTATCTAATTCCAGAAAATATCCGAAATCCATTCAATCATACCGAGAGATGGGGCCCCACGAGCGTAGAACTCCCTCTCCGCACCGTACAAACAGATAATTACAATTAAAAGCAAACTCTACGGAATTAAACTGACTTTAATACCATGTGGGAAAACCCCAAATGAACATACAAGGCATATACCAAGCGAAAAAAACAATGGAGAGGAATGTAACCTTTACACTTCAACAATATAATCATTTGTGGGACTCAGAGAACCACTCTACTGGCCGGAGATGAACCATTTAGAACGGGCAATTGTGTGGCATTACGTCAGCTCGTTTGTACAGAAAATGTTATGTGAGCTTTCCTCCACAGGAATGATCTGGCGTGGAAGACAAGAGCAATCAGTCACACACCCTG
Organism: Panulirus ornatus; assembly: GCF_036320965.1. Taxonomy (NCBI): domain Eukaryota; kingdom Metazoa; phylum Arthropoda; class Malacostraca; order Decapoda; family Palinuridae; genus Panulirus; species Panulirus ornatus. The sequence goes on from NC_092245.1 coordinate 11,554,122, forward strand.
TGTGACATTAAAGTCAAAATCAACGATATTTGATGTATTAGTGTTAGATCTCTTCATGAGTTTAGCTCCTCCTCCTCCTCCTCCATCTCTTCTTCCTTCCCCTCCCGCCTTATCTCCTTAAACGAAATCGTTTAACTGGGATCAAGAAGAATGAGAACGTCATCCCAAGTTTCCTGAGATGATGAGCTAAGGGTATTTATAGGGGTGAAAGTCCCTCCCTAACAGAGATGAAAATGGGATGTGAAGACTAAAGGGTAAGGTAATGCCCGTCTATAATCTCACACAACTTTCTCGAGGGTAAGAACCTCAAACAAGCACGAATAATAGCTCTAAAGAAAAATGTAAAAGTCTAAAGCGTTAATAGTAATACACTAAAATTCCCACTTTAGAAATAAGGGTTAGAGTCATGGCCTTCAGAGTAAAGGTTATTCCAAGTCTCGCCTGAAAAAAGGTAGAGTTTAGAAGCAATAACCAGAGTAAGGTGAGGTAGCTCCCTCGGGTTCCTCTAGCCCTGGTGTTGGGTAGAGCCAATCAACACCTTAGCCTGTCAATCTTCTCAAAACGTTTCAAACTCTTTCAATTTTTTTCTTCTATTGTTTCAGAACAAAGAAAGGGTGGCTACGGCCAAGAATCTCTCTGATAAAGGGGACCAGATACCTATCCCAGGAGGTTTTTATACCCATCAGTGTCTGTTCTACAATTTTATTGGGATCAAAAAGCTATTTCATCTTTGAGGAACAGAAATGGGAGTGACAAGTCGATTACCTCCCAAGTCCTTCTCAAAGACAGGAGCAAAAGATTACTAAAATCCCTCTGTCATCCTGCAGATTAATACAACTCTATAGATCACAGCAATATCCTCTGAAGCTGAATATACTGAGAATATAGATGGTATCAAGCACAAATCACTTACTACATCGCCTCTTGCCTGACAATCATCACCTTGGAATGAGACAAACTCGACCAGACACGTTTGTCCCAACATAATCCAGGAGAAAATTTGCTATACATTTCCTAAATCAGATGATCACGATTTTCATTTTCTCACGAGACACATGAGATTACAAGACGCCGCTGACATATTCAAACCGACACGTCATCCCCATACACCGCTTCCCCTTGGCACAACCCACCGCTGCCTGGGTGACGTAAGATGCAAGGGGGAAATCCCCTCACAGGGGCTACAGAAAATAAACAACCAATCGACTAAACAATGTTTTCAGACACCTCGAGACTTACTCTTGGGATCACCAAGTCTCTTGAGGAGCCAGGGATAACTACATTAAATAACAGTCATTTATTGGTTAACGTCAACACTTGAGATTAACTCGCTGCCATTTAGCGGTGTTTTTTTCCCCTGCTAACCCTGAGTTACTCGGCAGGTTCTGATTCTAAGTTATTGCCAATAACTCCGTCTATACTCTTCTTCTTTCTTTTTACATGAAGGATTCCTGATGAAGAATATTTCCACGGGCAAATGGTATCAAGCTCAAGCGTCAAGACCGAATCCACATACGCACACATACATCCAACACATACACACTAACGCCCACACGGGGGAGGAGAGGAGAGAGAGAGAGAGAGAGAGAGAGAGAGAGAGAGAGAGAGAGAGAGAGAGAGAGAGAGAGAGAGAGCTGGGGAAGGGGGGGGGGGTAGTTCCAGGTATCTGGGAAATGCTCATGCCATGGTTCACACATGTGGTATGTAAACCTAAGTCAGTCTTGCCGCGGACATTTCCCCTTACAGACAACACCGGCAGGAGCTACACGAATGTCGTCCAACCGCAAGACAGGTCATACTTGGGTAATGACTGAACTCAACGTTGTAAGACATAACGAAACAAACTCCTCCAGTACCCTTGGCGAACTCTACCAATGGGGACAAGACGGTACTGTTCTCAAATGAAACATGAAACGGTATTTTCAGAAACGGTAACTCTCAACCATCAACCATCGATACATTCCATCTACACCTTCAGGTAACTGGAACTTGATTAAGGGGCAACTATCTGAACATAGTACTTCCCTGAAACTACCAGTCTCCCCACAAAGGAAACAGCAAATTAGACCTTGGAAAAAACTACCCAATTCTACTTTGGCACGTCACCGCAGTTCTATCTTTGGGGAACACTGCTTAACGGAGAGGAAAATGTATACCAATATGAAACTGGGGAAACTTTATACGTGAGAAACTACGGAATTCTACCTTAACGAAACAGCGACACTTTTTTCTCTTTGGAAAGCAGTGAAACGAGGAAATTCTAATACTAAACCCTCGAGAAACAACGAAACTCTAACTTTCAAAAACAGCGACTCTAAACCTTTCAGAAATACTCAATATCTTCCAATAGAAAATAGTTTGCCATTGGAAAAAAAGACACTGTATATGAGGCAGCTGGCGTACAGCGACCGCGGGATCCATCAAAGGTGTGTGAGGGTGGCCGGCTTACCCGAGCCAGCTGTCACCAACAAATCATAGCAGCAGCAGCAGCAGCAGCAGCAGCAGTTGGTTATTTCTGTAACAGACTTGATGAAAGGTTGGCTCAGGGGTGGATCACAGCTTCCCCCCCAACTTCCCCCCTTCGCAGCTCTACTCGTGCGGAAGTACTTCTCACCAGTACCAGGGGGTCTCTCTCTCTCTCTCTCTCTCTCTCTCTCTCTCTCTCTCTCTCTCTCTCTCTCTCTCTCTCTCCCCCCCCCCCCCCCCGTTAGCCATATTCTGAACATCGCGTTGAATTCAGAAGCTTCCGCTAAAACATAAAGTTCCCGCATGTCATCATGACTTGCACTACTGAAGATTCAAACTATTCGACATATTCTCAGAAATCTTCGAGTAGCGTTTTGCCATACAACATGATCTCTTAATCTATCACGAAATAATGCACATCTGAGACTCGAGACCTTAGAAGCATGATTTGTTTCTTCAAACATACGCAACCAGATGGATGAACAAAACGACTTGGGACAACAGGGTACGGAGGACCGCCATCAGGTTGTTATCCTTGGAGGCCGCGTCTGTTACCTAAATATCTTCAAAACCACTCCGTCGTCAGTCATCGATCCAGGTGTGGTCTCAGCGACACGTGCGTCCAGCCCAGGTCCAGAACCCGGGCAGTGGACCATCCACTCACGATGCCTCACCGAATAATGCGCCCACCCGTTATGAGGACACGACCGACCTACTACTGTTCTTCCGTTTAATGAAATATCCCAGAGACCATTTCCGGCCATTACGGCAAAAATGGCAAGAAGAAATGGATGCAATAATCCACGGCAGGTGCTTCCTCTAACCTCCCGCGGCCTGGGTCTCTCATATGACCCTGTTACTCATGGGTGTCGCTGACCTCGCCCACCGCAGAGACCTCGCCAACTTTTAATTACCACCATGACCGTAAATCTCAAGAATTGAAATGTGTTGATAACGTGAAGAATTATATCTACCTCTACCAGTGATCCAGGCGGGAGGTCATCATCAACCAAGAGCCTGACTGTGTTGATCAGCTACACCGTCGTGCCACAGAGTCGTACCGTCGTCTTCAGCGATCGTAAAGTCGTGACTCAACAGATTAATATTTGTTTACACTTATTTTTTCCGTTAAACTTCATAAAGTAACCATAATAATGAGCCTCACGCAGGCACGTCATGCAACAAGTCGTCACTTAACGTGAAGTGCATCAAAATGTGAGGTTCCGTGGCTCCTCACTTTATGTTACGAGGTGACGCAACCAGGGCGGTGACGCTGTAAGTTAGACCAGCGTACCGAGATGGTGGCTGGCTCTGAGGAGTTACGGATCGAACATATAATTAAAGGCCCAGTATGTAGGCCAAATAGGTGCTGGGAAAACCAACTAATCATTAGAATAGTAGGTTAACTGCCAAGTTTGCTGGAGGAGGAGACACAGGAATGCCAATATCTGAGCTGAGGAGGTAGTTTAGAGCCGACCTGAGACGTCAGGTCGCATGGGGCCTGTTACGAAACGGCCATCACTTGAACTTGGCCAATGTTTACATTTAAACTTTGATCGTTCAGAGGAGGAGAAAATGTCAAGCATGTCCGGTAAGGAAGTTATTAACTACAAAGACAACCATTATATGAGATTATTAAATCTGTAGGATGCGGTCGGGGGAAAATAAAGTAACATCGGATATCAGGGCAACCGGATATTGCGACTGACTCAGTGAGCGAACCTCTGCCCGTTCGGAACTCATTTATCCGGATCGTCGGCCCACCGGAGGTTTGCCTCTGATAATGAACATCAATCACTTCAACGTTTAAAAAAAATCTCTCCTAATCTCCGGAAGCAATCGGCCGCTAGCAAATATGTCGGGAGAGGGACGAAGTGAAGGCAAAAGGGTAGATCGAGGTGAGAGGACCAAGGCGAAGGAAGTCCGAGGAATGGGCGAGAGAAAGTACGATGAGGGGCGACGGTGAGGGAGATCAGGAAGAGGTAGGGTGGTAGGGGAGAGTGGCGACAAGTAAGGATGGGAAAGAGTACGGAGAAACGAGAGGAAATATAAATGTGATGGAGAGAGGGTACAGGGAGTGAGGCGAAGAGGAGAGAAGTATTGAAAGAAGTGAAGGGGGAGGAGAAAGCGGTGGGGATGTATGAGACGGTACAGTGGAGAGAGAAGACCAGAAGACAGTGTTGGAGTGAGGGAAACGATTGCCTGGCTTTAACATAGTCATGTCCACGTAGGGTCCTCTTCTCGTGCTCCCTGCCACCTCCCTGCTACCATGAGGATACCTAACAAACTCTCCTCACAATGTACACCATGCTATCTATCTATTAGTCTATCCATATGTCCATCTATCTATCCCTGGGGGCAGATAAAGTATAATACCCACGTTATATCTTGCGTGTCACAGACGGCGTCTATGTGGGAAGTAAGCTGAGGGCTGGAAATACTCCCCTTCTGTATTAACTTTCTAAAAGGGTAACTAGAGAACGAAGCAAGTGAGACCTTTTTTTTTCTCAAAGTTTCAGTTATCTATTACTTACCCGACCTCACTGAGGCGGGAAAGACGATTTACACACACACACACACATATATATATATATATATATATATACTTTTGTGACGACTTTAGGGAGGTCCTAGCCCGGGCCTGACTTACAAGTATATGACATACGATACAGATTCGGCCATTTCCCGGAGCGGTTGTCAGTGAAGGCAGTGTTGCGTGGTAGGTTGTGAGCGTGAATGACCCGTATTTTGAGCAACAGCATGAACGTGTCTGCCAGGCTGGGATTGGAAACAGCACAGCGTAAAAATATCATCGAACTAGTGTAACCTGGTAAATATAAAAACATCAACATCCCTTCGTGACGATTTCAGATATCAGGATCACACGAATAAGTAGTCAAAATGAACCTGAACAGGCATGTATATGTCCCATAAGTACAGAAGGAGAAAGACTGAAGCTAAGTCACTGCGCAAAAAAAAGAGGGACAAACACTATTATAAGAACGAGTGAACGTTAAGCAAAAAGGATTCAACCCGTCCTTCGCGGTACTGGGAGCCAGTGGCACATCAATACCATTTCCACTACCACTTCCTAGTAGTAATATCACCACTACTACCAGAACGTCCACTGATTCACCACCTTTACCTTAACACCAGCACCTTCCTCCTGACAGCAATATCAGCACGCCCATCGCACTCTCAGCACTGGTAACACTTGTCTCTCAGCATCTCGGGACCATCTTCCACCACAATCACGACCATCGCCGACATCAGCAGAACAACAACTTCTACCCACGTCCCCAACCCGTCCCGTCTTAGCACCACATGAGCCGCCAGCATGACACCATCATCGTCTCTTAACATGGCCATCGCCATCACTACAGCTTCGCTAGAACCACCATGTAATACCCCTAACCACAGTAGCACCGTTGTACATCACTGTACAACTACTTGCAACCATACCCTTTGACCGCCAAGGTTATCGTGTGGTCTGACTTACGTTATACTTATATTCTCAAGTCGTAGCCAGGACTTTTCACAACCTCTTTATTACATAAGTAGGAGAGAAGTGATGCACTGTTCCTGCAGGTTGTGTAAGTTCATCCCCTTCACCACACCTGTTGACTTCCAGAAAGAAAAGAATGCCTCACAAATGGATGGATAAAAGGGCAGACAATTACATCGACAGACAGAATGATGGAGAGATGGATGGAGAGATGGATGGACAATCCCATAAATGGATGGACTGTAGAACGTATAGATGGACGGACGGATAGGTACTGCGACGGGCAGACAGAGAGAGACGGATGTACGGATAGGGAAGGGCAGACAGAAGGACAGATGGACATACAAACAAAGGAATAGGTGGCCGGACGGACAGAGAAGAGGGAACATAACACAGATCCGTTGGTCCTCACATGATGACAGGTTAACAGGTAACACATCCACCACATTACATCTCTGAGACTTCATCACGTCTCGAGTTTTATACCGCCATTGTTCACAACATTATCCCGGCTTCTATTTCACATCAACGATTAGTTCTCCACTCTCTCTTATTACATCCTCAGACTTTATGGGATGTCCCGGGATTTATGTATCCTTCGGGAGCCTGCTGTATCCCCGGAGTTTATGTTACATCCCAATTACTGTAAGATATACCAGTATTTCGTTATATACACAAACTTCTTGTTATATCCCTGAGACATTGATATATCTTACATTGCTTAGTCATTATATCGTCGACCTATTACGACACAGACGCCGCAATAACTGTAATCAGGTTTTCTTATCATATCCTCAGACTAATAACCTTTAACTTGGGTATCATCTTGTACTCCAGGTTGTAAATAAATCCCAGGGCAAGTTGCATGCCCAGTTTACTAGAACATACACCTAACATTGTTAGGTCATGCCCTAGAATCATGACCCAAACAAGGGTCTAGACATACCTGTGTGTCTTGTTATATATCCGGATGACGTTAAGTTCCCCATGTCATAATATATCGCCGGGGTACAATATACCCCCCCCCCCTATTTTATCACCGGGTTATATTAGTTCCTAGGGCCGGGGTCACGAGCAATTTCCGGGTTGTGTTATATGTCCTCATATTAGGTTGTACCCTCGAGTTGATTAGAGTGAAGTACTATTATTTCCCCCCCTACAGACCGGGTGTCACATGATATATGCAAATGTATGTTCTATAATACTGCAAGTTTTTTGTTGTAATTCAGTGTGTTATGGGCGCTGCAGAACGTTATGGTGAACACAGCAGATTCATACAATCTGTGTAACCCCCCGGAATGTGGCTTTATGTTTAGTGAACGAAGATTTTTTTTTTTCAATAGCCAGTTCACATTATACAAAAAATTTACGTGCAAACACCACAGAACAGGGCTCCTGGATATTGCACACTAAAATATAACACAAGCGTATTTCTCTCTTCTTTCTCTGGTATATGTATATTTCTAACCATAGCATATCTTACGTACAAGACAGGTACTCCAACAGGAACCATGTCATGGCTGCAATTTATCTGCCACTTCCAGTGTACGTTTAGAACACACCAAAACACACAATATCTACAAACAATTAATGATCATTTACGACAAATTCTAGAATGTGTCTCCATGTTTCAATATGTCCTCCTGCTACACTGTGTCCCCCTGTTTCGATGTATCACTGCTTCAGTGTGTCACTCTGCATCAATGTGTTTCAATACTTCAGTGACTCTGGGCACTGGAAATAAAGTCTACATCAAACGAAATTCAAAAACCGAGTATTTGTAAGCACCTGCAACCATCAACAATGTACTTCATCTTTACTGAACCCAAAAGTTAAAAAAATCAATGAACACTAATCACAATGAAAAAAACATATACAAACAGACGGAAATATAAATACAGATATGGGAAGCCTACAGTTCTTTTCTTTTTGTGTGTGTATGTTTTAAGCTCTTTGATGATTAGTTAACTCATTATCATGATCACCCAGTTATGCAAAATATATGTAATATCTAGGCCTAGCAGCTGCTTGAATTCAAGAAACTGTTCTTTGTCTATTTCATCTATGTATCTGATACTTGTCAAGATAATTGATATCAAAATGAAATTATGTGAACATGAAGATTCGGACGAAGTATGTCATTAAACATCACTGGAATTTATCTCAAAAGAGTGAGGAAGAATTCGACTTATGAATATGAAATAAGGAAAGTTCGTCATGAGGCAAGTGAAGTGAGACTTACCATGAGGAGACTAAAGAGTGTGACATGAGGAAAATGAGGATGATTTGGCTAAACGACGAGTGACGATTGTCTCATGGAGTAAAGTCACCAGACGCAAGTCTTGAGAACCAAGAGGACGATATTTCTACCTGGTTACTGAGGAGACAACCACGAGAAAAGAGAGGAGTCTGTTTTAAGAAAAGCGGCGACGATCCGACTATGAGGAACGTATGGTCTGCAATATGTACGGCGTTCAGGAACAGAGTGAAGGATTAACATAAGTACATTAGTAAGGGATATGTTACGTTCACAGTGAGAAGACCGTCACAATGAAGATGGGTAGGACTCATCCATGGAGAGAGAGGCAAGTTGAATATGGAGAGTGAGGACGACTCCTCATACTCAAGAAATTAATTTTCGGGAAGAATACGTGGGGGTCTGTCATTATGAGGAAGAGAGAGAGGGAGGGAGGGAGGGAAGTATGGGCTTTGTCCTGAGGAAAGTGAGGCGGCAGAGGAGAAGGAGGAAGAGGAGGAGGGGAACTTTACAACCTGACAACTCCAGTTCCGAAATTTAGCGAGGGAAGTCTCCGAGGATGATTTGTCAAGCTAACGAGCTGCCTCACGCCTCCCTCGTGTCCAACATGTGCAAATATTTTCCCCTGGCCACCGCGAGACACTCCGGAAAAAAAAAAACCAGAAAAACACAGTACACGTACATAAACATCAGAAAATGTTTCTTCCATCGGATGAATTACAGCCTGTTCAGGATGACGTACTGACCTACCTAATGCCGACCAGAGCACTCTCAAGAGTGACAAACACTGACCTACCTTATACCAGCGAGGTCACAGCTGATTCAGGGAGACAGAGTTTCCAGTCGGATACCAGAACAGATAGGCTTTAAGACAAGCTTTTATTGAAGAAAACTTTAAACTAAAAAAAAATTGAATCCAACAAACTCTACATGGGTGTGCAGAAGTGTTGCAGATGCCCTGCATACCTTCCACTCCACCTTACTGGCATGGGCAATTCCGAGACAAAAGTCGCCCCTAAAGTTCCAAGATGCGGGAAGACCCTCGTGGAGACTAACAAAGTAACATAAAGACGACAGTCCACATTCTCGCAGGGGATCACATCGGAATCGAGAGCCTTTTGGAGATACTCCGTCTCGAGGAAAACTGCTGGGTACATAAGACTATCAGGCGATGAAGAATATAAGAAAATCGACATGAAATACGTGAGGTATTAAAAAAGCCGAGGAGGGATAAAACAAGTCCAGATGAGGCAAAAAAATAACTCCCAAGCTACAACCTTGCAGGGACACGGAAACGAAGAAAATCTGGAAGGTCTTAAACAACAGGGGGAAGATGAAGAGCCTTATAAAAAGTGACACAAGGACAGGGATTGTTAAGAGGAGGAAGGGAGGAGCCATTGAGCCAGTATATATGTCGTGCATATGTAAAAGGAGAGAGGGAAGGATAGCCGTAGGCGCACAAAGAAGAGGATACGGTAATAAAGGGGAGGATACCTGGGAGGGGAAAACAGGAAACTCCAGCAATGTGCCGCAGGTGATAAACACGTCAGGGACAAGAGTGAGTGGGAGACGCGACATCTTGAGGCGAGCTCCAAGACTTCCCAACAAAAGCCACACACAGGCGCAGACGCCCTTCCTCTTCACCACCCACTGGGGCCTCCTGAAGGATGCCCACTTTCCTGCATGAACTGAATGTCGCGGAGCTCCAGGGAAAAAAAATCGCCAAGACGAGTGAGGTATTAGTGAAACAAAAGGATATTAGATAACTGAAAAATACAGGGAAAAGACCGTTTGAGGAGTAACGCACAAAGGATGTACCATACTGAACGTTTCTCCTGCATGAGATGCACTACTGATATACGACGTTGTATTCTGCAGGAATGTAACGGTCATACAGCCCAGCAGAGGCCTTAACACACACACACACACACACACACATATATATATATATATATATATATATATATATATATATATATATATATATATATATATATATATATATATATATGTGTGTGTGTGTGTGTGTGTGTGTGTGTGTGTGTGTGTGTGTGATAAGACACCATAGAAACATTATATGAAGAGAATCAGTGATCTATAACTTAACAATTTTCGATCTGAAGTAAACATTATTCAGGCAGGTTCATTTTCATACAAATATATAGTTCACTATAGCCTAAACTCGTACGGCCATAGCTACCAGCAACACAGTCATTCGATTTCTCATGAAAGCCTTTCATAGTTTAAGCGGATATTAATCATAATTCAATCTCATGTACATAGAAAATAACAGGTGCAGACCGAGGTGTTTCAAGAAGCTGGACTTGACAGTTTCATACGTGGACGTTTTTGCTACTAAAATAAAAACAAAATAAAAATTTTGACCGCAAGGAGACACAGGGTAAGCTATCCCTCTTCCTGGGTGCGGCTCATGCCGAGTAAACCACAAATAGATAGAATCGCCACAATCATACCATGGACTTTAAAAAAAAAAGGAAAATGGCCCCAGCGTACACAAACACAATGAACTCCTCGACGACCATGTTTCTTGGAGGAAGTTTACGTTCGATATCGCATGGAACTTCACCAAAATACCAACTCACATCTCTCACACCAAAATTTCCTTCAGCCTTCCTACATACCTTCTCCCCTCTTTCCCCTTCCTCAGTCCACCATATCTTAGACAAAAAGTAATTTGCCAGGTCTTCAAGGCAGCCATAAGCAGCCATCTCACTGGGCCAGCCTCTCCCTGTCCGAAAAATGGCCACAGGTATAAAACACGGTCAGATAATGACCTACTCCCAGAAGTGTTGGAAATTATTCAAGCAGGGAATTCAACTTGGTGACTTAAGGGCTTTGGGGACATTAGCGTCGTGATGTTATCAGTGAGTTACACTGTATGCTAATCCAAGCAAACTTAACTAACCCAAGATTTAAGGCGTCCTGCTGTGGAGTAAGGCAAGAGATTCAGGGATGTGGGAGGAAGAGTAGAGAAAAAGAGGAGGAGGAAGATAAAGGTGAGGGGAAGGATTAGCAGGAGAGAGGGAGATATATTCAGGTGGGATTCTGCTAGAAAAGTGGGTATGGAGCACAAGCAGGGGGGCAAGAGTTTATGCCTCACTCAATGTACACACTCAAACTGTATAATACTGGGACCAAACGTGGATTGTGAACCGCATTCTAAATATGTCACAACCTCACTCGTGTGAACGGAGTTCATGATAGGACGCGCGCGTGAGGTAGAGATGAGAAGCGTGTGTGTGTGTGTGTGTGTGTGTGTGTGTGTGTGTGTGTGTGTGTGTGTGTGTGTGTGTGTGTGCGTGTGTAACAAGGTCACTTATGGGACTTATCGGCCTAAATATGATATATCAGTCTTCCCGAAGGTGACATCTCACTCGATGTGCTAACTACACGCAGGCGCAGTCCATATATAAACGTACACAGGAGGAAGTACGAGGACAACCATTTCTTAACGCTACAGATACGTCTTGTGACAGCAAGGATACGACAGTCCCACCACTGGCTGTGTTTACGTCTTGCGCAGTTTCTTTCATAAACTGAGGCCACCGACACACCCCCAACGTTGTTGTTTTTGTTCTTGTTGTTGTTGTTGTTGTTGTTGTTGTAGTCAGTCTTGTATGCTAGATACTTCTGTCTATTCGCCAGCTTTGCCTCATGAACGTAAGTGACCGTATCAAACACGTGGCCAGGGAGAAGCGATCTCGATCACCGTAACATTACAGCTCTTGAGCGAATCCAGTTATTGCAGCAGGTTGGGCGTGTTTGATGTTATCCAGCCAGGACGACGATCCTTGGGGAAATTACGCCATAAACCCTTGCAACGCCCCAACATTATTTCCGAATTTCTACCTTTATTATTTACGTGTTTTCCATACTCGTACTTACAGTTTGCACTTCCTCGTCGCGTTTTCTAAAACAAAATGCAGGCTTATGACAGTTCTACGAACGCCCCCCAAAAACGGTCAGAACCGTTGTTTTTATGTGTTCATCTGTCTGTATGTTGGTTTATCCTACGTCTTTCTGTTTGGTCGGCCGGCTTTCTGAAAAACTTAATGATCAATGGTAGAGGTCAAACAGTCAATTACTATAAATCATTTTTGTTACAGCTCTTGTTTTGATGTATTACACGCGAATCTATATATAAAAGAATCAGGCACACACAAGAAAACATTTAAACAAGTCTTTTGGTCGCACAAATTTAAAGAGGTCAAGGGTCATGGTTAGCAGATTCATCTGATACATTTTCCTTCAAAGTCTTCAAGTCTGATACAAGTTACAGTTGTGAGATTTAGAGTGGATGTCAGTTCGCACATAAAAAATCACTTGTAATGTAACATACAGAAAACAATCTGTATTCACAGTGAGCCCAGCACGAGTATGAATCGTGAATAAACAACACATAAGCAACGGACTGGTGAGCGAGAACCAATACGAGGTATATCATTACTACTTTTTTCTTACACTTATTCTTTAATGCACCTTAAAAGTTGGAAAGATGTTGTACACCTTATAACTGCAGAAACATACGTACCAATGATAACGTAAAATTTTAACCAAAACATCAGACGTTTTTCAAACCTGTTTACACGAGGGTGATGAGCCACCAGACCCTCTACGTAATTACTTATGTTTTGCCTTTCCGTGTGTCCAAACCTTATTCATCATAGGACCTATACTTCACGTCATGGCATCAACAAAGCAAAAATTGGTGCTTATTGCATGCAACGCACATTAATCTCAGCCAACAATACAACCTTCATAGGATTTAAAATATTTTCTCATACACTCCTCCAAAGTTTTATAGCCAGCTGAATTATTCATAAGACTTGTGTAGCAGGGAAGCTCCATCTGGTCTAAAGGGCCGGGTACTCAGGCTGTCGAAACCTCTACCAGGCTTTACTCAATGCACAAATACACATCATCCTTATTCTGAAGCAGTCACATCGTTGTCTGTTCGTAAGTGTTTTACCCAAGATAAGTTTTCCGATGTCGGACACACATTATGGAAATTCTTTGTTTATCTCTGTCGAAAGACGCGCTATGCGACTTACAGATATGCAACGGTATTTTGGGAGTCCTGGACGAGAACAAAGAACATATAAAAATCAGAGCAGCACGACAGACACGTACAGACTGACATAACATTGCACACCACAGCTCGCTGGCAAACTAGGTGCTGAAATGAGACGAGCAGTGCCGGTAACAGTCATTGAAAGGACGAGGCAACACACACCAGAGGATTGGTTGACTGGATCTGATATTCCTTCCGCTCTTGAGACAGTGAAATTGTTTGCCCTCACATGATTTCCAGAATTCAGTGTATTTTTTCCCTTCCTATGGCCCTTTTATCGTCCTTTGTTTTACAGACAACCTTGTGTATATATATATATATATATATATATATATATATATATATATATATATACATATATATATATATATATATATATATATATATATATTCTTCCCAATCAGCCTCGTAACTGTAGCACAACGAACAGTGGACAGTAGTCAGCGGTGCAAGCACGCCCGCACGGACGATACATGAACAAAAGCATAAGTTTGACGATTACAAAGAATTTAATACATAAAATCTTATGTTTATCTCGTTCACCCAAAAACCGTTCGTCTAACAAGAAAACCCAAACATTTATTCATCTTTATGCCAAACACAAACATTTACTTCTACAGGTAATGCTTGGGAACCCCTTCCGTGGCCACTGCATTGCCACTAAAACTGTAGCCCCATAAACAGCGAGAATCTTGTTAGCATAAGTTTCAACTGAAATCTCTCAATCTTTACCTCACGTTCCACTGAAAGTTAACCCAACTCTCAGGAGAAGAAGTTGAGAAGATTGTAAAATTGGATTCTCCAAGATCTTAATAGGTAGCAAGCAGGAAACAAGAGTGCAGCTGGTGAATTTGTGGAGGAGAGCAGGGGTGTATCAGGGTGTAATGCCAAGCAAAAGACGGATGTGTAGTGTACTGGAGTGTACCGACCAACAACTACAAGGACACACCTTTCTGGGGAGTAAAACAACCTACTGACGAGAACACAAGAAAACCAATTTCAGTTTGTCATAAAATCTTAGATGGGGAAAAATAAACGACCGAGATTCTTCCTCTGGAAATCTAATAAATCTTTTTTTTTCCTAATCAGAGGAACAGTGGAGAGGAAGGCTGTGACCTATATCAGTGACCCCGGGGCAGGGCGACCATGAAAAAGGATGACCCAGAACAAGGGAGAAATTAAGATCAAAAGTCAACTTGGGCTCACGTAAAGATGATAGCGGGGAAGGGCCACTGTGAGGATGACGTAAGACACGAGGGACCTAGGGTCAAAGACAGTTTGGAACCAGGATAACCCAGGATGAAGAAGTTGAAAAAGAGTATTAGGCAAGAGGAAGCTGGGGAACACCACATCCTCAAACACAGTATAGTGCAGCAGTAGTCTCCATGTGGAGCATAACGAGGGGAGAGAGAGAGAGAGAGAGAGAGAGAGAGAGAGAGAGAGAGAGAGAGAGAGAGAGAGAGAGAGAGAGAGAGAGAGAGAGAGAGAGAGAGAGCAGCAAGTACTGAGGGATGCAGGGGAGGCTGAGTCCCTAAGGATGGATGACTGGGGTGTGTGAAACATCGGATGAGGAGGGCAGCCAGGGTGCAACATGTGCATCAGGGTCCTCGCGTCCTCAGCTGCAGCGACACCCAGGCCGTGCTCAGGGTTCGAGTCCACTCATGCCTCATCTTGGGGCTCCTTTCATCCTTAACTTCCGAGTGTTCGAGTGTTAGGACTTCTGTCTTTTACACATCATTTTAAGGGTACAGCTGCAGTCTCTCGATAACCTAACGTGCAAGCGATAATAGAAAGAGCAACAAATACATAACATGACAACTGTATAAAGGAAATACAAGACAATAAAAAGTCATCTACAAACAATTCAATCGACGAACACAAAATAAGCCAATACAGAGGCAAATTAGAAATAAAGCGACAGTCAGTAAATAAACAGATAACAGTTAAACAGAGAGGAATATAAATATTCCAGCGTGAGAAATAGATGAAAATGGTGCAATCTGTTGTGATTACGTTATGATAGTCAATGAATGACAATGTCAGTGACAGGCAACACTAAACACTCAGAAAACAAACGAGTAAACAGTAAGATGAGAGTGACTGATAACTGGCCAACACAAAATAGATGACACAGGTAAATGATAAACGCAATTAGATAACTAAACAGAAAAGTGTGTCAGTAAGGAAACGAGAAACAGGGGGTGTCTGGAGCAGTGTAGGCTTGAGTGGCCACTAGTGTGGCAGGAGACCTTCAGACATGAGGACGCTGGGTGTTCTGGTGACCCTATCAAGGGCGGACACTTTATGGTTCCCAGGGACACTATTAGCATGGGAATGTATCGGAGGTGTGTCGCAACGGCCTCCTCAACAGACTTCTCTTGTGGCAACCTCTGTGCCTCCTGCTGCCTCATAAGCAAGTCTATCCAACCTCCTTGTGGAACATCGCCGACATATCTTCCATCCATCATTACACACGACAACAACTTTACAAGTGAACATGTCTGCAGGACGTCCATCTGCTACCAATCACCCGAAGAAAGGCTGTATAACTAAATATGTTACGGGTGCAAATTCACTTTTTTTCGTGCAATCAACAGTGTTGTTTGGAAGTCCTTACCGACAACAGTATGATACTGATGATACCATAAGTGAATGATAAATACACTAACAGTATTGAAACCAAATAACACCAGCATCATGATATCTATGCCACACTGGCGAACCTCCTTCTATACCAGTCAACTCTGGTTTTGGATTCTTCTCTATATGATCAAATGCTTCATTACAACACCCACTATCCTGTTCCTGTCACACATGAGATCATGCCCGCAGATGACCTAGTCATGAACCATTAGGTGTCCTGCTCTCTGACCTTCTTACGTAGCCAATGTACAAGCCTCGTCTCTATCAGCGGCCATAGCCTTCATCTGTCTAAGTGTCCACAACTTTCCTCTGTATGCACGCCCACAACCCTACACAACACACACCCACAACCTTCTTCTATACACACGCCCAAAACCCTCCCTTTCATACATTCCCACAGCCATTTTTTTTTCCTAGACCCGCCCACGCCCGTCCTTCTCCACTGAACCTTTCACTACGTCCTCTTCACCTCTCCCCCCTCCTCGTCGTCCCCCACCACATAAAAGCTCCCCTCCACTTCCCCAGTCTCAGCACCGATCTCCTACCCCTCCCACTCCCTACACGACGTCCCCGGGAACGAGAGCGGCGAGTGGTGACGACAGCCGCCTTTCCATAACGGCCTTCATTAACATAAGAAAGCAGAAAACCATAGTGAATCCGGGGGGGGTCTCTTGCTACGTGGGCTCATAAGGCACAGTGAGCCAGCACAGGCCCTCCCCGTCCACCCTCATCTAACATCATCTTTTTATACATAAGAAAAAAAATATCCCAGACGGCATCAATTTCTAGCATAAATCCCATTAAAGGTGCGTTACTCTATGCGCTGCGACAATACAAAATTGCCGCTGATGCCGAAACTGAATGAACGAAATAAGTTACTCGCATAATGTTATGGCTCCTAATAACCGTCAGCTCCATTACTGTTAAAGCCAACTTTCTAGGATTTTAATGAGACGTTTATACGAGGTGAATTAAGCGAGAGGGATGGCGTGTGAGGTTTTCATGCGCTTAACATGAGGTCATGAGATAGTGGCAGCAGCGGTGCCATCGTTCGCATCAGACGCCGCCTCGAGATGACGGCCCTCCACCCAGGCTGAATTGGATGCTGGCGGAGGCAAGTCGGTCGCTCTGGTGGGTGATGGAGGCAAGAGTTTAATGTGGCAGCCTTTGATGTGGCGCAGGGGCACGGGGCGCAGGAACATGAGGTGGAAAGATGATGAAGGAGATGAGGTTGAGATGTCAGGCCAGATGTGCAGGGGAACAAGACGTGATGGCGGAAAAATGTGGAGGGACAGTAACGAATTGAGAAAGTTAAGTAAAGAAGAGGGGAATTAACATGCTGAAGGAACGAAGGCAAAAATGAGGAAAAAAAATGAGAAAAAATAACAGATAAAGAAGGTGTAGGGAGGAGGAACAGGAGCAGAACCAATGACTAACTCCGGGGATGACATATAGCAGTGTGTAGCATCACATAAGCTGGGAGAACATGCATAATGGCCGGGAGAGGGAGGACAGCTGAGACAGGCCAGGAGGAGTAGGTCAGAGGACCGGGGAAGGGCGGGAAAGGGACGCTGAGTAGGGCAGCAGTGACGAGCGAGAGTTGGCGGCAGACAAGTGAAGGAAAAAATGGGAGAAAGGAGGGGCGACTGAGAGGAATGAGTCAAATAGACAGACGAGATGTGAGGGAGAAAGATCGTGGAAAGACGTGACACGGGGTGAGTCGGTGGGGAAGAGGAGCTGAGGCCTGGGGAGGGTGGAAGGTGATAAGTGTAGAAATTACCAAAGAGGGAGAGATGACGCGAGAGGATCTTCTTGGAATCCTAAAATCGGGGAGATAATGTGAGAGAAACATATGAGAATCCCAGAGAGAGAGAGAGAGAGAGAGAGAGAGAGAGAGAGAGAGAGAGAGAGAGAGAGAGAGAGACAAACAAGCTCTTCTGCATTAACTCATCGACAATGAGAATAAAAGATTTCATCAGTCATCCTGAGTCAATGATTTGTATCAATAATCGTAAGGCAGGGATAAGCTTGGGGTCTCTTTGTTAGCCTCAGCAGCTACGATGGACCTGGAGGCCATGACCGCCGTCGCATATCGTCTGTGTCTGGATGGGACTCGTCGCTGAGCTATTGAAAAGAAAATCTAAATATTCTATGGCGACTGGTCACTGCGTCTGTTATGAAAGGATAACAGAGTCTGACAGTAGTAAAATGTTAACCTCTTGGACAAGGCGCCGTAGAATCCCTGAGCAAGACGTAAGGATCCTTGGGAGCGATGGGTTGACCTCTGACTTGACCCTAAGTGCCAGGTCAAGGGCCAGACCATGATACCCAAGGATCATACTGTCGTGCCCATGGGTCGAGCTTGAGGGGGTCATTATATGGATTTCATATCATACTTCTTTGTAAAAAGTTATCTCGTCAGTTTCACTCGCAAAAACACCCATGATTCGAAGTCAAAAATTACTGGTCTAATGTTTTAAGAATCCGTCGAGCTGCTAATGTAATATTCAGACTAAGATTACAGGCGAGCTGGCAGCTTCCACGTGAAACAATCAGCCCTCCAGTTCTCTAGCAAGCAGGACAAGACTTCCCACTTGACTTTTTGAGGGTTTCCACTTAGCTGTAAATATATGAGGTTATTTTGCCTCCACTTCTTGGCCGGCCAGCGCTGCGTCGGATAATTGCGTTTGGTTGCCCGTGTCCGGTGACTCAACAGTTTACTGTCCAAGTTTTTACACACAAAATGGAAAGAGTCCAAGATGGAGGATGAAAAGGCGTAGGAGGATTGAGAGTAAAAATGGACAGAGTCAATATGAAGTTACCAAGAGAACAAAAAAAAGCACGCGGAAAATATCATGCATTCAGGGAGTGTGACGAGGACGGCCTGGCAATCTGACAAGTTAGTGACGTTTACCAGTTCGCTAATTAAATGTGGCACGACAAGTGCCTACGTACCATGAAAGGAGAAACGTTGACTATTACACGTAACACTTGCTTACCTTCCACTTCCCACATCAGCACGAATGGAAACATTCCCAACTCAGGTATACTTCTAAATTTTCCTTTTACCTTTCCTCAAAACTCACTCCTTCTTATAGTCTTTGATTGGCCTATGCAAACACGCAGTTGTGAACAAAGAGGGAAACAAATCGGGCTTGCGAAGAAAGCCATTTGTGAATAAAGGTGATGTCACGACTCATGTACGTTCTAAATGAGCTCACATCTCCAAAATATTTCTTGATCCGTCAATCCGAAACATGAGGCTTCTTATCCCCCAGAGCAAGACATCGCGACCCATAAGCATGACGATGTGATCCTTAGGTACGCTAGCCTTCTAAGCAGTGTTAAAGGCTAAGTCATCATACCCAAGAGTCTTCCCGTTGTGCTCAAGAACCGTTGTGTTGAGCGTCGCAACGTCATACTCCAGGGAATATTGAAAA
The DNA here is from genome assembly GCF_036320965.1 of Panulirus ornatus. Taxonomy (NCBI): domain Eukaryota; kingdom Metazoa; phylum Arthropoda; class Malacostraca; order Decapoda; family Palinuridae; genus Panulirus; species Panulirus ornatus. The sequence goes on from NC_092245.1 coordinate 11,573,525, forward strand.
GTGGTCCACATGGTAGAGATCTTGTTAAGATCAGATTAAATTGGGTGGAGGCGGCGCTGATTTGCATGACGCAAGGGAGCCATTCGTCTGTCAGCCGAGCACCGGCTGTATAAAACTGCCAGACTGAGGCAGTAAGCCCCGGCAGGTGGCAGTTTGCGGGCGTTCACCAGGAACTCAGCGTCATAACTGTCGAACCGCCACCCTGCCTGTGTCAGGAGTAATCAAGGGAACTCACTTAAGGTTTCCAAGGGCCGGATCTCCATCCTATTCCAGGATCCAATTCTTCCCATTCTTATCTGCCTTTAAAAGGCCATTCACGGTATCTGGAGTAAAACGTTGACTGTTCTAATAAAATGCAAAGTACGACTCTCTATGTCCTAGAATCAACAAAGGACAGAATTCACAATAAGCAAACACTTTTATATACAGCGGTTCCTGTATGAGTCTGGTCAGGTTCATCCAATATCTACACGTCCATAAAATCGCCAGAGTGGCTGGAAAAGACCGGGCGTACGAGGAGTTCTGAGGAGTCAGCGAGGTGTGGTTGCCTAGGCTGGCACCACCTGGCCAGGCACCCACACAATACCGGCACGGACCTCGTGGTCCTTCCTCACATCTTCATGATCCTCCCTCACACTCCGATGATCCTCCTGCGTATCATATCCGTGGTCTTCTCTCAACCTTCATACTTCTTTGCTCCTCCTCCATCCACACCTGCTTGGTTACCCATCAAACCTGCATCATACCTTCTAAACACCGTGGTCATCTATCTCATACCTATACCTCAACCGTAAACCATAAACTAAGCTCAGAATGTACCCCACCACCGTCCCTAGTCAGCCCAACTCACCCGTCCCATGGGCCAGCAAGACAGCCAGGAACACTCTATATGCAAGTCTTTCCACAAGACACTGAGTTCCCTCGCTCACTTCCTCCGCATATGATATAAGAGCTAACTCACGTATGTGACACATGATCAAACAGTGAGGGGCATGAAGGACATACTGTCCGAGGCATAACTCAACCTTTATCAAATATATGTTTTTCAAGTCAAATGATGTCTTCTACAATCAGTTCATCGCTATATACGAGCATTACTTCTTTAAATTAGTCTGACTCCAATACTAAAGAATTGTGAGTAATGATGTGGTTGATAACAACGTTAATGATAACAAATTAGTGTTCCTAGGTGACGTAAAGGAGAAAATCAAAGGGAATCAAGATAAGGTTAAGGATATTAATACCCTGAATATACCTTTTTCTATATCATAAATGACTTAACTAGAAAGCTATTAGATTCCTATATAAGCAAGTGTTCTTATAAAAATGAGAGGTCATTTGCTTTTTATCTACCAACTTTGTCCTAAAGTTACAAGGAAAGGACAGTTCTGGGTAATCTCTTTCCAGGAAAATTGCGTAGAAAACCGTCCATTTGTGGGAGTAGGAAACTATGGCTAGACCGTAGCGCTCTCATTGTGCTTCTTCACATTTGACTAGCGAACAGCTGGAAATATAACCACTGGATCTCGAGTACGTTACATTTCGCTCTGCAGCAGTGATGTAAGACGGTGTCGAGACAACGGTTGGCGGGGGTGGATCCGATGGTAAGACGAGCCACACGACGGGCAAGAAAGAGTCTGCGGGAATGACATGCCACTTTTGACTAACAATTTATTCAAATGTTTATCTTAATCGACCTGTGATGGCCAACACATTCCCGTAACGGATTGTGTGGCGACTTTTATTATATTTTCAACTGGTTTATTGTCAATTTGGCGAGTTAGTGAACGGGCACCGGAGATTCCTTGACATTAAGAGAAGATCAGCGAGCGTAATGGACCATAACCTTCAAATTATGCAAAAATGAATCTGTTTTTTCTTTTCGCAACAAAAATATTTTCATAAAAGCAAAACGACTGTCAGGAAGCGTCACCGGTCATATTTGAAATGCACTTCAAGTTTCTGTAATTGTTCAAAACACCTGCATGAACAAAGTTATTGAAAAGTAGAGTCCGCGCTGGAAAGCACAGCTTAGCTTCACTTAACGAAAATGGTGAGCAAAGGGGAAGCATGCATTCCACTTCTTACATCATCAGGTCAGAGATTACGGCATCGCAATCTGACTAACTTGCCCCGTTCAGCAACGCAGGCAACAACAGGTACTACAATTCTTTTGTCTGATACCTTCTCGTCCTTTCCCGCCTCAGCAGAGTAGCTTCAGGAACAGACGACTGACCCTTCAAGTAATAAAGTAATAAATCTATAAATACATACAACTCGCTTGGCTCCTTCTTCTGCTCCAAGTTTACGAACGTGATAATTCAAAAGGGGATGACTTCCAGCGCCTTGGCTCTCACCCCTTGCTGCTGCCTTCTACAACAAGAATGGGATATGCAGATAGTAATCTTCTCTCATCTCCCTGAGATACAGTACTCAAAAAAAAGAGGTGGGTTTGCCAAATGTCCATCTATCATTTCCTCGTCCCTTCCGTACCTGACTCATTTAACAGATCAACATCTGATAACAGAAGTTACATATCATCCTCATTTAAAAGTGAATTAGTTCCTGGCAACTGCCTTCTGGTTTTGTATATCCCAGCTCTCCCTTGGTGGGGCAGGCGAAGGGTAGAGAGAAGTGGGGAAGGATAAACGACGAGTTGGAGAAAGATACACAACTTAATCAATTTCCTTTCATTGTTTTGCAGCCGTTCTTTGTAATCTTATCGTTAGCCCTCGTGAGGGAGGGAGGGAGGGAGGAACAGGTTGGTGAGGGACAGACGCTCTCCAGAATATCAATATCTGAAACATTTATATCTCCAAATATTTCTCAATAATATTCTAACGTTTCACATCAATTACATCGGTATCAGTGAACAATATATATATATATATATATATATATATATATATATATATATATATATATATATATATATGATTCTGTAAAAGAATAATAGAAGGTATATTTCCCTATCGGGCCTGGGTCCCTCAAGAGGAAGCTACGGCACGGTAAGAACAACTCAAAACTTGCAGTCGTAAAGTCATTACCTCAGGGTCATTCATCACCACACCAAGACTTTGCAAAATTTCCCCCGGTACGTCAACAGCTAATGAGACCCTTTAACAGTTCAGCAGGTGTGTGTGTGTGTGTGTGTGTGTGTGTGTGTGTGTGTGTGTGTGAGGAGTGAAAGACAGGAGAGGGAGAGGACAGTGCTCCTCCGGAGAGGCGCGCTAGAGATAAGTTTAGCCATTACACGAGCGGCGACCATTAGTGAACTTGAGCGTCGGTGGTGGCCGGGGAGGTGGAAAGATTAATGCCCCGCAGATCGACTCTTCCCTAATGTACGAGATAAAGGCTCATTGTCTCTCCGCCCCACAGTTTTGCCTCCAAAATGGAAACCAAAGAACCTTATTTACTCTTCCCCAGTCGGGCACAAACTTCGAAATATATATAGTTTAATTGCGTTATTTTCTGTACTGAGATGGTAAGTTGCGTTGCGATTAGTCTGCTAACATTATTTTGATATGTAAATTCCTCCCCAGCACCCAGTGGTAACTCACCAACAAAGGCTTCATTTCCTCAACAGCCTACTGTCCCTCTAAATATCAGTACCAAGTCTTCATTTTGCTTTCCACAACCTAAGGGCTACGTTTTCCTCTGAAACTGTGTCATGTAACATGTAAACATGTACAAAGACACCACCAGATAGCCATACATACTTGCATACATATTAAGCAACCCTCGGACCCATCTTATGGGGCTCATGTAGTCTGAGATTGCATTCCATGAGGGAGCAAGGTAAGGTGGATCCCTTTGAGACAGGATGCTGGTCCTTGGCAACGCTGCACTGGACTCATTTCCACACACATACACACACACACACACACACACACACACACACACACACACACACACAAACACACACACACACAAGTGCAGGAAAACTGCAATGCACAGGTTCAGGTGTTGCATGCTCGAAGACACCCTACATGTGGGACGAAGGCTGGATGATGATTCCGATAGTTTCAGCACTTCAGGGTTAAGCAGGCAGATGCTAATGCTAATTAGGGAACGAATAAACTCCAGCTTAATGTCCTGATCAAACAAACTTCTACGCTCCAATATATTAAATCCTCCGTATCGTCAAATAATTCCAGATATTAATTAGAACTATAACTTTCTCGCCAACTTTTTGCATACTAAATATTGCACAATTCGAAATTCAATTAAAATGTGGCAGGTGGTCGCGGAAGTAATACGGCGGTAATGGGTGGCGTGGACCGTGCATCAGGCGGGGGTACTGGGACCGCCGCTGTTATTGACGACATAAATCCGTTCCGCCTGTCTGGCTCCTCTCTCTGTTGAACTGTATACCGCCGTCGTCCCCGCCACCGCGCACGGACGTGTTCCCAGGGTAAAATGTGATCTGCAGCCCGACCCAGATTGCCGATGGATCTATCCAATCTCATCCTATTTCTCCGAGATGTGAAGAAAATTAAGCAAATATATCAAAGGTCACCGGGGGATTTGAATATCTATTACGGGGCGACAAGGATCAAGCGGACGTAAGGGGAAATTCACCCTTCCAGGTAAGGGTCCGCACCTCACACCAGCAGCCGCTAAGGGCAGGGGGGTGAGGGAGAGAAGTGGATATGTAGGCTTATGAACAGGGGAACGTGGAAAGACGTAAGGGGTAGGAAGAAGAAAACGAAACAAGTGGAAATAGAAAGCGAATACGAATAAACAAGAGGCGCATGAGGTAAGAAATGCCAGAGATAAAAAAGAAGGAAACTAGGGGAAAGGTGGAGAGGGAGGGGGGAGCTACAGAAGAGGAGTCAAGACGTACGAGGTGGGAGGAGGCGAGGGTTGAGCCTAACTTGAATGAAACTTATTCAGGACAAAAACCAGCCTCCGCGGGTGGGTGGGCGGGCTCTCTGAGATAAATAAGATCCCGGCAGACGCAGAGAGATGACGCCTGCTGTACGTTATGACGACTGGGTCGAGAGTGAACATGATGGGCACATGAGAACACTGAAGGGTAACACGTCAGAGCGGGAGAAAGTGTCTGTGTGTTTGTGTAATCATGTGTTTGTACGGTACACAGTGTGAGTTGTAACTCAGGGCGCCCTATCTCCTGAACTTTCTCTACTGTCATACAACTTTTAAACTTTCGCACACTGACAGTGTGTGTGTGTGTGTGTGTGTGTGTGTGTGTGTGTGTGTGTCCACTAACTGAAGACCAGCGCAGCAGCAGCACCGGCCAGACTGACACAGTTTGAGTTTGTCCTGTAATTTATCTTCTGAGATGTAATCGGCCCGGGACGCAGCATCCCTCATACCCTACGGAAGGGGACGAAAATAGAAGAAAACGGGATGGGGAGAGAGGAAAGTAAAGTTTGGGAAGACTGAAAAAGTTTTTTATTGAATTTGTTTCTATGTGTCTTATTTCCTCAGCCACCTCAGCTCTCGTGTATCATCATATTTCCCAATGGATATTTTCACACTAGTGAGATATTTTATTTACAACACTAATCTAGGACTGCTCATTGTAAGGACAAAAGTCTAATTTAAGCCTGGTGATTGGGAAAAGCCAAAGTTTCAGTTTACAACTGTTATTGTAAAAGATCAAAGTTTCATTGAAGTACAAACGTAAATATAAAGTATATCCTCCTTAACTCCTGTTAAACGACAATGCAAAGCCAACTTCACTACACTCCCCACTGGGTTTATAAACCGTAAGCGTGAAATCCCAGGGAATTTCCAAGATAAAGTTGCAATCTTTTATATATTTTTTCTCTGACTTTCACTTCTTTTCCTTGCTCTGCATTACATTCAGACTAAAGCTATGCTCTTGCCTACGGGTGTGGGGTGGCCTCTATTACCCAGTGCATGTAAGCGCCTCTGCCTGTGACTGTGAACCAAAAAGTAACAAAAACACAGACAATTTCATTTCAATATTTATATTTTCCACTACTCTGATATTCCAGAACTCTTCCAAAATTACTTTTCTTCAATTAAACTTTTTTCATAACTTTTTGGGCTAGGAAAATACCTCTAGCTTCCAGAATATACTCTAATTTCTAAACAAAATACAAACTTTTCTAAATAGTGCAAGAAGCTCAGTCTTTAACGAAACTGGACAATAGAACCTATGCGCTTTGAGTGCGGCTTCTCGTATGACTCGGTCACTGTCAGAATAAATCGTTAAATCCGGATTCAAGCTATCAGTGCTCAGGGTTTCCCTTATATCAACCACGGCAACACCAGCAACTCCGCAGTATTAGCTCTTGCGCGAGTCTTCTCCATCTTAAACAGTAACTCGCACGATGCAGTAAAGTTAAAAATAGATGCAAAATCATATCTACGTTCAGCGAATCCCGAAAAAAAATTATACCCAAATCTACATTTTTTATCTTTGCCCACATGCAGAGTGACGTTCTATGCTGAAAGGATGGTGTGTGTGTGTGTGTGTGTGTGTGTGTGTGTGTGTGTGCGTGTGTGTGCGCGCGCTAAACATGATGCAGAACTCGATATTAAACAACCAAACACGACAACCGTAGCCACATACCCAAACAAACAGCAGACGGGTTCTTAACCGACAAATGTCTAGACTTTTTAAATCACTGGAAGCCAAGAGTGCCTTGAGACACGGCCGAGACGGGAGAAGGGGTAGGGAAGGTCGAGCCTAAGGGGAAGCCAGACCCCACTGCAGGGAGACGCTAACTATGCAAGTTTGACTCTTGGATTCAATTATCAGACTGACGGAGTAGGGATGGCTCGTTGTTACCGTCCGCTACTGGTGCTCTGGCTCCCGACACACCTTATCCTCTAACATTCCTGACACTACTGACCCCCAACACTTACACCTCCCTCCTCTCCCTTGTCTATCCTATCCGCCAAATGACCCAAATAACCCAGCGTTTTTTTCGTTTATCAATTTTCTTATATCTAAATGCTCCTGATCTACCAAGCACACTGATTGGTTTATTCATTCGACTGTTCAGTCCTTACTATAACTTTTAAGTCCACAGATAATATTATTCTCTTAATCAAAAGTTCATGTTCTTTGGTTCTCAATGGTTATGATGGGAACACGTTGAGTGAGGTCCAGCAGCTGCTTGGGTCCGACTGCTGAGTAGGTTCCAATATCGTCGTGGGTCCGAGTGACTGGGTGAATCTCATCACTTTATATGGAACCTAAAGTTCTGCTGAGGTCCACTAGTTCTGTGAGCCCAGTGGCTATGTGGACCTCAACGAAAACTCCGGGGACGATATCCAACCCAGTGATTATGAAGGAGCCTCGCATTTTCCAAGGATCCAGTGGTTGTACGTGGTACAGTGGCTCACAGTGCTTGTTAACAAACGCCTCGATGGACATATCTAAGATACCTGTCGTAAGAGACCACAGAGGAGATGAACAGATAAGAGAAACGGGTTTGGAGGGTTAGTGGTATATCAGATCATCCCAGGACACTGACAGTATACAATACCCAGTGAATGAGTTCTGTAGAGAAGGCGGAAATGATAATAGTGAGGCGTTTCATGCGACGACTTAACTCATTGTGTAAATGAAAGATTTTGACGTGATCTGCTAGTGTGGAAAAATGTATTCTATTCATTATACTATGATCCTAGGCTGCAAGACCTAATACCCTTAATCAACAGACATAGAGAGCCCACACCTCTGGAAAACTCCACAAAGTCGTACTGATGACTCCCACAGCTCACATTACATCGACTAAAGGTAAGTATTCAGTTGCCAAAATACGAATCATCTGATTTTATTTGCAGAGTTATTTGCAAGGAAGAGAATCAGCAAAGAGTCCCTCCGGCAATTACTGTCACTTCAAGACAGACGTCGGGAGTCTACACTTTGGAACGCCGTCCCCGTGAAGGAGGGGGTCGACCGTTCTCCACCGAGGATAACAGGATGGTTATTTGAAATTCAATTCCTCTATTTATGGCGTCAGTGCTGCCATGTGGAAGAACAGGGAAGAAAGTTTCCTGGGTCGTGAGACGTTTTTCCCTGTAATGACATTACAGATTCACCTCTAATCTTCGGCTACATTTTAATGTATCGCTGTTTCTTTATACCATGTATGACGACATACACATACCTCCCCAGTGCGCCCAATTTCTCTGTTGACTTATCTATATTCATATTACCTCTCTCTCTCTCTCTCTCTCTCTCTCTCTCTCTCTCTCTCTCTCTCTCTCTCTCGCTTTTACATCATCTCTACCACCTCTCTGAACGGCCCCACTCAAGAGGTCCTGGAAGGCAGGCATCCATATAAATCCTTCAACATGCGACGCATCGGCCACTGCCCTAGAGGCGAAAATTGCCCGTAGCTACTTGACCCTCATCCCAGCCAGAACTTGGCTACCCCCGCCGATTACCACATTTCCAAGGGCCTGAATGGTGGGTAATAACGGCCACCTAGATTCCCTGAGTTCCTCAATTGTCTGCTGTGGTCAGGGACACAACGACGGATTATGGCGTCAGAAATGGCTGCACGCTTGTCTGTTCCTCAGTTTGTTGACAGTTCCTCCGTCTGTGTACAAGTTAGAACGCTGCTTACTCGTCTTACATAAAGACACGAGAGTTTAAACCAAGAACCAATTACATCACAGAAATGTCGGCCCGTCCACAATATGTTTACATCGGATCAAATCCAACCTTTTAGGCAGAAAGGTACGACTCTTGAGCACGACGATACAACCCTTGGACTGTAATGGCTTGACCTTGAACTGATGCTTACGAGTCATCAAGCCTAAAGGTCGCACCGTCGTGCTCGAGGGTTTTGGCACTCACCTGTCATCAAAATAACTACGCGGCGTATTTGCGAATAAATGGAATTAATGTTGGAGGAAGGATACAGATATCATGATAACATGTATTACTGTAATGACAAGTTTCGAGTTTCTTCCAGAGTCACACACACACACACACACACACACACACACACACACGACAGTATGTCACGTATAAAACTATCTATGTGACTGGCGGCCCCACGATCTTAGGAGAACGTCAGCGTGTCGTGGAGATCATATCATTAGCATGTGGTGGCGGCAACGTCATTAGCATGTGGTGGCTACGTCATCAACATATGGTAGTCACATCATCAGCACTGTGATGAAATCACGTGCTCATGCTGAACACGTCACGTCAGCATGTCGTGATGGTCAGGTTAGCATGTCGTGATGGTCAGGTCAGCATGTCGTGATGGCCCTGGGCAGCATTGTCTCGCCATCACAACTTGGACCATTCTTCGCCACGGGAGACCCACCAAAGCCCAAACTTCCTTACCTCAACTCCCCCAACACCACCTTCCCCAACAGTATCACCTCCAAAAGCAGCATCTTACACTAGTCCCAACTAGAGGAGAACCTCCTAGTGCAAATAATCAAGCTTGTGTGATGACAATAAATTCAGGTCAAAGACAGGAAAAAAATAATGAGGTGAATAAAGAATGGTTTCGGTCATGCAAGATGAAAAACGCACAAGTAGGCCGAAGCAAGGCAAGGCAATTTAAACATAGTTCAAGCAGATTAGGAATAATCTTGATATAGTTCAATCTTAGAGGAAATACTTTAGGTATAGTTGAGTCAGAGTGGGAACGATACAGATGTAATCCAAGCACAACTGGAACGAGCTAAATATAGTTCAAGCATGGTTGGAATGATGTAGATCAGTTCAAGCATAATGGGAACGATCTAGAGTTCATATATAGAGGTAATGATCAACAGCCTAAACACAGTAGGAACAATCTGGCTATAGTTAATACACAGCGATAACAATGCACAGTTCAAGCAAAGTGGAAACATTCTAGACGTAACGCATACACAAAATATGTAGTTCAAGAACGAAGGAATCAATCTTGATGTGTGTCAGACTGGCATGATGAAATACCATGATATACTGCTTTCATGTCAGGAACAGTACAGATACAGACAAAACTGACGGATGATAAGGAAAATGGTAAGAAAGATCAGGTACAGGGATCAGTGTAGATTACGTTCAAGCATGGAAAAACAAAAATACATTTATACATACACTAAGAATAGTGGAAACAAACAAAATTAGTTCAAACACAAAGGCAAAGGGGAACAAATCAGATAAGCACATGGCATAACGGAAACTGTAGCTACACTTCAACCGTTGATGCACCAATGAACGGTGTTGGGCCATATGGAAATCACATTCCTCAGCAGAAGTGACAGGAGAAGCCGCCAGCTGACACCACCTTCCACAGGAATCCCTATAAAGCACGTCTGTTGGACTTCGTCAGTGTTCTGTAAAGGCAGTGTGTCCCATCCAAACTCTGGAATTTAATACTGGAGACCTAAGTTGTCCGCGGTAACACAATACGCTTAACGTATATTACTTTTAACTTCTTGTACAAGATGGACCCTTGCAAACGACGGTACAAACCGGGGTTATGATGACCTGAACTTTAACCCGATTCATAGGGGTAAGGTCAAAGATCATGCCATCAAACCTAAGTATATATCGTGTCTTTGTGCTCAAGGGTTGCATCCTAATGTCCAAGAACGACGTATGTAAATATGTCTAATAACAACTGCAACAGAAATATACCATATCAGCCATATCAGTTTGTATACAGGCGGCAACACAATGAATTTCAGGAAGAATAAATCATCACTCTATTAAAGAACCAATTACAATGAGTACTGTGCTAATAAATGTAAAAAAAAATGGCTTGATAAGCGTAAAGTAGCCACACGGACGACGAAAATGATATCATCATTTACAGCACACACGTCACATTAGGAACAATCATAAAAGAAGTTATTCCGTTTATAAATATCTCAGAAAACAAATATTACACAAATTCTAGGTAAAAACCTCTACTCATCACATGAATAGGGAATTAGGAGATAACACAAGAGGACCACTTCCAATCTCATATAAGAACACGAACAAGCTCCCGTGTCCAGTGGAGAATGGAAGCCGATTTTCCAGAAATCATATGGGCGTGGGGGAGGCCAATATGGCCCATCGTAGGGAGCATTCACCACGGCCGGCCAGCCAGCCCTCCACCCACACAGCCCCAGATGTTATCACAGAACACACACTCTCCCACGCACGGAAAAACGCCTTTGTGTCACATCTACTCGCCAGGATGTCAGAGATTACAGGAAGCTAGAAGGAGACAGAGATAAAGTTTCGGGAAAAAAAAAAAATCGTATTTGTGTGAATGAATGTTCGTATTTGCGTTATGTACGTATCTACGCAAGCGCGTCCGCTGAAACGCGTTCTTGCACACATCATTTCTCTCTAACCACTCCAAACTTCCGAAATATAAAGGCATAATAATTTAATCGTCTTCTTCTAACAAAAAGGCTTAAAACCTTCCAACAAAGAAAAACAGATAAGGCCGGTTCAGCCATCGGAGCCTAAGATAACCGAGCGTAAACTCCGTCAACAATGGCCGCTTGGCAGTGTCGCACTCACTTACGTCTCGCCTATCTTTATTCTTCCACGTTGGTAATTGATTTTACTCCTCAATTTTATCCTCCCGTCCTTCTTATCAGGCCACATGTTTGTGCCAGGTGAGTGGCAGCGTTGAGCGTTGTGATGCACGGCCAGGCACACGTCCAGCGTGTGTGTGGTGGCATTCGACGCCAAACTCTTCATCAATGAATATGAAGATCGACACCGTTCTGCCTCCCTCCACTCACACTACAGCGACGTGGAGCTTCAGTATTCACTGTCTAAGGCTGGAGAGGGTTTCATTATACACTGATTACACAACTGTGTTGACACTATCTCAAGAGTGAGGCAGCTGTAGATGCACTTCAATAGATGAGTCTACTGCACATATACAATTCAGCTGATGAGACAGCTGCGCATACTGTTTAACACCTGCAGCTGCGGCATGGGTAACATATTAGCTGCAACTACTACATCTTCACAGCTGAAGCTATTACCGTTATAACTCAACAGCTGAGACTGCTGCACAAACTGTTCAACAGCGGACTAGCTCTATGCATACATACATATATATGTACAGGAGAGCTACAGGTCGGTTATGTACAAATAAAACTGCTTGTTCATCTGTTCCGGATTGTATCTCGAAAAGACACAAATACATACATACGTACATGGTTTTTGGATTATGAACCTTCAAAAGTTTTTCATGTTTTATGGCTTCTGTCAGAAATATTCTCCCAGTATTTCCTGTAAACTCAGGGTCTATATCAATCACTGCCAGCAACATCCGATTCTGAAAGATGCTTTACAGTTTTGCCTTGTTTACCGTTACAGTATCCAGACGGTACATCACAGATGACGTACACAGTAAGCAACACACACACACACACTTATCAATAACTGAAACAGGTTCTCCTCAGTCAGTTAAGAACCATAATTAGGATGTTGGGGAAAGATATCTTAGACTCACCTATCAACGTCTCTGGCTCTTATCATTACATCTCATACAATATCACAATTCAATTAAATCACACACACACACACACACACACACAATATATATATATATATATATATATATATATATATATATATATATATATATATATATATATCCTCTTGGTCAATCTTTCCTCACTCATTCTCTCCATGTGCCCAAACCATTTCAAAACACCCTCTTCTGCTCTCTCAACCACGCTCTTTTTATTTCCACACATCTCTCTTACCCTTACGTTACTTACTCGATCAAACCACCTCACACCACACATTGTCCTCAAACATCTCATTTCCAGCACATCCATCCTCCTGCGCACAACTCTATCCATAGCCCACGCCTCGCAACCATACAACATTGTTGGAACCACTATTCCTTCAAACATACCCATTTTTGCTTTCCGAGATAATGTTCTCGACTTCCACACATTTTTCAAGGCTCCCAAAATTTTCGCCCCCTCCCCCACCCTATGATCCACTTCCGCTTCCATGGTTCCATCCGCTGACAGATCCACTCCCAGATATCTAAAACACTTCACTTCCTCCAGTTTTTCTCCATTCAAACTCACCTCCCAATTGACTTGACCCTCAACCCTACTGTACCTAATAACCTTGCTCTTATTCACATTTACTCTTAACTTTCTTCTTCCACACACTTTACCAAACTCAGTCACCAGCTTCTGCAGTTTCTCACATGAATCAGCCACCAGCGCTGTATCATCAGCGAACAACAACTGACTCACTTCCCAAGCTCTCTCATCCCCAACAGACTTCATACTTGCCCCTCTTTCCAGGACTCTTGCATTTACCTCCCTAACAACCCCATCCATAAACAAATTAAACAACCATGGAGACATCACACACCCCTGCCGCAAACCTACATTCACTGAGAACCAATCACTTTCCTCTCTTCCTACACGTACACATGCCTTACATCCTCGATAAAAACTTTTCACTGCTTCTAACAACTTGCCTCCCACACCATATATTCTTAATACCTTCCACAGAGCATCTCTATCAACTCTATCATATGCCTTCTCCAGATCCATAAATGCTACATACAAATCCATTTGCTTTTCTAAGTATTTCTCACATACATTCTTCAAAGCAAACACCTGATCCACACATCCTCTACCACTTCTGAAACCGCACTGCTCTTCCCCAATCTGATGCTCTGTATATATATATACTAGTATTAATGTGAGTTATGAGACAACTCACTTCGTTTTAGTTTACATAAATGAAAATTTGCAAAGTAAGCACTGCACAGATGACGGGGGGAATGTGATGTATTCCTACGTCTAAATAGTCTAACATTATCTTTTAAGAGATATCTCAGAAATCATTACGGAGTTGAGAAAGTGAGGCCGGAGGAGTTGAAGAACATGGGGAGAGGAAGCATCCGCTCACTCAACACATGACGCTGAGTTTAACATTCCCTCAACATTACTGTCAGTCTTGCCCTCTAATGATCATACCTTTCAATTTTTGTAAACGTCTGCGTTTCCTGAATTTGGTCTTCTCTTCAAACCTTGTGGGTCGACTTGACAAGAGCGGATAATAAGGCAGACACCGACACCATTCACTGCAACGTGACAGTGTCATACTTTAACTCAAATGTCCTCCAAACACCCAGTATCATATCATCTAATTAATCATTGCTATCAACTTATTTACTAACATTCTTATCCACTAAGTTATCTATTCGTCTTCCTGCTCCACCAGCACTGAGCTTAGGGTCTCTCATATCTTGTACTATAATGACCAGCTCAGAATACACTCAGTGGTCTGCTCGTGCTTCCTATCTCATTGTACTCATTTGATTTACCATCGCTCTCACAGTCATTATTGTCAATAGCATTACAACAGCCGTGATTCCCCACCGTATAACTCCTACTACGGCTACCATTATCCTGGTCCTTCTTGGAGGCCCTGGTTGTGGTGGTGTACGAGCCGACCACTCGTTAATGTTCCACGGTTGATGAGATATGTAAATGTCACGTCATCACCATCATTAGGGCTTCACTCTTGAGATTTAGAACTCATACATTCCCTTTAACCAGTGAAACTCTCATACTAGCAAAACAAACCTCCTCTTATGTATGCAAGCATGAATGTATATATATATATATATATATATATATATATATATATATATATATATATATATATATACATATATATATACATGAGTGTATGTGTGTGTGTGTGTGTGTGTGTGTGTGTAGAGAGAGAGAGAGAGAGAGAGAGAGAGAGAGAGAGAGAGAGAGAGAGAGAGAGAGAGAGAGAGAGAGACTAATAAACAAACCATAAATAGACAGAGGGAGGCAGATGTATACAGGAAGATAAGAAATACGCAGGTACATGAAAATTAGGAAGAGGAAGGCAAACCAAAGCAGCGCTAACATTTTCATCACCAACATCCTCCATGGTAACATCCTGACTACACTACCAGCAGTGACTACCAAAACGCGACAATCACCACCATGAAGAGAAACATCAGTAAACATCAGCTAAAAAAAATAAGGAATGTTAATACCCAATGCCAACACTACCATCATTACCAACACCACTATCAGCACCTCTACCACCATCATTACCAACACCACTATCAGCACCTCTACCAACATCATTACCAACACCACTATCAGCACCTCTACTACCATCATTACCAACACCACTATCAGCACCTCTACCACCATCATTACCAACACCAACACTTCAATCATCACCACCACCAGCCTAGGATTACACCCTCAGTAAGACCTACAATAAGAACCCGCCCCTCCGTGCCTCAAGCCTGACGACCCTCACCGACCCCTGCAAACCTCGCCTCTACTGAATTCATAAAAAGATTTTTTTTCTTCTCTCGTTGCATCATGGCTAAAGGAGCAAAGTTCTAGCTCTTTTTTTTCTTTTCCCCGGGGAGTCAATTGAACTTACGTAATTCTAGAGATTACACTACCTCGCCTAAATTCAATTACCTCCATTGGATTATTCAGCAGAAGTAGCAGTTTCAGTGGATAACACATCCTGTATTTCCAAGATCGTTACATAAATACCTGACACAAACTAAGATGGTTTCCCTAATAAAAAAAAAAAAACTAGTAGGCACCAATAGCAGATTTTGTTAAATAGAAAATATAAGTGAGGTTCTAAAAGTGCATTCTCTCTTGCTGTGTTCCACCCCGGGGGGGGAAACACGATTGCTGGCTAACGACCTGAAAGCCTCGTAGTCTTTACACTTTGTCATGAGAGTCAACTGTGCCCCTGCCGGTTATATCTTGACAATTTGTCTTAATAATGACTTCATTCTCTCAAAAATATTGCACAAGTTTACCTGCTCAACAAAAAATCTTATGCGATACTCAGCATTTCTAAATTATCGTACAAGTCACTAGCTGGTGATCTGATAAAAGATATAAATACATCTAACTAGAGAACTAATCAAGCACCCAAAAGGCAATTGATTAACTGGACTTTATAGTTCCCCAGACTGAACTGCGATGTTAGCGATTTTAAGTCCTCCAGCACGATACTACTCTTGGGCACCTCGAACCCTGAATATGATAAGGTAATGTTCAACGTGACCCTTAAAGGTCAGGTCAAAGCCCAGGCTATCATGACCAGGCACCATCGTGCTCCTGGAGTTAAATTAGCATAAACGAACACAAAACATCGCCCCTGCCCCTATAACAGCTGCAGGACCTATGAATAATAATGAAACAAACAAAAAATATTGTACAGTAAATTGGAACAATAAGCTCATGTAACATTTTCTTTCCAAAAGTGTTATCAAGTGAGAAAAAAAAAGACCAATGGTGCTTGAACGTGATGCAGAATCCTACAGCCCAGCTCTCCAAAACATTTATTGTTTATCCTCTTTACTAACATATCTATGTTTTTGCATAAATGTAATGTAAACAGACTGATGTACATATCTTTTTTCTAAATCATATATATATATATATATATTACAAACTGTAACAGTTGTCGTTGTGCTATACATAATTTCATGGTACTAAAGTTATCTACATCTTTATATTCAAATAGTACAAGTCTGTATGTATGTATGCATGTATGTATGTATGTATTTTTGTATGTATGTATATCCCAGAGTACGTGTGTGTTTCATCAGAGAAGGTTCCCGCCAGAGCAGTCTCACGTCCATCATGGCCTCTGCCGTGAGTGGCCTCCCGCAAACACCGTCCGGAAGGAGATGCCTATTTCACTCCAGACATCATTTACATCAAGTGATTCACTCCACTTTAAACTTGTAACATAACGTTTGCTGGTACTTGGAGACATGCCAACGTATAGTCCTACTGGTGTGAATGGTAACATCTGCCAAACCCGGACGGAATGTGGCCAGATGGCAATGGGAATATGGCAGCATCCAGAGTGTAGACAAGGTTTAACACGACACTTAAGGTTCCAACTTAGGCAGCTGCGGACACCAGGAGGACAATTTGTGGAGGACGCTGGCTCGAAATGATGCCTCACTTTGACGCAGAGGAAATGGGGAAGGTGTGAGACAGAGACTGCGAGAGAGATAACTACATATTCACACATACGCATACAAACACAAAATCAACAACCATACGCACGGATGCATATAACAATCTACAAAACATACACATACAAAACTCTTACATAATAATAATACCACACAGAGGTTAATACAGTGACCAAACACAACACGACAAGTGACGTACGAGGAAGTAGAGCGAGGGGGAGGCCTGACACCCAGAATGTTGACGATGGTTCTCGCTTCCTCCCTTCCCTCTTGCCCACCTCCGCCACCACTTGAGCCATACCCAGACACGACAACTGATAACACGTGCTCAAAAGAACCACAAGAATAATCGTGCACGTCAAAGCTTCTTAAGATATGTCGCAGTCGCTCCGTCCCGCCCCGCCTCACATGTGAGTCCCAGTGTGACACCGCTCCTCCCATACCCACTGCACCATAACCGTCTCGCCATGTCCCCTCACTTCAGCTACGTCACCACTGTCGCTCAGAGACAAAACGGGTGAGGAGACTCCCATGTCTTGCATCCTTACCAGTGGCGAAACTCTTCGGAATACAGTATCCGTCACTCAGATCATTTTTACTGATAACGTAACCGGAACCTCCGGGCTGAGGACACCAACACTAACTAATACCCATAAACTGAGAATCCTCCCGCCAGCAGGATCTCTAAAACCGGTGACAAGACTGATGTTCCAAAGCCAGCCTTGACGTCCTTGGACCCGACTTGTCCTCCTTGGCCATCCAGGTTCCATGGCCCGTCAACAGACACAGTGTTCCGTGGCCAGACCTGGGGGTCCTGTGACTTGCTTCTACCTTAAACATGTACAGCGTTCCGCGACAAGACCAGTTGTCCCCTCAAAAGCCAGCTGTCCTTCCAACAGGCGACGCACTAGTCACCTAAGCCCGTTGCTTCCTTACTTTGAAAGAGGACCAACCACAACATGGCATCCTATAGCCCGGTCCGACGTCCGAACACTATCCTCGGAGACCATCAAACTCGACCAGCGCCCACTGAGGCCCACAAACCTGACGGAGTTATCGGAGCTTCAGGAACATTACCCTAGACTCTGGGTAATGCAATGCCTCCCTTCAATTGCCGTAACGCCTCGAACTATCCCCTCTCCTACTTCCCACACAGATTTTTTTCTCTCTTTTCCAATACCATGAGAGGGTCCCACGCCTGTATATCACACCAATTTCGGAATTCTTGCAAATCAGTGATGATTGTCGACTTGCCACCATATCGTTACCATTTGCATAACAATTTTGTTGTAAAAGGATGAGAAAAGGAATTCTCAAATGACAAACTCTCTAAGATAAGCAAATAAACCTGAGGTCTGTGTTCTCCTTGCGTTAATCTCGCCTCTGGAACCGGCCTTAAAGCTCACACATTCGAGGATGATGATGACGCTATTAACAGTATTGGCAGTTCTTGCACATTGTGTGTCTTGTTGGTCCAACCCCTCACACTTGGACCGTACATCCTCTGGAGAACAAGTACCACTCCATGATTCGTATAAGTTCCACCCTTTCCTCGTGACGCCCCCTCCTCTGTGTTACTAACTGTCACCCATCGGCTTTGTCCACCCTTCCCCCTCTTACACCTCCATTGCCAACGTGCATCCCATCTTCCAGCTCCCTATTTCCAATCTTCCCATTTCCACTTCCTTCCTCGGTCACCTCCAACCTTTCCTTCACATGTGACCGTATTATCTCCCTCTAAACAAGGTCTCTGTTCTATCATGAAGAGGTTAAGCTGAGAGAGGCCAGACCTCTGTTCAGTCATGGGAAGTCAAGCTGACAGGGGCCAGGCCGCAGTTCTCATGGGGAGGTCAGGCTGACGGAAGATCCAAGCGAGCTTTTGTGTTGCTTTACGGAGAACAATCTAAACTTTGCTTCAATCTTATCAAAACACAGAGGCGCAGCCCCACAAGCCCTGACCAACCACCTGCGTCAAGAACAAAGGTGAGATGGAGTAAGTGATGGATGAGTGCCAAAAGAAGAATAATTATGAGGAGGAAGTGAAGGATGAAGGAGAAGCAAGGGAATGTATACGAGTGTCTGCGAAGGGTGCGGACTGAAGAACGAACGACTCAGCAAGGAAGGGAAGGCGAAGGAGACGAGGAAGGCAATGAGCGGGTACTTTACAGAGGAAAGGAGTATTTCGGTGAAAATAGAAGACGCAGTGAGAGTGGAACAAAGGCTGTGGAGTGAATGACATGGAACAGTAACAGTGACAGAGGCAAAAGGGGGAGGTAGAGAGAAGGAGTTAGTGGGGGAAAATATACAAACATCCCTGGATAACGACACTGCACAGTGGTCAACCGAATGCAACGACTTCATATCTTACGAAGCAAATAACAGCCAAAGACTCATGCATTTCAACGGACGAGGTCATTATATTTCCTGCTTCAGCTGACAGCCCTGACGCTAGGACATGTATCTATGCCAGTGTTTTGAGTCGTGGGGAGCCGAACCCGAGGGCTGCCAATGTTCTTGCTGGCCGCCACCACCCTGACTGAGCGATGCCTCGCTGCTCGGGGATTTGTCGCTACATTTAGCAATACGGAAACCTGAGAAGCACCAATTTTTCGTGGGGTTAAAGGAAGTTACGATCAAACTTTGGGGAAGGTGATTAGCAAATCTCTTTTCTTTGTTACTGGGTTTCAATGATTTTTGCTGGTCAAACACACCAGCAGTTCATGGACGGTGTGATGAAAAGGAACGTAACGAGAAGGCAAGTGCCCTTAAGAAACATTTCCGGCCATTAGCCGTTACTGCTCCTGTTCCTGTATCCTTATAATGCATAAAGTACACGAGTTTTTGTTCTCAAATGCAAGTAACTTTTTCACTTCATCTTACCCCTGGCGAGAACCGAGTTAATGGAGCTACAAACTCTCGTCCCTGGGGATTAGGTCCGGCCTTCTCATTCTGACCGTGAAGTCCCTTGGGATGGCTCGGTCCCTTACCATTCCGGGACGCACCAACGCCTGTGATAGCGAAAGCACAAAAAGAGGAAATACATCAAGTGAGAGCAAAAGTACTTTTACTCCTTGGCCATGTGCTGCACAGTAAACGTCAGGATGGCCACAGAAGCACAGTACCAGAAGAGGAGCCGCGAGAGAGGTACCAGCAGTACCAGCAGTGATGGTACCGACTGCATACGTAGCAAAACAATCACTAGCAGATGAAATAACTGCAACACCAAAAAAGGCAACATCACCAGCAGCAACACCAGCAAAACAACACCAAAACCAACAAAAGCAACATCACCAGCAGCAACAACCATGGCCGAACCAGCACCTATAGCAGTGTTGTGGCAACACCAAATGCAACGACAACATCAACAAAACCAACAAGTGTTGCAGCAACACCAGCATCAGTGGAGCCAGTGACAGCAACAACAACAACCATACTGACCATCATCTTACCAACGTAGCATAAAAAAAATCAGCTGCCTGACGTCCTTTCTTTCTTGTGTCTTGTCTCACTCGCCAACACAACTTCAACAAAAGGATGTGATCTACCCAGCCGCAGAAAGCTGGGTCATCCCTGAGGTGAAGTTCAGTTTCTGGCCATCCTAAATCCAGGTCCTGGCCATCCTAGTCCATGTCCTGGTCATCCATGAGGCTTGGCCCAGGCCCTGGCCGTCCTGAGGCGTGGCTCAAACCCCGGCATGCGATTCAAGCCCTCACCGTCCGAGACGCGATGAAGGCCCTGGCCGTTCCTGATGAGCGGTCCAGGCCCTAGCCATCCCTGATGTACGGCCCAGGCCCTGGCCGTCCCTGAGGCGCGGTCCAAGGCCTGGCCACGCCATGATAAGCCTCCACTTGGGCCCTAGCTGACCTAAACTCAGCCTTCCATCGGCTTAAAGGTGTGTGTTACTTCTTGCGTCTCAGGCGCCGACCTGGACGGCCCCCTGCAAGGAGGACCCAGACCTGCCACGCCGCCGCTATGCCGCAGCACCCGTCACCACCACACCACCACCACGCTACCGCTATGCCGCCTCAGCCGCCGCCACCATGTTATCGCTATGCCGCTTCAACCGCCGTCGCCACGCGACCGTTTTCATCACATTGCCGTCATACCACGCCACTGGCACCACACTCAGCATCACCACGTGAACTGCTACAGCGCACCACCACCACCACAGCGCCACCAAAGCAATGCCACGCCACAGCCACACGTTGATGCTCCACCACCGCCAGCACCTTACCACCACACAACCATCGCTAACGTACTTCTCTCATGCTAAAACCAACACAACTACAACAGTGATGCGTATCACTATCAAACTTACGACTATACCATCACTACACTGCCTCTCATACAGCACCATAACAAAGCCAATACGATAGACAAAAACCATCAACTTCACCCTCCTGGTGCTACACCACCGAGGACTATCTCCTCCTAACCACCACTACCACCACCGTAGTACTCACAGGGAAGAGCCACACTAGATGGAATGCTTCTCCCACTCCAGTCAGTATTAAAACAATGCCGAGGCCAAGAGACCATTATGTTTATGTCATTAAAGTGTCCATTTTCCTATTACTCTGGTTTTTCTTATTGTGCGAGGGTAAGGCTGCGGTGGTAGGATTCCCTGGAATGCTACTAAGATGTAATAGCATCCCACAGGACGCTAAGAAGGTGTGGGAGCATCACTTAGCACTGTGAGAAGTTACAGAAATCTCCCGGGGTCTAAACAAAAAGTGTACGGCATCACTTAAGACTTTGGAAGAGTGTGGTGGGACCTTTCCAGACTCTCCGACGCGATGTGCTGGGATCGCCTGGGACTCTAGAAAGGGATGTTCGGATAGTCTGGAACGCTAGGAAGGTATGGGGGCGATCGCTTTTGGCTCCGAGGTGTATAAAGACACCTTAAGACTGTCCGGGTTTGTGGAGTAACCTTGGAGCGGTATACAGCTCGCGGCTCTCAGGGAAAGTTATGTGGCAAGTTTACACAAGGCGGGTCCATTATTTGCATCTAACAGGCACAGTTCCTACACTTTAATGCCAGAACAAAAAATTCTAACCTTTTTAAGACGATTTCAGGCATAATCCTTCAATTTTTTTTTTACCCATATTTGTATAAGAACTTACTCATAGAATATGACTATCCGGATGATCTATCTTAAAAAAATGCCTCACACGTGAAGCGGATAAAAAGATTTCAAGAGGAATATATTCCTGCTAGACCATTTGTTCAGGCCGTAAGGTCGAAATTCTGACCTAATAGCAATTCTAAGGCCATTTCTCAAACTTTTTAGGCCTGAATTCTTTTATCATGCAAAAATCAGTCTTATTCAGACCTCTGACCCGATGTGCAGAAATTCTGACTTTGGTTAATATCTGCTGAACGATGAATAGACTGAAGCGTACCAAACACGAACAGTGGTCAAGCAAAAAATGTATAACAAATGGCGCTGTAAAAAATCATAATGTAAGATCAGATAATTCACCAAAAATATTTAAACAGGTCGGGAAAAGTGCGGAGATTAAACGACATACAAAGAAAGAGAGGGAAAAAAAAAGGTTTTGGAGAGGAAACGAATCTAAATTTAAGAGAGGCGATAAAAGAAATTATGTTCATATTAGGTGGGGGTGCAGCAGTGATGGAAGAAGCGGAGTGGAAAATGTGATGAAGGAATGGTAATCATGGACCACGACGGAACGGTGAACGGAGGAAGGAAGAGTGAACGGATGGAACGATTAATGAACGAGACATGGAACTGAAGGAAGGATGGAATAAACAAAAGGTGATGAGATGGCGAAAGAACAGAATACTGAAAGGGTGATGATAACAGAAAGGATGACGCCAGGGTGAAAAATGACAGAAGGATCAACAGATGATAAAACAATGAATGATGTTGAGGACCGGACCAGGCCTGGAATGCTGAACACATCGGACAACTGTCTAACCCAACGTCTCGTTATATGATAAGAAAGAGCTGGGAACTTTACGGTGAATATTGAGTACGTCAAGTAAGATGATCAACTTTACGGTGAATATTGAGTACGTCAAGTTAGATGATCAACTTTACGGTGAATATTGAGTACGTCAAGTTAGATGATCAACTTTACGGTGAATATTGAGTACGTCAAGTTAGATGATCAACTTTACGGTGAATATTGAGTACGTCGAGTAAGATGATCAACTTTACGGTGAATATTGAGTACGTCAAGTTAGATGATCAACTTTACGGTGAATACTGGGTACGTCAAGTGAGATGATCAACTTTAAAGAGAAAAAAAAGTTGATAAAACTCGAAAGTTGTAAGTTTTATGTCGCATCAGGAGAGATGGTCTCTCCTCTGGTCGAATGAAGTACTATAAATCGTACAAATTATTCTATAGAAAACTACATATTTATCGGAGCTGCTACATATTTCATCAATGTATACGTAGCGCTCTCGCGACACCACAGACGAAAAAAATGACAAAATATGGAACACGTATATTTAGAGGGTATCCCATTTAGAAATTATGAGAATAACCCCAGAACAACTATATTTAGAAATAGAGATCATCCATCGATAGAATCACACACACACACACACACACACACACACACACACACACACACACACACACACATACATATACACACACACACACACATATACACACACACACACATATACACACACACACACACATATATATATATATATATACATATATATATATATATATATATATATATATATATATATATATATATATATATATATATATATATATATATATAAAATGAATGAAAATAAGTCTACATATATCACACAAAATGAATGAAAGTAAGTCTATATATATCACACAATAAAACAAAAAAAATACAAAAATCATAATAGAAATAGAGTGAAAATAAAGCGAGTTCTGGGAATAGAAACACGAGCGTCGCCGGCGAAGCTCAAGAAAGACAACGCGGAGACAAAACCTGCAAGCAGAGAGGTGCCGACGCAATCACCAGATAACGACAGTGGGGGCGGTGGGCTGGTGAGGGTTGGGAGGGGCCGGACGACTGATGGAGGGGGAGGAGGCTAGAGGTGCAGAGGAGCGAGGGAGGGAAGCTGCGACAAGGGTACACATGAACTGAAAGGGAAGTGGGTAATTAATATGGCAGGGGAGGGTCAGAGGTGAACACGGGAAAACTGGGAGCTGGTGAATGGAAGGGTGGGGAGTGGGGTAGATGGCTGGACGGAAGAGGTAATTGAACTGGAGGGGGTAAATACGTGGAGGGAAGGAGTAGTTATTAACACCGGAATTTATGTATGGATGAGGCAGCTATATGGACTGGATGGGGTGGGTGCGTAGTGGGAAGGAGTAGTAGGTGTGCGGAGGGAAAGGTTGGCAATGTGGAGGGAGGGCGGCGGAGGGAAAGGTTGGCAATGTGGAGGGAGGGCGGGGTAGGAATGTGAGGAAAGGTAGGAGGAAGGCGGCCGCAACAGACTCCCGAGACACCTCGCCATCACCGTCTTTATAGCCCGTCTTCCAGCCTCCTCATTAAACTCCTCACAACCGCGATTTCGCGGAGCTGCCAAGTCAATGAGGATGCCATAAAGGAAATGAGGCAATGTATTGGACCTCCCACCAGTCCCTAAGGTGTCTTTTCCTACCATTATCTTCCCTATCCAACCTGATTCTTTCTTTTCCATTGGCAAGAGTTTCAAAGTTTCTCAGATTCTTTGCTTCCTTTGTACCAAATTCTTCCTTTATTCCTACTTTTCTATTTTCACTTCTATATTACCACTGTAGTTATTTTCACACTATCATCATCAGTCATGGGTACTCTCAGTCATACTGTTTACATTTTCTCCTTCGTTTCCTTTAGAACGTATTATTCATCCTTTCCTGTTTCTCCATCTCCAGCTTTTCACACGACTATTGCTCCCCAGTTTACCCCATCATCACGCAGACTCCGTTACGTTTACGTTCCCAGTATCTTCCCTGAGCATCATTCCACCTTTCCTCGGAGGAGCTAAATTTCCTTCCTACACGATGAAAATGTAACTGCTGATCCATATGACTTATCACAGGTGTGCCGTGTTATCATTATCATACCAGTGTTTTTCAAGCCACCTACAGTTCTTGATAATTCCTCCAGTCAAGGTAATCACATGCACACACACCCTCCCCTGTGAACGCGTGGTCCTTATATGCCCCCAAACACTAATCAAAATCCCACACACATGCAAGAACTTCACCAATGTATCTTTCAACGCAGTGAAATAACAACAATGCTTGAAAGTTATAAGATGTGATGGAAAGATATGATGGTTACTTTCGTATACGAGCATTCTACTTATTTCAGGAGTTACAAAAACCTTAATCATTATCGAGTCTTTCAAAAATCTGAAACAAACTAATATCAAATCCAGAGTCATAAAAGCAGTCCAACCCTGACGACCGATTGAAAGAACCTAGCAACCTTGACCTTTCCCCATTTGACCCTAGAATCAATAGGTTTTATCGTCTCTATAAGAACACATCCGCCAAGATCCATGCCAGCCAGTCCTTCCACCAGAGGTCCAGTGGTCTTGCGGACCGAGCATGTCTACAGACAGACGGATGGATGGACGACCGCGGGGCGGGGAAAGACGGGAGGACTGCACCACCATTATATTTCCAAACAGTTGTGGGTCGGCGGATAAGAAAAAGAGAAGAATAGAATAAAATGATACGGAAAGGAAATACCGAGCGAGAGCGCAGCTTTTGTGAGAGAATAATTTATGGTAATGCACGTTCACTGGGATATATATAGATCTTTTTTTGTGGGTGTGTGTGTTTGTGTGTTCATGTCCCACATAACGCCAAAACTACAATATGTTTCTCAAGTTTGGATACCACAATTAAAGAAGCACAAAGAGCTGATGGAGAACGTCCAGATAAGGGCAACAAAGATGGTACCTGAATCAAGGGCTAGAGGCTGTAAAACTGCCCATCTTGGTAAATCACAACCTTTAAGTTTATGATACAGATCGATGATGCAGACAGCAAACAGTTCTCCCAGAGATGCAGAGACAGAGCAACCAGAGGACATAACACGAAATTAAGCAAGAACCTTGTTGATAAAGATGCATAAGAAATACTCTGGTAAATGAATGAAACAAAATGACAGAGGACTTGGTCAATGCACACAGCATACATAGATTTAGGAAAGTGTATGACTGTGGAGATTTTTCAAGAGAATGGGCCCTACGTGTATAAACTACACCAGGTAGGCAAGATCAATCTTCATTAGAGCTATATGTTCCTCTGATCATCTAAATATCTTCACACTAGCACTAGCCATACAAATGACTCCGTCAAAAACAAAATTATTTAGGACTGTTTTCTCAAGATGGTGGTAGTGGACAACCCATACAACGGTGGTACGTACGGACTTTGTCATCAACATGATCCTGTGTTACGACCCTCGACGGTATGGTCAGTGCGCCGCGGGATAAGGGAGAGCTGCTCCTCACACAGTGTAAATCATAAATCTCAAATTCCGTAACGCTGGGTAAATGTATGAACCTGGTAGTCAACAGTACTGTGACGTAGGATCCTCCTGCGCGTGAACCTCTCTGCTCTGAATATGTCTGACCCCCTGAGCAGACGAACATGATTTATTTGTTCTAACTTTCAGACACACGCCATCACCTTTTTTCGGACACGCGATCTCAAAATACATCCTAAAATGCTTTACTTACACACAAGTGACACAACAGGAAGTGTAGTTACTCTGGTATCTGGTTATGGGAAATGGTGGACACCGTCAATTTCGTGTTCACCAGCGGGGACCATAACTAGAGCCTCCCTGCCGCAGTTTCGGTGAAGAGGGCCTCCAGCTGGCCGCCAGGCGCACCCTGACCCAGGCTGTAAACTGTGATTCCTACATATTAATGTCTAGCTGGCGCTGGACGACCCCACATTCTGACACTCCCGCTTTAGGGCTGAGCGTGGATTCCCTTTTCTCTCAGGTCGACGACGTGTTATGAGTAATGGACAAGGAACCAAATTCATTGCTAAGAAATTACAGTAAATAATCACTCCCAAGGAATGCTAAGTATAGAATATAGTAACTTTGCGTTACATTATGCATTAAGTGTAAATATCTAGAGACAAAAAGAATTTCTAACCAGACCTGATGGAGATGACAGAGGCGAAAAGACAATACTGAATATAAAACAGAGGAAGAGTTACTGAGGAAATGTGATAGCATGAAGCAAAGTGAGTAAATGTGACAGCATGGAAGAAAGAGAACAAAGTTAACGGGGAAACTCATGAATATGAGATGCCTCCAAGACTGTCGCATCCTCCAAGTGTAACGAAGCCTAAACGATCATTAGTCGCCTACAGCAGGTGTAATGTACAGTTACTCAATCTACCACTACAGTGATAAAGCAAATAATCAGCTGCTTTATCCCTCCAAATACCTAACCAAAAAGCCCTGTGCCATAACGACTTACCATCCAACCAATCAGACCCAACAAAAGACGACACTGCACAGCTAGCCTCCGTGGCAGGTATTCACACAAGATGATGCACCTTGCATCACGTACATCATATCCTTTTGTACTAAGAGATGAATGTTCTCCTTTATCGAGAATTCTAACAAGGATACCCAGTATTCCATGATATATTCACTCTTGCGCTGTCTACGGAAAATGCTGTTGACGTAATAAGTGGAAACAGCGAATACGTTAAGTCATGCTTTTACAGACGGTTCATCTATCATGTCTGACAAAAGCTTTCACAAATCTTAAAATGCTGTTTTCCTGACGTGGCATCATCCATTACCGGTAACCATTATGAAAAGGTTGAGTTTTTTGTTCTAACAAAATTTGATCCGCTCTGGCAGGAATTCAACCCACCACTACAGGTTAATAAGTCAGTCCTACAGGATCTCATGCCATGTCATCAACAGAAGCGAGAATCTTACTTGAAGTCGCTGACGTGTCTTAATTTCGTGTACAGAGCAGAAATATTACACTGCCTGCCTCACAATACGATATTCCAGGAAGTCAGACACAGTTGACCAACAGTAACCTGGGACCATTAATGGCAAACATTTCGCATCAGTGAATACGAGAAATAATGCAGAAAAACAACATTTGCCACCGAGATTACGAACAATTAACAGAAGTTACTAGTGTGTCTCCTGTCCGCTCATTATCTTCCTATACGTAATGGATACTTGTACCATAATGTGCCCGGGCATGCTGGATGGCAGCTCGAGTCCAGGCTTATTGTACTTTATATCCCAAGCTAAGGAATATATATATATATATATATATATATATATATATATATATATATATATATATATATATATACATGTGTGTGTGTGTGTGTCAAAATTACTCACAAACTCATGTTTTGTTTTGTGTAGTAGAAAAACTTAGCTCATGAGTTAACTTTGGAGAGTCTAGTCGCAAAAAAAAAGCACCACCAAAGCCGCCTCCATAATAAAGCTCTCACAACGTAGTTTTTCCACTGCAGAGCGCGGGACTGATGCTTGGCATTCTGGTCTCTCCGCCGACGTAAATGTTACCATGCAACGTGGTCTAGTTGTACGGTGTCCAAACATAAGAGTTGTTACAACCAGTATCTCTAAAACAAAAACAGAATATACAATGAGGGGGGAAAAAATAGAACTGATACATTACAAGATACAGTGTGTGTGTGTGTGTGTGTGTGTGTGTGTCACACCACGTCAGCGGCAAAGATATAAAAAAAAAATTAAATCCACGGGCTCTCCTGACCCACTTTCCAGCCAGAGCCCCGGGCCTGTACAGAGGGGCTACAGGACACGCTCCGCCCATCCTCCCTCGCGTTAAGCCCCGATTAAAGATTAAGTCCATAATTTTCCCCTCTCATCAGTGGTCTTCATTCAGGACTTCCTCTAGGGCGTTTCCTTACCCACTCCCACCCTCGCCTCTCCTCTGCCCCCATCTGACACTTCACCGGTGGTTCCTGCCCGATGTCTGACGACCGTATCGAGTTTGAGCAGCGTCAGGGCTCCTGGCGGAGATGAGGCGCACGAGACTTTCTACCTCTTGATGTAAGGTTCCAGTGGGCATCCGTAAGCGCTGTGCAGGGCTCTCGTGGGGCTGCTCAAGACCTGCCCTCAACCTTCAACCACAATTTGGGTAAAGGGCCGTTCTCTCCAGGGGAAGCTGCCCGATCGATGCTATGAGGAGTGTTAGGTCCCAGAGTAGGACGGCATTTGCCTCTTGATGCACATGGTTGCTCTGTGTTATACAAGGCTACCATGTGGTAATACAGGCACTGCAAGGTAGCATACGATAAAGATCATTTGAAGAGAACCGTACTATGATAACGGGACAACAAGGGGTCCTGTGATCTGGGCAGAGAATATAAACCAATATTTTCGCTTTGTTTTTGGTCTGCAGCGAAAAGCATCATGAGAAAAATAATGCAATGCGTGGTGAGAACTTCGACGTACTGCAAAGTTGAAGGCACCACGCACTGCATAAAGGGACGAGGAACACACACTACTCAAGGAGAAGCAAGACAGAATGAATAACAGATCCTACAAAGCACCCTATGATATGGTACACGACAAACTACATGGTCGTTCGCACGACAAGCTAGACAGTAAGACGCATGACGAGCTGTACAGTAAGGCTTGCGACGCCCGTCGAAAATACAAAACCATCGCATGACGCAGGTTTCTGACGTGAACGGTGTGAGCGTGTCGGGCGCAGGAGGAAATGATAAAAGCCAGGACGCAACTAGGGCAGGACTGGAGCTCGCAACTAAAAAAAACTCCTGCCGGAGGCCTCACACATTACGCTGACGTACCCCGTACGTTGCCATACCTGTCGCTGGGCCAGAGGAAAACTTCTCTCTTGCATCACCACTGCTACGGACTCCATTCAGATCTCCTCGCCCGCATCATATGAAAAACATATTCACGCCAAATATTTTCTACTCCCATGGGGTCGAACCTTTGACATTCTATACCACGGGAAGTATGATGACGACCAGACGGTAGTCACGTCTCTTTTTTTCCTACCCAAATTCTCAACTTAATGAAGCGATGAGCAGAATCAGGAAATCGCAGAACCAAGGACTATGATCATTATGAAGGAAAGGATCAAGACATGGAAGTCATGGGAGAGAGCCTTGGCGAGACATGGAAAGCCTTGCCCACGACTCGTCTGACCTTGCCTCCACTCCCTGTCAAGGAAGACCAGGCCGAGTCCTGCCTTGCTGTACAATCACTTGACAGAGATGGGGTAGTGTCAAATTTTATGGACCCAAGTTTTGAAAGTTGTCCAATTTATTAATATTATTCAAATAAAAGCATAAAAGTAAAAGCGAGTGGTAAATCTGCGAGTAATATCGCCCGGGAAGTAATCGTAAGCCACAGATGCCAATAATTAGAAGTAGTGGTGCTACACGAGAGGAGGCGGCCAAGACTGGGGTGATTAGGCGGCCGGCGGGTCCGTCACGGCAGAAATACGGGCGCAGGGCCGGCCAAATATTGATCCCATAATGAGTGGGTATCACCCTCAGCTTCCGCTTCTCTCTCACCTCCAGTTCACACTCAACAGGACCTGTACTGCCCACCCATTGCTAAAACCCGCCCCATCCTGTCCAGTCCACCCACTGCTGCAACCCACCCCTTGCTGGCCTCCCTGAGCCGACCACTGCATCGTTCCCTTCCCTGCTCTCCACTACATTCTGGCTGCTGCTGGGCAACTAAACACAAACCAAAGCTGAGGCAATGAGATAATGGTGGCATCCATGACTAAAGGAATCACATAAGCTAGACAAGCTTTCATGCCAGACTACTTTCACATGAGCAAATGAATAAAAACGGACGGTAAAAATCATCTTAACCTCATCGCTGGCGAATATCCCACACACCTGCAACTTGTTTATGTACAGGGAACAGCGTAATGGGGTTAGACAGAAATATAAACAGAAAACGCAGTCCCATCGACTTTGCCCGCAGGTTAGCACAACATAAACACTACCCAAGACGTGCCTGCCTGCCGCCCGCACACAAGTCCTCGGCCGAAAATTCGTACCATTATCCTCAGGCTCCTCCTCCTTCACCCTCCTCATCTGCCTGGGCATCATTGTCTACCCCCTCCTCCTCCTCCTCCTCCTCCTGCTACCGCTCCTACCGCGCCAATATTGATTGCCCTTCCTCCTGGTCGATCAATACAGTGCTCTGCATGCCTTCCTCACACACACACTGCATCACACTACTTTATTTCATACCGGTCTGGGTCATCAAGATCAATAATGATATGAAAAAAGATTATACAGAGTCCACACCAGAACCATAAATGATTAAATCACCTCAGAGAGACTAAAGGATACAACAAAACACTATAATCAAAGCACTGTATTATAATCAAAGCACTGTATTATAATCAAGGCACTGTATTATAATCCCATTTCATTTCTATTCAATTTATATGAATTTCTAAATGGAAAATCCTCAGATCGCCTCTCAGCTTTAATTAAGCAATTATCATTATCATCTTCCTGGTCATCGCTTCTCTCTCTCTCTCTCTCTCTCTCTCTCTCTCTCTCTCTCTCTCTCTCTCTCTCTCTCTCTCTCTCTCCCCCCGGTCCCTTTAGCTCCTTATTCCAGTCTGGGGGCTATGGTTGCCCACTCACTATCCCCACACTCCAATCATCATAACTCACTCCTCTCCTTCTTTCTTACTATTATCTCAGCTGCTCTCCCCACACTTCTTATTCTCGCTCATTCTTCCACCTCCCCTCGTTCCTTCTCACTGCATGAAGGATCGTTGATTTCTTTTTTTCACTTTAAATGCATCATCCTGTCTGAATCCTGAGCTGTCACTTATCCAATCTCTACCACCACTTTTCATGCCTTGCGCCGTCAGGGACTGGTGAAGTTGGCACAGTCATTATCACCATCGTGTCAACATCTCCCACACCATCACAACACTACTACACCTGTCACCACTACGCACATAATCATCGAATCCATGACAGTCACCCACTATCATCATCACATCAACACGAATCTTAACAAAGATGTGAAGCTTAATCACACATCATCATGATCAGCTTACCGTCAATATGTTGTCACCATCACAAAATCCTAATCATATCACTGTCCTCACGGTTATCACCATACTCACCATTAACAACACCATCACCATGGAGCTCAACGCAATCACTTCACCAGCCAGTAACTATGGACACCATACTAGCTAGCAGTCACAATCATGTTCACCATCCTAATATAACCTGAACCAACCAACCCTGTGTGAGGCTGCTTCTGTAATCACTAGGTCGACCCCATCATGACAATCAAATGTAACTTCTCATCTTCCCTCCTTCAGCTATCTGAACTTTCTTTTTATTTATTTTTCTCTTTCTTTACTTTTGTCTTCTGCCTCTTTTGTTGTTGCCATTTTTCCCCCTCAAATTTTGTCTTCCTATCAACTTTCCAGTTTGAATATCAAGTCCTATCTACTACATCCCTTCCGTTGCCTTCCTCTTCCTTCTCAGAGCCTCGCTCCTGCTAATCCCATCCCTCTCTCTTGCTCATGGTTGGGTCTTCTGTAGCTATCTACCCATCCTCCGTTCCTCGTGCACCTCTCATCTTTCCCTCTCACTTGTACGTTCTGCCTCGTACCACCATACTGTTCCGAAGCTCATTATTGCCCCCACTCCAGTGCTTCTTTACCCTCTCTCTCCCTCGATTCCACCCTCCTCCATCTTTACATTTTCTTTCTTTCTTTCTTTCTGAACAGATGAGGAAGATGGACAATCATCGGATAACCGGCAAGTTACCATGAATAACAAGTACATGTACTGCAACGAGTTCGACGACCCTTCAGCCAATATACCGCACTGGAGTCAAGTTTCCAGTTATAAGTAGGTAATACCATGATAAAGTACACTACCGTTCTCCCTCATCTACATATCCAATATATCGGATATATAAGAAGCTGGGTGGTCGGCAAGTGATATACAGAGGTCTGGGCGGAGGCGCAGTATGGTAACAGCATCGAGACAGTCGGCTATTGCTACGCTGGACCTGAGGAATTTGTTGTGTATTATCGATTAATTGACCCGAAGGGAGGAAGGATCACGCACCAGCATCTCGCTGGCTAGGGCAGGCATGGACGATGATGAGCGACCACATGCACGATCCTCTACCGACCAGGATACCTCCTACAGAACCAATGTTACTGGCAGGATGTAGATATGTGAACCCCAAGACCACGGCAATGGTAGAACAACTCATCAGAAGTCCCTCCTGCATGCAAGACACTAGTCATATTACGTGTTGAAAAATGAAATGATAAACACATAACTTTCTACGGGAATATGAAACGAGAAATAAAATTCAACTACCATGATACAGGTCAATGTTAAGGAAGGTAGGGTGAAATTAACAGTGAAGAACAAGACAGAATAAACAGAGGCCACATCATGAAATTAAGCTAGAAACTTGTTCGAAAATATGTAAATAAGTACATTTATAGTATATGAGAAGTGGATGAATGGAATAAACTCAGCAATAATACTGTGAGTGCTGAAAGCATACAAAAATTTCAAAAACACTGATTCACAAGAAAGTTCAAGAGATGAGACACCACGAGTGTAAGGTTCCCCCAACCCCACCTCCCCGTACCGTACATACAGATAATCACGTATTCACTCCTCTTCCACCCCTTCCTCTCTCACTTCTAAATAATTCACACTAACCGACTTTTAACGGAGGCGAACTCTATCCCGTGATACGTCTGGGAATTTATTCCAGCCATCAAGAGTGATTTAAATACTACAGTCTCCTCTCGACAGCATTACTCCTGTCTCCAACTCCGCCTACCTTCCTTCCGTCCGGCTCACCAGCACACCTTCTCTTCTTATCTCCTCCTCCATCTCCTCCACCTCCTACTTGGTCTCTTCTTTTTCCTTCTTTCCCTCTCTCATTTTCTTCTCGTTCCTCATATTCATTTCTTTGTTACATCACCTCAATCTCCTCTCATCTTTTCTCACCTGTCAATTCCTCTCTTTTCTCATCCTATATCTTAGTTTCCTTCTTCTCTCATACTTGTCATTCCTCTTCATTCTTCTTCACCGCTGACTCCTCTTCATAATAAATTCCCTTCGTCACCGTCCTATGTCTGCTCTTCTACCCCGTCGTCTCTTATCTATGTTCCCCAGTATCATTACTCGTATATTTGCTTTTTATCACTCTATAATTCCTCTTCTATTCTGTACTATCATCTTTCTTCCTGTTACTTACCTCCAATTCTCCCCCTCTACTTATTCAATCTGAATCATCCTCTTTGCTTCTATTCGTCCATCTGCTTTCTCTTTCTCCCTCACCTCCTCCCCAGGTCCTCTTTTCTCCTGTCCGCCACTTTTCTCCTCACCCTCCTTCTGTCCTACTTATTTCTCTCCTCCTCCCGTACCGCAAGGGAGCATGATCTTAAGACACACCCTCCAAGGAAAAGAAAACAAGAAACACATGGGTAAACAAGACACGAGTTAAAAGAAAACAAGAGATGCGAGATCAAACAAGACAAAGACGGGCGAGACCTGCCCCTCCACCAACTTTCCTGCCCCATGACCAACTCCCTACCCCATCAGCAGCTCCTTGCCCTATAACCTCCCTGCCCAATCACTAGTTCCCCTGCTCCATCATCACCTCCCCTGCCCTATTATCACTTCCCCAGCCGCATCAACACCCCCTCATGGTCTCCCAACATGAGATGGTTACAACACTCCCTCCAACACCACACGGAACCTCAGGACAACATACTAACATTCTATGATAAGCCCGCCTCCCACATCCTGCAAGATGTTGGGCATTGATAATATAGATAAGGGGCCATCTATCGCACACCTAAGAGAGCGCTGGAAAGGGCAAATGAAGCGACTCATACTTATAACCCTACTTATCTCGAATCTCAGACACTCTATTTCCGCCAGATTTACTTAGAAAGTGCGCGGTTCCCATAATCCCGAGCGACAGATGATGTAGTATGGCAAAAAAAAAATCAGTAAAAACATAACTTATACTGCATCGAAGGGCTGAGGATATCTTAGGATGGCAGTGAGAAAACGGAAGGAGGGTGAGGAAAGCAAGGGAAAGAGACGAAGAGGGATGGATTAAGAGGTCTGAGTAAAGGAGAAAGAGATAGAAGAGACACAAGAAAAGAAATAACAATTAACTTTCCTTCAGACCTTTTTTTTCTCTTAATAAAGAGGTAAATGAAGTCTGAGAACAATACCCTGAGAGCAGGACACACACACACACACACACACACACACACACACACACACACCCATCAACATAACTCTAGTTAAGTGCCCCCGAGGCTGCCGTTTATCGCGGTGCAATCAACCAGTCCACATCTCCGTCCAGTACCCACACGACCCTTAGTTACCCAGCTAGTACCCAGTCCTCAATCTGCGCTAGTTCACCCGCCCATAGCGAAACAACCATAGTAAGCCAATGCAAACTGTTACTCCCTGGACGGTGCACTAGTAAAGCAACAACATTTAATAATTATGACGAATTAGAACACACTGTTAAAGTGACACCCTCAACCAATGGCATAATAAAGATCACCAAAGATTACAGCAAGAATGTGTTGAGAGGGTATGCGGCTTTGATGAACCAGTTTATAACTACATCCTGTTGGTATATGTCTGTCTTTACCTAAGGCCTACAACTT
This sequence comes from Panulirus ornatus, assembly GCF_036320965.1. Lineage (NCBI taxonomy): Eukaryota > Metazoa > Arthropoda > Malacostraca > Decapoda > Palinuridae > Panulirus > Panulirus ornatus. Next base: position 11,609,214 of record NC_092245.1, read on the forward strand.
AGTGGAAACCGAACAAACTTGAAGTTGGCCCTGAAGAAGGCGAAGCGTACATTTCAGTGGCAAAATATATAGACAGCTCTGAGAAGTCTCACGTGCAAGGATTCGCTCATTAGACTAATAACTATTTCACATTATCAACGATAACTTAAGGTAATCTCTTCACCAGCGCAAGACACGTAAGAGAGACTTTTTCTGAATGGCCGAGGATTATGAGTCCCTCAGGGCACATTACTGGGTCTCCTGGCATTCTTATCCATGTAAATAATTTCCCAGAAGGACTTGATTCTTACAGTAATATGCACGTTGCTCATGTTAGAGTTACAGGTAAAGCAGGAAATGTTCGAGTGCAAGACCTTGCATGCCCTCCAGTACAAGGAAGAAAAATGTTTAAGGAAACTTTTAATGATATATGCTAAACCTAAATCAGGATGCACATCGGTCGCGAGATCTAATCATTTGAAGAAGCACATTGCCCAGCAAGAAAAGTTTCATGGGAATGCTTCAGGGATGATACTGAAGCTACAGAAGGTGAGTTACGAGAAAAGACGACAAAATCTTAATCCGCTCACATTGCAAGCAAGAAGGAGAACGGGGAACGTACTCTTTTCGAGTTTAAACTTCTGAAAGTTCGTGAAAGTGAAAATGAACATTTTCTTTCTTTTTTGACTGAGCATTGCAGTCGTGTAATGCTCAGGAAGACATACCTAGTAACAAAGTTGTGGAAATGGATAAATTGAATACACAGGGCATGTAAAGTGTTGATGATGAACAATACAAAAGCCTGTATAAATGAAGATATGAAGATTAAATGAGGTTGTAAATCTCCCTCTCCATTCATCCATCACACATACAAGATACACAAGAGGTAAAAAAAAAAAAAATAGTAATACCCTTACTAACGCCTTCCAACGCCCTTCCACCTGCAGCAAAGAAAACAACTTATTCTTGAGACGAGTAAACCGAAGTGCAAGAGCGGGGAGTGTGATGCGGTATGACAGGGAGGAGAGAGCGTGTTGAGTTACGGTTGTGAGCTGTCGGCCCCAACCTCTCATCGTCCACACCTCCCGACCATCACTACCGTAATACCAAGTGTATGCCGAGGAAAGATAACTGTTCAATATGAAAACCCTCGACCATTCTGTGTTGCAATGAAACACTTGGTCTTTACTTATGAGTCTTAATCCACCATTCCTTTTCAAGAAGACCAGCTGAAAATCACAACATGAAGACTTTATTTTTCCGGCAGGGTTCACCATCATCACCTCCATCAGCGCCTGCTACAGGACCAGCAGATGTGTCTGGCCGAGTTACTGGTGGAGACAGATGGCGGTAAGTCTTCATTATCTCAATCTTTCCGTCTCTTTAACCTTATCTGTGGTCTTTGTCCAGGGCCTCGGTTGTGGAGCCGGCAAAACAGACCCCAGCCGCACCAGCAGTTCGCGGCAGCCACAGTGTGTGGTGCCCAGCCTTTCTCCACTTCTTCACAAACGTTTGCTCCCGACGCCATTCTGCTGCTAAAGCACCAAACAGATCCTCTCTCTCTCTCTCTCTCTCTCTCTCTCTCTCTCTCTTGAAGAATGCAAAACTTTCACGATCATAATTAATCACAATAGAATATCCATCCAATACTTCACACACGGCAAAGTCTACCGATTTATCAAGGTCTTGAGGTCGGTAAACATTGAAAAACTAATACTAACTATTCCCCATTATATTGGTGTGCTTATTTTTATTCTTCTCGCATATCCCCTCTCACTCTTGACTTCCAGACCTCCAGACATAAAGGACTGCCCATTGAAATAAGATGTACAAGCTGATAAGAAAAGCACCCATTTCGGAATTTTATCTCCCACTTCAGTATCTTCAGCATCACCTTTGTGTCTCGTCTTTGTTCATCCCATCTTTACGAAATCCTTTCACATTCTCCCCTCTGGCACTAAAATCAGTTTCATCTTATTTGTTCGTTATCTTTTACTCGTTTCTCTTTCTCCCTTCGTTCTTATTTCGAGTTTTATTTTCTCGATCACTTTACGTTGATCTCTTACCCGTGACATCACAGATGCCTTTCCTGCTCTCCTCTACGCCTGGTCCTTCCGTCATCCCCACCTCTGATATTGTGACATCAATTGTCTTCTGACTTGTCTCAAGATCATCTCAGACTCTTCTCAGGATTTTCTTCACTGTTTTGTCTTCTCTACAACAGAAGTTTTTTCTCCCGTGCGATTTTCCTTCCACTACGGTAAATTTCCTTCCTGTGGGTCATTTTGTTTCCTCTGAGATAAATTCACCTCTGAGGTCAGTTTCCTTTCCGCTTTCAGATAACTCCCCACCTCTTTTGAAGTAAGTCTCTCTCTCTCTCTCTCTCTCTCTCTCTCTCTCTCTCTCTCTCTCTCTCTCTCTCTCATGCTGCTTATCCAATTGTTCTTACTTACAGATCAAATGCGAGTCATCCCTTTTTACTATATATCTCATTAAGTTTCTATAAGTAAAATCATCCCTCCTCCACTAACTCTTTCTTCTATAATTCAAACATTAAACCAAACATGGAACCTTGTGCTACAGCTGCGTCTCGACAACTGAACCCACACTGACCTATTATTCACGCAAGACGTGTTACATCTCCCTCAACGTTACCATACACGTGCAAATGAAGAGGTGGGTGATGACCGGCCTCTCGCCGAGGGCTGTGGTAAATTTCTGGTCATAAAACAGGAACCGCTTATGGCTACTTTATGAGGCCACAAGTTCCTCACAGTGGCCAAAGATGGGGTTTTACCCAGGGGCATGACGTCAACTAATTATCTCAGATGTTTATCCCACCTGAGTTTTTTCTTGGTATGACTTTTTTACCGTTGATACAAACTTTCCTACCTAAATCTGGAACTAATTAAACTTGAGAAAAATGTACTTGTTTTGTATATGGTTCAGAAAAATGAAAGGCGAAGGTACACTAACAAGGCGTGATATTATATCTAATGTATGTGTGCCGTCTCTATTTCATCATGCCGATGAAAAATGTATCAATTATTGACTGACTCTGTATAGGAATCAAATGTTGAATTTATTGACAACTATCATAACGACCATCCCCAAGTGTCTCCCATCTAACAAGCAACGACTCACCTTGGCACGATGGTTGTACCAAGAATCACACTAGTCGCTAACGCTCCCTCTTCTCGTACACTTCCGGCGGTGCCACGGTAAATCCCCTGCCACACCCGGGACGAGACGGAGTGAACGAGATGTGACGTAACGACTCGACGGAATTTACTTAAGACTTAAAATGCTCATATAAATGACACCCTGGAGGATCCACCCTGGAGGATCACACACTCTCTACACATTTAGAGATGAATGATGGCCTTTACCCTCTACGTTTGCATGTAGACGACTCGCCGACGAAATCCTAGATAGTCCCTCACGGGATCATCAGCAACAGTAACACAGGTGACAAGCACTCCGTCAGCCTCGTATTTCACGACATGAATGGACCAACAAGGATTCAACATATCTTCGAGTATCATTCATCGGCCTACACTACCGGGGGGAGTACATCCAACATACTTATTCAATGAAGAGTGAAGTCGCCAACTAGAATTTTGAGTTCCCAGAGACTTCCATGCGTAAAGTGCAGGAGTGGAATGACAGCATGAAATGACGTGTAGACTGCTCTAGTCTGGACAGTTATGCTTATCAAGGAACTACTTGGGACATTTCTACTCTTATTTCACAAGTAAAAGACATACGCATGCACACAAGCCTACACACACACACGCACAGACACACCCAGACACACACACACACACACACAACTTTATACATTATATATATATATATATATATATATATATATATATATATATATATATATATATATATATATATATATATATATAAACAACATACTAATAAAAAGTCCAACAGTAAAAACATATATCACGTATCAATACAAACTCATACAAACATTTATGAGTACAACCTCAAACAACACACATATACACAAACACACAACCTGAGCGTCCCCCAGTATCAGCGTCGTATATGATGCTTGACGGCAATTTCAGAGAAAAGTACGACATTCCTATGTTATCTCTCGCTTTACGATAACCCATTCAGACCCACGACTTGCAGGCCTCATTACATATGCTACCAAGTTCCTCATGTCGGGTAGAGAGACGACGCTGAAACTCTGTCGGCTTGTTTCTTTACGGTTCCTTACGACGAACTCTTATCTGTGTGAACTTCAAGCAAGAAATTATTTTTTCTTTATTCTTTTACGCTACAGCGCAAAACTTCTCGACTCTTACAAGTGAAAATGTTTTTGCACGCAAGAGCGAGAATCTCTGCTTAGACACGACCCAAAAGTTCGCTACTTAAATACATCAAGAAACTCCACTTCAGTTTGTAAAAGTGAGAACTTCTAAATCTTTCCTCGATAATAATGGAAAAAATAAAATCAGCAATTCTACGTGACGTCAAGGACTGTTAATACTAATTATCGAGAAGCTTAACTTTTACACACACTAGGGAGGTGAAGCCAGCTCTCGAGAGCATGCCTCCGCCAGGCCGACCCGTCCGTCTCAGCTAATGATGATACTCAACCTTTGATCTCCTGAGATGAGAGAAGATCAACAGTAGAAGGAAGGAACCTGATGACTTAAATTGTTAGTGTGGTGAGTGGACGAGCATTTACTGAAGCAATGTATGAGTCACTTTATGAGTTCAGGAGTTTCAGCTCACTGAAACACACTTTATAACTAACTCAGCCTATCTCTCTTTCTCATTTATTATCTATCTGTAACTGTCTGTCTATCTAGCTATCTCTCAAAATCTTTCCGTAAGTTTTCCAAGTTCTCCCTCTGTCTCTCACCACCCTGCCGCTGGCGTCCCCTTCCCCTGCTGCCGACGGGCACGACAGTAGCCAGCCTGCCGTGCAGTACACCCCGTGATCCGGCTGGCCTCCCTCCGTCGCCACCACGACCAACAAAACCCTTGCGTAAAATCTCCCGCAAAACTTTCAATATTGCTATCACTGACGGTGTTTACTGACATCTTTTATACACTCACGAATGGTCACAACATTTGATATAAACCAAGGCTCGCATCACTACACAAACCCCCGAGTTATATGGTACACACAGCAACGAGCAACACTTCGCGTTACTCCCCGCCAATATATGAACAGCTTCCAAATTGAACATGCTGAAGGGGTTACACCCAGACTAAGGCAATATAGGCAAGCGAGGCGGTATGCCAAGCCTCTAAAGGATACATCCCGATCTCATGTTTAATTTTAGATTCTTTGATTTGATAGGTCGTCATCACCACCTCTCTCTCTCTCTCTCTCTCTCTCTCTCCCTCTCTCTCTCTCTCTCTCTCTCTCTCTCTCTCTCCTGGACGTAAAAGCTGTTACTTTCGTCTATGGATTTACAAGACTACCACGCATATATATATATATATATATATATATATATATATATATATATATATATATATATATATATATATATATATATCTTTTTTTCTCTTCTTTTTTTTCATAACCCCTTCCCTCCCTCTCCGGTTTACGACTGGTGACTCTCATCTGTCTTAAGTCACAGCAGCGTCGTAAAATATTTAGCTACGTCGTAATCCTCCCCACTACCAAACCGCGCTGCAAGACGATATAGCGATATATTTCAACAAACTGCGGGTTATATAGCAATAGATTTTCAGTGTAGTGTACGACGACATAAACTTCTTATCACAACTATTCCACACATTTTTATCAGTCAATATATCTTATAACGTGTTGAAAAACCCTCACCTTTATATTTCAAAAATTTCAAGAAAGATGTAATGAAAACTTAGATATTTTCTCCTGACGCCTAAGCCCTGCCTCCCTCCATCCCTCGCTCCCCAGGCGTGCCCTCCTGTCACGCTCTGGCTCCCGCACAGTCAACCACGGCTCAGGCCGGGATGTGTCCTTGACAGATGTATGGAATGTCATGAATTTCTAGTCCCTCGTGACAGTGTTGCGTAAGACATACGCAGGCCATTGAGCACGAGATGAAAGTTTTCATATATATATATATATATATATATATATATATATATATATATATATATATATATATATATATATATGTATATATATATACGCACCATCAGTGAGACACAACCTATCGAGGATAAAACCAGTTCAAGTAATTTGTTGCTGAAGTAAAGAAATTCTTTCACAGAGCCATGAGAACCTGATGACAGCGAGCCCATGGCCGCCCGCCTCGCTACACCACAATGCCTCCTCACAGCATGGGAATGAATGCGACTTAATGACTTGAAAACACCACTGCCCAACTACCGACAGATAAATCCGAATGAATTACGGCCAAACTTAACCCCTTTAATATCATGAGCCTCTTGGAAGTCACCGAACAGCAGCAGCATACATCGAGCATATAAACTTGCGAACTCCAGAACTCTAATTACTGGCGGGATTTAAGTCCCTCTGAAAACTCTGCAATGGCCACATGAGGGCGGGCGTGCCTCGCGGGAGTCCAGCGGCCAGAAAACAAGGTGTCTTGTTGGACTCCCAGGAAAGCTGAGGTTCCGGCCGTCCGCTGAGACAATGGCTCTGACCAAGACTAAAGCTGGGGACGGAGAGGATGGGGATAGGAGAACGGAGGTGGCACTAGAGAACAGACTGGAGGAGGAGGAGGAGGAGGAGGTTATGTCTTACAGGACTAGAGAGAGAATCTTCCAATATGAAAGTAGTATTCTTAAACGACGGACGAGGCCACTCAATTATGCTGTTACCTAAGCCGTGCCTCAGATCTCACCATACAGGTTTGTGCGCCACCCAAACAAGTCTTCACCTTAAGAAACGACTTTCAGCAAGGACCCAAGACACCTGCAATCACCAATGATAAATCTGGAAACTCAAGAGAACACTCAGGACATCTGACATACACCTCCGGCACTGCTTCCAAGGCACTAACGAGGATATTTACGATGGTGTTGGTAGCACGGGATCTTGCCGTAATTCTGGAGGTGTAGCCGGCCGCCCGGGACTCGGCCATGTCTTAGGGATTTACGACGGCTCGAGAGGCCCCGCTGTCCTCAGCAGTTCACCAGATATCTAACCCACGCGACTCTCCCCTCGCCCGACCACCACTCTTAATTGAAATTTATGATCCCAATCAACTACTGCGTATCAAAAGTTCTACCAACTTCTACAACACTGATTTAATACTCAAATTCTTACTGTGAACTTGTATCAAATGCCTGGCCTTTCAGGAAAAAAAATGAAAAATATATATTGTGATTAAACTCGTATTTGGTAATCAAACCAATCATCAGGAATTATTGCCTGAATCATTTTTAAAAGTTAACCATATACTTATATGTAATTATTAGCAGGCTTACTGATTCTCTTTCAAGGGCGTATCCAACACCCCCGCGGGGGCCACATCCACGGGGAATACAGAACCCATCCTGAGCTATTATGCTAATTGTAACTCAACTTTGGAGCAGTTCAATTCCAGGCTCAGAGGGGCAGCGGCTGATAACAACAACATACACATGCTGTTTACTTCAGCTTCACGTGATACAACCGATACAAATAACCAATTTACGTCGACCAACGGCAGCGAGGCAATCCTTCCCCCGGCAGCAGTCCCAGATTCTACAGCAGCGGACGGCATACACTTTACAACCGGCCGGCCAATAGAAACTCAGGAACGTCAGCACGACGGTTCATCCACCATACACGAGTGGGGAGGCCCGCTGGCCGCTGTCGAATATCTTGGAAGTAGCGGGCACCAGGTGCTGACTGGCCATGGCTCCCCGCGGAGCACTGCCTGGCCGGTCGTTCGCTCCCACACACACACACACACACACACACACACACACACACACACCACGCGCTCTTGGATCCTTTTTCCGGGACTCTCGCTGTCATTAGATTCACTACGATTCTGCTTAGAGTGAATTACGTTCTACAATTTCAAGGGGATGAAATGTCACGATGCGACCATCCAATCAGCAAATGAAAATATCAAAAAATTATACCAGCTCCAACATGATAAAGATATTAAAAAGCTTAAAAGTAAAGGTATGAGATCAGGAGTATTGGAGGGTGACGAACCAATACAACCGACGAGGAAAACACCACTCAGATACCGAGTAGATAATCTAACACACATGCAACCTACAAAGTGATTTGTCCAGTACAGTTGTAGACTGTGGCTCGATATTTTCATAAATCAAACTCGGGAAATCTGGCTGTTTGAATCTGAGAACAAGTGGGACAAGTTTGGCACTTGAGAGTCGCAGCCACGCCATACAAGTGACACACCATCCACGACTGGTGACAAATGTTTATACTTGACGCGTCATACACACAGGCCAACACCCTCGCTCACACGGCAGGCTACAGATGCCCTACCACATCCCCGGCTTCTCCACCACAGATAACGTGAGTCTTTGAGGTGGGAATTATCGGTCACGAACACGTGTGCCTTCCAGGAAACGGGGACTAATTTGGCCCTATCAGGAGAAACGTCTGTCAAGCCTTGATATATATATATATATATATATATATATATATATATATATATATATATATATATATATATATATATATATATAATTACAAGGTCTCAATGAGAGCTTTATAAGAGTCTTTCAAGATAACGAGCACTTCCTTGTGAACTCATGTTAATATGCTGATAATGAGGCAAATACTTGATCCAGGCCTCAAATAGTTTGTCAACAAGAGAAATATATTTCGCAGTATACTCTCTGGTAAACTAATAAGGACGAAAATGAAAGGATGTTACGGCCACAGATGAAAGAGAGGAAAAGGGAAACACGAGAATATAACACACCAAAAATATGATAAATTCTGATGAAGGAATTAACTAGAGATCAGCGACGATTTTGGCACACGAGGCATTAAGTCAGAGGAGCTCAGAACATTGATCAACATCTGACCAAACGAGTCAGACTTGACGGAGACAGTCATGCCCTGTGATCCTCCCCTACACTAAATAAAATTATATGGATCTAAGATTAGCATGGCCGTGAAGTCTATATATCTTCCTCGCTCGCGGCAATACAAGAATAACTCACATTCCACCCACGCTCCTAGGTTGTCCAAGACGTCCACCCACGTGTCGGAGTCGTCTATGACTCTGGCCCTCATTTCGTGGTGGTTCATGACACTCGTCCCACGTCCCTTGATAGCATCCGTGGTAGTCAACCCGTGAGGGTACACACCTGGTATTAGCGGCAAATTCTGAGCTGCAAAGCTCACGTATCAACATATATCCCATCAGACTGGAGGAAAGGCTGTAATATGGTAGTGGAGATGGTCTCTATGTACAGTGTGATTCTCGTCAGAAAGTAAACCTAACGAAGGTAGCTCACATACAGTACTTCCACATAAGGTTAGCACGGTCGTCCTCCCATTTAACCTATAACAGTAAAGGCCAACTCAAGATGTTTTACATCTAGGGGTCAGGTGGTCTCAGTCAACGATGGCCATTAACCACAGCACACGAGCGTATAAGCTGGCCGAATAGTGACGGGCCTACGCGAGGTGCTCACTCGTGAGCAAATACGCCGTTCAAAGATCAATCTTGGCACCCGGAGTGGGAAAATTATTTACACTTCACCACTCTTTCTCGACCTTCCTGTGATTCACAACGAAATTTTCCCGTTCGTATATATATGTATATATATATGTATATATATATGTATATATATATATATATATATATATATATATTATTATTTTGCTTTGTCGCTGTCTCCCGCGTTTGCGAGGTAGCGCAAGGAAACAGACGAAAGAAATGGCCCAACCCACCCCCATACACAATGTATATACATACACGTCCACACACGCAAATATACATACCTATATATATATATATATATATATATATATATATATATATATATATATATATATATATATATATATATGTATATATATATACATATATATATATATATATATATATATATATATATATATATATATATATATATATATATATAAGTGCGTGGGCACACACACACACACACCTTAGCCTAAGCCAGGTACCTATTTACTCACCACCCTTAGGGGGAGGATAAATCCCAAGAGTGAGTGTGAGCCGACTACAGGTCCCAGGATTTGAATCTATGCGAGTCAGTGCTGACTCATGGTCAGTAAAGCTAACCGCTGTACCACAAGAAACTAATAAGGTTTCAGAGTACAAACTGTGAATCTTATAATGCAAACGAATAATGCAAGTCTATATAACTTAAACTCTGGCATAAAGTACCTTGTGGTATTATAGCTATCTAAACACTGGGAAAAATGTAAAGGGTACAGAGAACAAGTGAGCTTCAATGTATTGTGCCATTTACCAACTACCCTTGCGACGTAAGGCAGATATATATGAACGCTACCTCTCCCTACTCTTTCGTCTGGAGTCGATGCTAATGCTCTGATAAAACATTTGCATGAGGATCATCATACCTCATTCTCAAACTCTAATAACGAGTTACGGTTAAGATGGTGAGCGTTATCGACGAGCATCTCATTAAGGGCGGTTGCATGGACCATTTGCATGCTCGACCCCGCAACATGTTGCTGGCCAAGCTACGAACCCTAAAGTCTATGTTAAGGGTAAAAGGTGACGTGGCTTCAACTAACCCCGCCTGGTTCTCAAGGCATAATCTGGTAGAACTTCCTCACAGGCTCCTCACACTCGCCTATATCAAGTCGACGGGAGGGGAAAACACCATAACCTTTAAACCCAGAACGTGATTCTCATACACTCTCCCATCGATACCTTAATCAACCAGATGGTGGAAGTTAAGTTTGATCCAGTGACTGTGGAAGTACGAGCAACGAGGGGAACCAATCTACAGCCAGATGACGCTACACCTGTCACAAGCGACCAGGTCATCGATGACGCTATACCGAAGTCAGGTCATCTCTAAAACCGGGGGCGACACGATCGGAGCGGCCGCTACTGCCCACACCATAAATCGTTGGCAGGTCAATTAATGCCCGCCGTTATTGTCTTACTAATGGTGGACTCTGTTCCACTAGCCTTATCGAATCCGCCTCAGTATTTGCCCTCCGTGCACGGAGCTTGCCTATGCCCGTGTCTCTAATATTTGTCAAAACATCGCCCATGAATGAATTCTGAATATGAATGAAGGTAGGCGTACACTGCGCGCGTGTGTTGTTTGTGCACGCGTGTTGTTTACCGCGAGAGCCTGTTACAAAATTCGCCTCCTCCCTAAACTCCACGAGAGCACTACATGTATGAGTAAGAGATACGCACACACTCCTACATAGCCGTACGTAAAAATGCATATGATCTATACATACACAGATGATTCACATAACCACATAACTCTTTTTAATCGTGGCATCTTGTCTGGCAGTCTCCACACACCACGGAGCTGGCTACATAACAGAGTACAACGCGTCCTCCCAAGAGCCGCTCCCATCAACGAGAGAGTATCACAAATGATACCCACGACGAGTCTTGGCACCTCCTTACATCCTCTATCTGCTGCCGGACAATTTATCAGAGCAAATGACTCCAAAGTCACACTTCTTAATGTGATCACTGTTCTAAGAGCAACCGTGCGCGTTCAACGAGAAGTAATGAACCTATAAAAACACACCGAAACCCTTCGCAAAAAGAAGAAAAATATAACTAACTATAAACTACGTTTATATATGTATATATATATATATATATATATATATATATATATATATATATATATATATATATATATATATATATATTGCAAGAGGTCACAATATTCTGCGTGATCTAGTATATATCTTTTAATGCAGGTGATCCACAGGAAAATGAACTTATCGTGTTTCATTTTCCCGTGGTTCACCTGCATAAATTATATATATATATATATATATATATATATATATATATATATATATATATATATATATATAAATTAGACTAGAATTTAGTTAACCTGTTCCAAAACATCGGCCATTACCAGAAAGTATCACAAACAGTGAAACCTAAACATCAAATTACATTAGCATATAAATCACAACAAAGTACTTCACTACTGATAACATACTGGCTGCAACAAATGATCATTAACTCGGCAAGCATCTCACAACCACACCAGCAACAACATACTGCTATCACAACCTACACAGTCAACAGGAAACAACATATAACCAACAGAAACAGGCCTATCACAGCTTGGCACCTTACCAGTACACCCTATCACCCCACCGGTGATCCACGAACAATCATTCATGATACATCCTTCATACCGTACTAAGAATAAGTTTGTAATACCTTTGATTTTAAAGCAGGTGCCATTAAGAATTACACAAGTTCAACCTAGCCATGGTTTCGTATGTAACAAAAAATCCGTGGTACAGAACTGTCTCCATTTCTTCCATCTTTGCTGAACATCACATTCTACAATAAAGCTAAAGAAGTTAAAATTTTTGCCATAAAATGAGTATATTGATTTCTTTTGTAAACTTGTCTTCCTCTTAATTCATGTGTGTTCTTTATGAACATATTCATCGTAAGCAAAGTAACCCATCAAAACAGGAATTTCGTGTGGTTTAAAAATCTTGAGAACAGTTAAGGGTGATGAATAACCTGCAAAGACTAGTGATAAGAAGTTAATGTCATATGAAGAGAAATGAATATCTAAATTCTATGACAGTAAATATGAATTGTATAGTAATAAAAAGAATACCCTGCAATAAGCTAAAGGCCATGTGTGTGGGTCCTGCAAGTCTATACATTAGGAATGGCACTAAAGAAAGTGTCTGTACTATAAATGAAGCATGAATAGCTAAGTAGTGAGTGCAGAAATGCATTTTACGAGCATTCGGCTCTGTTAGCCCCAATAAAAGACCATCACGTGAGACTATATAAAATGTATCCATGTACAGACAACACAGCAGCAGGATGGGAGAGTGGGTGGGGGGGGGAGTCAGCGGTCGAGGAAGCACACAAGTTATCATGGATTAGTACAAACTGCAGCACGCACTGTGGGGGCTGCAGGCGAGGCAGACGGTCGCGGGTCCGCGCGACGGGGCGCGTGGAGGGTGCTGTGGAAGGCAGCCACGTACGGCCCAAGACAATAGCCTCATATCAACGCTGGGCCGCTGCCAACACCGCCACTTCTGGGCTATTAGCCTAAGGAATCTCAATCGAGCACAGGCTTTTTCCTCTGTCATCGCAGGATTTTGCTCTAATGTAATTCAGGACCTTTTGAAGTTCTTTCGAGGAACGATCAGAGTATCTGAGGTTGTCTTTAGTATGCGAGTGGAGCAGTCCTATGCAATTGAGGCAACCGCTGGGTCGTGATCACAGTACGAGACTAACAGCTAAGCTCTAGTATTTAACACAAGCATGGAATGAGCACATGGCAACCTGCCACCACATCTCTTTTATTTCTATTTATTTTCTTATTACTTTCACCTCCCAGAGAATAAGAGAACAAAGATGTTCATAAATTTGTTCTGGTTTGAATGCATTCACACTATAAATCCTCGGTGAAACGTGAATGACCTTACCAATTAGAAAATTCTAAAGCCGGCAGTATCTAAAGTTAACGACAAGACAAAGAAACAAACAAACAAACAAAAAGCATGGACAAAATCACAGCCAAGTTAGTGTTGCGATGTTGCGGCTCTCATCATTCTAACTTTCTCTCGTGACTTTTTGAGGCAAATTCTTACAGTTCGATTCTGACGCTTGGCTGATCACTTAGGAAACGAAGTGCTTCAGGCACGTCCCTCATCAAGCACGAAGTTTTGGCTGACGTTCATGTGTGTGTGTGTGTGTGTGTGTGTGTGTGTGTGTGTGTGTGTGTGTGTGGTGTGAAATTCATACTCGTGGTATCAGCAGACAGATACAGTAAACTCATATTTACGAAGGGTAATGTTAACTTATTTCCTCTTAACTACAATCTCATCGTCTTTCAGCAGCAGTTCATTAAATGAGAGTTCAGACAAGAACACCCGGCAATTAATTTGCTAGATATTCTGAAGAACATGACAGGCCACAGTTATCAATAACAGTAAAACACTCATCAAAGTGAAGTTCAAAACAGCACACATATAAACAGATTCAATCCCTCTAGCTATGAATATCTTCCCTCTCTCATCTTTTTTTCCGGACAGATAACCTCGCCAACTATACGATACTTTTACCAAGGTGTTTGACATACATCTATAAACCATCTTAAACAGAAGTGCTTCCCAAGAACGCCGCAGATCAGCCCACCCCAGCAGACGCACCTGGTCATCATACGGACGCAATAACCTCCTGGCAATCCCACACAGAGGATGTGACCTATGAATAGCTCGCCACATGACGCCAGCTAATGACCAGGAGGGTAATTAAACATTTTTAATGTGGGTGAGAGCAGCCATCTGCAGGGGATCAGTAGGTGAGCGCGGCGCTTCAAGAACCCCCTTGTAAAAACTTGGTAGAGGTTCAGGGCTGGGGTTGGGGGGATGAGCCGAAACTGCCGCTGTCTTTATCCAGCCTGCTGCTGCCAGCTGTGCCGCACCTGTAGCTGTGCTTCGTCCTGCAGCACATGCTATATACAGGAAGGGGGAGAGAGAGAAGGGTGACCAGTCGCAGGGGAAGGGTTAGATGAGGAGGGAAAGGTGTACGAAGGCCGTGACATTTGAACTTATTGGTATCTTCCTCGTATGAGGCCGTTCGGATTACAGGGTAAGCGAAGCAATGTCACAAATTCCTCTTTAATCATCTGTTTGTGTTTCTACCCTTTCCATACAACGCCTGGTGGTTCTGATCTCTGTTGCTATCATGAAAGATCTGTGAAAAGACCCACTGGTCTCCTTCGTATACATCAGGAACAAAACCTTTTTATTAAGTGAATATGTAAATGTAATGCACCTATCACATTAACATTGCCCTGGCCCTCACATAAAGGTATGGGCTACGGTCAGAACAACTGAGAGACTTAATTCACCAGATGACGTACCTCACCATCAGCCTGGTAAACATAACACTACCTGGGACAGCATTCTACACTCCGGACCGGGCAGATAACACTGGGTCTTCGTCACCTGTATGCAAATTTCTATCTAGTACTCCACGTCGCAACGTCGCACACAAGAAAAAAATGGTTCTCTCTGTATCGTCGAGTGTTAGAACAATAACACCATAAAACTGATTAAGGAGGAAGAGAATGAAAGAAGAGCAGTGTGTGTGTGTGTGTGTGTGTGTGTGTGTGTGTCGACAGTGGATATGGTACCAGCCGTCGGCCCTACGTCATCAAGAGAGCCAAATGCTACTCTCTTCCCTTTGACTGACATTTATCACTAAACACTTGTAGTCAAACTGCCATGAGTGACTATCCACTACTTCAACAGGAAGTATAAAAGAGTGATGTCTTCCTGTTTACACTGTGTAATGTTAGTTCTTTAAGCATTCTTACGGCTGTTAATAGCAAGCTTTTTATGCACGTCTTATGGGTTTACCTAATCTTATAACATCTAAACATTCTTGAGCGGGAGTGGAATAATGAAGCTGACGTCAAATTACTTTAGGTAAATAAATATATAACGCTATAATAGGTTGGGCTGGTTGGTGTTTAGTTAGGCTGAGTTAAGAGAAAGTTAGATTGGCAAGGATCACTCTAATTTCATTTAAGGAGACCAGTTTAGTCACGCTGGCCAAGATGCAGTTAGATTATGTAAAGTTTGAGAGATCAGGTTTGGTACAATGTGGTTATGTCTGCGTCTAATGGTTCAAATACAATGGAGGATATTTTGGAAAGATAACAATCTAAGTAAATGACCATCATGATCGGGAAGTGATGCAAATCAAGCATGAGTTAGGCCAGCATGTATATCTAATCAAATGTATCTTGCTTGGAGAAGCATCACAGAAGCCACAGGCAAAAATATCACACACTGTACACGAGGGCAAAAACCAGAGTCAAGTTGCTCTGATGTTTCAACTGCATTACGGTAAACATTCTTCTCTGACAAGTGGCGGATCCCGGCATCTTCCATGGGAGTATATTTCTCACAGCGAAAACCCCTCTGGCACAGGGCGTCTTTTTCCCCGCACTTCTTCATTTGTTTTATAAGATAAAGTTCAGGTTCACTTTATTAGATCCAAATGGAAATGTGCTCCTATTCAAACTTACCAAGTCAACTGTAATTAGGTATAATTAACTTTACTGGAGTGGTTTTCTGAATAAAAAGTTTAATTAAGAAATTACTCAACCAAACTAAAACAAGCTAATCTAACGTAACCGAGTTTAAACAAAAGCTGGGTACAATGTGGATGTTCTCTACACATTTCAACATCATAACAATGACGGTAAACCCCCTCCCCTCACCACCAACACCATGTTCTGTGGTTCAACCGCTGGTGTTCTCCTATTTACATGTGAAGCACCAGTCCAGTTCCAGCTGGCTTCAGCTTCCCACCAACGATGGTATGGTGTGTGTGTGTGTGTGTGTGTGTGTGTACCATGGGAACACAACGCAGCAAGATGATACTCCGTACAGTTATGAAGGTGTGTCGCGACTGGACCTGATTAAATTTTCAGACCCCAAGTGCAGGCACGTGAGGGAAGCAGAATTCCACCGCCACACACACCCCCCCTTCTCCGACCAAAATCTTTAAACGGTTTAGAAAGTAGCTCATATAGTGAACAGTCAAGACCAGTCATGAGAAAGATCTCAATTTACGTTCTTTAATTACATTTTATTCTCGTATACACTTTTGTATTTAAATAAGAATCAAGCTCTGTGAGCGTTCGTTTTTAACTATTTCCAGGATATTTCCATGAAAATTGGAACAATTATTTAACTGTGAGATATTATTTCGCCATTACAGTTCAGCATGATTTTAAGGTTTAGCTCTTGTAGCCTTAAATACCTGCAAGGTCGACACCCCTTAGGTATCCAGCAACATCCTCTCGCTTGGAGACTTTTTCCTACAGGATTAACAACCACGTTACATTTACCGTTTTCATCCCATTAAATGAAAAACTTGATAAATAATAAACACACAAACAAACAAATAAATGGAGAGAGAGAGAGAGAGAGAGAGAGAGAGAGAGAGAGAGAGAGAGAGAGAGAGAGAGAGAGAGAGAGAGAGAGAGAGAGAGAGCAATTTCCTGTCAGTATTTTTAATATCTGCACCTTAAAGGTGAACTTGCACGGTCACTAATGATCACTTAACAGTGAATCTGGTCTCAGTCTTGACGAAATGGTTATGCGTAAAAGAATAATTAAGAATATGTGAAAACACATACACACGTATCAAAGCATCACAGAAGGATAAACAAACCCGCCCTCACAGTTCGATAAGGTCACCCAGAACCAGTGAGGATATTACAAAGACATGCTGTCGGAGCACATTGACAGGATCCTTACTATGCTGGCACGGTGATGAAATGGCATGATAAGAGCTGTCGTAGCCTGCTGCGAATAAGACATAAAATGAAGAGACTACTACTCGAGTGTATTGCTTGCTGTTACCCAAGACGGAAGTCAGCAGACTCCAAGCACATCCCCATTGACCTTCCGAGACAGACGATAGAGACTGATTTGATCTATCATGTTACCCGAGCCTCGAAGAACAGCCCACAAACCCCATCGGCGACGAGACAATACACTGCAAATAAACATATCAGTAATATCAAAAAGTTGTTTGAATAGCAGTTTCCTCAGAGCTCAGGGTGTAAACAGATGTAAAGCTGGTTTAATGTAAGCGTTGACAATGGCTTATTAGTATATAAAGTGGATGTTGTCAGGAACCTAAATACCGTAAATGATGCCTTCATTTGTGTCCGACAAAGGTGATGGTTTGCAAATTACTGACACTGCTTAACAGCCGACACTTAGTCGAGATGGTGTGGAGCGTTGCTGTCAGGTCCAAGCTGGATGAGAGGGTTTGATGCCGCAAGGACAAACCCGTCCACTACTCGCCTCTCTCACATGCTTACGCATAGTAGGTACAAGACTGGATGTGACCCAAGTCCTTGAAGTACCATGATGGCAGGAAATCTCTAAGACACTTTATCTTACTATTCATGACCTTACTATAACACTACATAAGAGGGGATGTATGAAATCCAACTCTGCTGACTGGTTGTACTCTTCACACAGACGTATCAAAGTTGTTATTTTGTAAAGTTAACGAAAACGACATGAAAGCAACTGAGCAGGAAGACATCACTCAAGTCAATAACTGTTTTCTCAACCCATAAGGGAAATGTCAGATTAGATGATGAATGAAATTCAACAATGGTAGTCAAGGTGTGGATGAATACTTCCAAAATTCAGGACGAATATAGTAAACAAACATTTGATGACATCGCACCTCATCAAATGAACAAGCAGGAAGCACTTAATGCCACAAGTTAACCTGAAAGCTCCACCGGAGACGGACCAGAGCCAGCCAACATCTGCACCGTCTGAGCGGCCATCTGCTGCTGCGAAGGGTAGCAATCAGCAAGGCTTTTATCGCAGCTGGGTGCATGTACCACCTGGGTATGCCAAGCCACCGTAACCTCTCCTGCGCCGTTACTTCTGACGAAGGCATCATGATTTTTATTTGTTTGTTCATGGTAAATTTATACACCAGGCAACATAATGCATATTCAGAATTATGGGCGCATAGCGGGCCCAACTGACTCACCACGCACTGCAGGGGACGTAATGCTTGTGTATTAAAGAAATTACATAAGCCTTTATAAGAGGATCTCTGGTAATTGTTTGGCCACTTGCTTCTAGATGGCTAGAATCTGCTTGTTGGTCTGTCACACTGGAGAAGGGCGCTGCTTTCAGTAGGAAGTACAACTGTACTTCTAGACTGTACAAACATCCAAGCAGGCAATGGCCAAAATAGCTTCCTGGAAGGAGAAATCTTCAAACAGTACTTCCAGGCAGCAGGCATTACCGAAAGAGCGCCTTCCTGGCAGCAGGCATGAACGATAGCATGCTTCCAAGGAAAACAAATCCATTAAAAGTAGGCTTTAACAAACAGTACTTCCACCAAAGAAATATCTTAAAATCGTACTTCCAGGCAGTAAGTAACAGCAGAGGATACTTCTATCCAGTTAGCAATCGTCAAAGAGACTACTACTAAGTATCAACAAAGAGTACCAACTAAAACTTACCCTAAAGGGAGAAGGCACGAAGTAAAGCTTACCCCAAGCAGTAGGCATCACCAAAGCGTGCTCTCAGGTAACATGCGTCAACAAAAGAGTTCTTCCTAGAGGCAGGAACATATCCAACTGTACTATCCAACAGGATGACTCGTTTAAGCATACCACAGTGAGAGTCGCTCACAAAACCAAATGTCTGGTTTTCGCAAATGAGGTGTGTCATTGAAGCTGCTGCGTGAAATTCCAGACTGGCACAGAGGTTCAACAGGACCAATTTTTAACACGTCTGTGTGCAGGCATTATTAACAGAAAACAGATATTGCCAATATCATTCATCCAAACATTACCGATATGCTTTTACTGAGATATTAACGTCATGAAGTTTTATATTCAACCCGGTACATATTGGAACACAATACAAATACGTCTAGATATGTGTGATCGCGGCTGAATATTCAAACACATCTGGCAGTAACTTTGTGAATATGCGATATATTCCGCACAACCGCCTTGCTACACATTATTCCTTCAGCACGGCAGTACAGACCATAAGCACGGCGGTACGGCCCTCGAGTAAAACAGCCTAGCCTTACGTGAGACACTGACCCAAAAACCGAGGCAGTGTGTCGCCAATCACAACATGCCCATCTGGCAGGGATTTCTTTAAGTTTGCCGGAATTCCTTTTGTCTCAACGCCAGATTTACAAAACGATGCTTTTAGTTTTGACGCGACCATTGTAAACACTTGCATGACCAAAAAAAACAATAGTGTGCGTTAATTTAGCTTCCTGGCGCCGGATGAAATTTCCGCTTGTCCGAGGCATGTCAAATCGCGGTGCTGTTGACAGTGTTGGCCTCGGGTGATGGGTACGTGTGTCAAAACATGTGGGTTATAGCAAGTGTGTCAGATTGGGTGCGTCACAACACGTGCATAATGGCAAACGCGTCAGCTGCGGTCTGTCATGCCAAGTGTGTTGTGCCAAGTGTGAAATAACAGATGCTACATTCCTCCACCTTCACCAATTTTTTTTTAGCAAGATTTACTCTTACACCTTTTCCTATCACACTCACCCACCTACTCCTTCAGTCTCTACTCTCCGACACCTCCAAGTGTCCTTCACTCATACTCTCCATCCTAGGAGTTACCCTCTCATACCTTTCCTTCCTACATTTACCCTTCATTTCCCACAACTCCCCTCCTGTACCTTCCTATCCTATATTGTCCGACTTTCACTTGCCCTTCCAGAATCCTTACCTATGCTTTACCCTCAAAACCCCGACTAACTTCCTGCTTTCCCACACTCGCTTTACATCGCCCTCTTGCATCACCATCTACATCTCCCACTTCCACTATAACCAACCTACACCTCCAACAATTCCCCTTCTAAACACACTATCTCCCATCTGCTCCTTCCAAATCTACACTTTACCTTCTCAAAAAAACTACAATTACATCCTCTTCGCCTATAGTCCTCCCACCCGCAGCTTCTCCACTTAAAAACATCCCACTTAAATCTCCCTTCTAACAATCCTCACCAAACTCACACCTTCCCCACCCACAACACCTCCTCGCCGTCGCTTCATTATGTAAATGAATACAGAGAATCAAACAGCAAAAGGGTGCACCTCGGAGCAAACGCATCTGTCTCTTATTTCTTCATTTGTTTCCAAAATGCCCCTTGGGACCACAGCCGCAATGACGACTCGGCTGAGGGAAGATGATCAGGCCCCCAGTGACCTTCTCGTCCAGCATCGGTGAGTGTTTCTGGTGATCTACAGATACGTACAACCTATAAGTACTCGTTTCATATTACTGTGATTGTCTCGAAAGAATTGCATCACACAATGACAAGTTATTCTTGAGACGACACCACCACTAAAAATGAGATAAAGATAAAACATGACTTAAATGTTTTGGCCCAAGTATCGGGCCAAGTGGCCAAGCCTCTCGTGAGGTGGGTGGCGGCCCCATGCCAGCTCCCGGAGCAGTATCGACGTGCAGGTGTGTCCTGCGGCAAAGTTCAGTGATAGTAATTATGCTCCACACTAGACACTGTAGTAAAGTTCATACCAGGTACGTTTCATCAGGGTACATATTCCCTGTAATGTTGCCGAGTTATCACACGCCACTTTACGGCCATTAATATATACATACTTTTCCAGGAAGTTTACTTTACAGCGAGTCTCCACTCCCGATAGTTTCTTGTTCCTGGGAAAGTTAAGGGGTAGGCTGCTCTATGTCACTGTACCAGCTCCTAAATTGGATACTAACTTCCAGTCCCACTGACTTTACTGTAAGAAATTACATGTTCCTGAGACTTGTAAGGAAACTGCGAGGAAAGAAAGAGAAAACAACTTGGGTGAATCTGAAGTGACAAGTTGACACTATACCGTCATCATTATCAACTTGGGAAATTATCTTTCAATTTAAGTATCTACGGTTCCAACACAATGACATCATTATTCATAAATGCGGATGACAATCATCATTATCAACAAATCGTGATACTATGCAAGAAAGGGATCGTGATACCACATTTATGATTCATGATGGCAACAACACTCAAGGAAGCATTGGATTCCACTTCCTAATGATGCTTCGTCTCTGCTAACTGTTGTACATCGTCTTAGTTTACGACAAACAATAATGCTCTTTGTAATGCATGAGGATATCTTTAAATTCTATTAACCACTTGATAAAAAGAAATACTGTATGTTCCTCAGTATCTTCCTTTAAATCTATGGTTCAAGAAAAAAAAAGTCATATTCGACAGTATGATCATATAACAAAATTACATCCAAGGTATGTGTGTTCTTCAAGACACACACTGAGCTGGCTGAAGGTCTCAATAAATCAGTGTGACGTACATACGCGGTTTATAGGCCTAGCTTCCTCACTACCATCACTATGCAAGAGACATGTCTTAATTCATTATGCAGATGGCCACCGCTGCCTGCCCCACCGTCGACTTCGTCAGTCTCGACGCTTTACTCCCACACACCTTGGATTAATTACCAGACGGATTATCATGTATTCCACGTAACAGTGTGATGGCATTGCAAGGAAATTTCTACCACCACTGACAGCAGTTTCCATTAATGATATCCTGACATTACTGAGAAAAGTTGTCATAATGACGTACTGCCAGCCCTTGCATCACTGAATAGTCACCTCCAGGCAGTTCAAATCACAGGCCGTGTAACTGCTCAGTCATCTCCAGGCAGTTTATGTCACTGTCCATGCCACTGCTCAGTCACCTCCAGGCAGTTCATGTCACTGTCCCCTGTGTCACTGTCCAGTGACTCAGTATCATACCCCAAGCCTCCTCATCCTCATTATTTCATCATCACTATTGCTCCCTTCCTTGTAATCTGTTTTTTCTATCTCATTTCTGTTACCTTCTTTCCTGTCTTAAATCCCCTTAGTCTCGTTTAATCCCTCCGTCCAATTTTACTGCACCCTCTCGCTGAGTGGCTAAGCTTGTTCACTCTGCTGTCTCCTGGACCAACCATCCTGCCTTAATGTAATCCACACTCCCTTCCTTCTCAGTCACCCCGGAGGAGATAGACACAAGTGCCGACGGAGGAAGTGGTTAATAATGACTGTGGCAGCAGCAGTGAGGAGAGGATTACTCCAGATCACAGATTATCGCGCCAGTTTAGCCTAATGAGCATCACGCTACACTGGGAATGTTCAACTTAAAGAGTCTCTCGCGAGGGATTCTTCTATAATCACCTGGCCTCTCCTGCTTGTTTATTCAAATGCCTTTTTCTTTTTTCTATCTCTGTATCTCCCTACGTCTGTGCGTCTCTCTTTCAACTGGACAGTCATAAAGAAAATTTACTGTAATGCCATCGCCACGTTATCTAACTTGGCCTAACTCTGACAGGCTGGCTCTCCTCATCTGAGTATCAGTAAAACATCTACGATTCGTCTTACCAGAGTAATAAATAAGACAATCAAGCTCAAAACTTTCCCTCTGTTTACTTTTCAACGATGCTAAATCAACATCAAAATCTTTTAACGCCGAAATGATTAATATTTCAGAAATGACTCCAGATAAAGAAAAACTAAATTCCTCCTCATCTAGTCCAGAAAATCAACCTAGGCAGATGGAAACTGCACCCACGTCTAAGAGAGAAGTTTACAATTCTACAACTTTGTCTCCCAGATCCTCCTGAGGCGACCCGGGGCAAAGGCTTCCAGATGCGCCGTCTTCCCTGAAGAGAACAACCGGACGGCGGAAGGCTCTTGCCATCCGTAGCGAGAGTCATCCTCGCAGCCACAAACACAGGAATCCTGCCACGCTAAACTTGTATCTTAACAAGTTTCATCATCCGGCGCACCAGGACCAGCTATGAGGGTAGTAACGCTAGTGGGTGAGTGTGACCACGTTACAGAAGTAGGCGAGCGTGACCGCGGAAAACAGGTCGAGAGGATGAATGTGACCACGTGGAGGGTCCATCGGATAAGAGCCACACTTCTGATGACCACATCGAGTTACGGTCCAAGAACGTTACAGCCACGACACGTTACAGTCCCGGCAAATGTAGAACTTCTGTACGCCCGGGCAAGGTGAACATACAGCGCCGGTACCATAGCAATGAATGGGGAGAACATTTGCCAGAGATTACATGGGGTGGGTGGATGCAATGGGTGACAGTCGGAGCTAGTGGCACCTATCCCCACACAACCACCTAGTAACTCTGAAGGTCAACAAAAGAGCCTCGACGGGTGTGTGCCTTACGACATGGCTGGCACTCCCGAGGAAAAAAAAAACAAAAAACGGGAGACGGTTGGCCAGACGCACTAAGCTGCGTTATTTACGGTAAAGATCATGAGACTTAACTTTACTACTGAAGAACATTTTCTTGCTATAAAACTCTATCTATAATTCTTTCCGCTAAATTAAAAAGATCAGAATTGTAGGGTTTCATTATATATATATATATATATATATATATATATATATATATATATATATATATATATATATATATATATCTTTAAAACAGTAAATAAATACATAAATCACCAAAACCCATTAATTTTTCCACAACCTAATACTGAATTACACTTTTCAAACTTTATACTGCAATAATCTCTAACTGCAATCGGTCGAAATGATCTCGGAGGAGGGGAAAAAAAAAAAGCTGCGTTAAAGCTAATGATAATGATACATTCGAGACCAATAACCTTCTTATCACTGTTAGCGTGAGAGCGTCAGTGGTGTGACTGATAACATAATCATCTGTAAGAAAGTCGGCGCAACTGTACACCTGGTGGACGTTGATGACACTAATAGAGGTAAGACATACCATCGGTGTGGCGTTCTTGGAGAATTACAGACCATGGCTCTGTCAAGAAAGCAAAGCAATGTCCGTGTCACCTCAAAGGAAGCGGAAAGATTTGAACACATACGATATGAATTCGACTTTTTCCCCTCTCTGCAGTTTCCCTTGCTGTACCATCCGGCAACTAAGATCATTAGTAATATCACATTGCTTGTGTTGTAATTTCGCGCACGTAAATAACAGTTGTGCAACATGTAACTTGTGACTGATTAACTACAGAAAATTACACATATGATTTAGTTCAAAAAGGTTTGTAATTTCTATGACGCTTTACCAGTCTTTTCTTATTTAAAGAAAAAAAGTGTTCAGGATTAATACGTAAAGGTTAGAGGCTATGCTTTACAGATGTTACGAAGCGGCCGCCACTCCATCATAAGGGAAAAACACGCAAAAAGAAAACGGTTAGGGGGGAAGGTATGACGCGGCTATACCAATCATCACAGATCGTGTTCCCTTCTCAACCCAAAATTCACTCAACAAAACTTGGGTTTCATGATTGAATAATGAGGTTCAGAGGAAAATAATATTCCATTCAAATCTCATTTGTATTAGTCCGGACTAAAGCGAGTCCATCCATTTTTCGGGCAACTTTTACACCCATGTAAAACTTGCCGCCAAACACACGATACACTTCCGCCGCTAATACACTAATACACTAATATATATATATATATATATATATATATATATATATATATATATATATATATATATATATATATATATATATATATATCGACTCCAATAAAAGATATCAAAGATAGTTTTTGAAAAAATAGTTCGATATTCATTAAATATTTATCACAAAACAATTCACGTCCCAGGAGCAGTACCAAAAAGAAAGGCATAACACGTTGCTGGCCCGGAGGCAGGCGCTGCAAGGGCGCGTTTAGCATGGCCCCCAGAGTGAAGCGCGGTTATTGACTGGCCGCACGTAAGTTCCACAAAGTGTGTTGGATAATGTCCCGCCCCGACACACTCCTACATAATTACACCTTTAATTAATATGTTTTTTGGGTGCACAGTGTGGAGGCCTGTACTGGCTGTGAGGTTAATGGCCAAGTGTTGTCTTTTTTTCTCTCTCGCTAACTCCCGGGACGAGAATTAGAGGCACCAAATGGGGTAATGATCCACATAATTAAATGGGTTAATTTAGAAGTCAGGCGCGTACTAAACATAATCATAACGTTTAGAAGACAAACACACGACGAGGTATGAGGGCTTAATGATAAAATCCGGGTGTAAGATGACAGTGTGATGAAATACAAGCTGTAACAAGAGTCGAAGACGCTGTATATCACCAGCGGGGGAAAAAAAGAAAATCAAGTCGCGAGCCACGAAATTCCACCATGATGAGAGAGGCACTCAGCGAGGAAGACCTAGAGAGGAACTTGAGACCAAATGGCTGGCTGGTTCTCACGTAAGTAGTGAACGAGAGAGCTTGTTGCTGACACAAAGTGACACGACGATTGCTATATTTCCCTGACCTTCCCGGGGCCGCAGCCGGGTGCAGGAATAAAAAGAAATATTGGTGTTCTATGGCCGGCAAGAATCCGGTGATGGCACGGGCGTCACTTAGCAAGGACAGCGGAAAATTCGGGGAAAAGCGGAGAGAGGCGAGGAAGAGAACATCAGGATTGGATGACAGGAATGGCGCTGTATGTAACAAAGATATACAACAATATGGAAGAAAACTGTATTCTTGGTATAAAACTAAAACTGAAAAATACTAGCAGAACATAGCGAGGAGTTACGACGGAGACGCAGAAGCAGCACACACATTTAACAAAGGAATAATCAACAGTGAACTTCTACCAGAATAAACCCATATACACGTAAGGGAAAATGGATAAAGGAAAACACTACAGAAAATGGGGAAAGATGCATCTAGCAGGACCAGAGGCAACAGACACACAGGTACAACGATTAGGAAGAGTAGGGGGGACAAAATACCTCTGGAAGAAACTGCCATACATCCCCTGAAGTTGGGTGACTTGGAGCGCTTCATCCCTTGTGACGGCTGGGGGAAAAAAGCAATCCAAAACGCTTTGAACAAACACATTTATCAACACACCAACATAAATAAGGTGAAGGAACAAGGAACACAGATAACATACTTGGGTTACATTCTTTCCCCCTTTTACCCAGGGACAATATGCAGGTATATATAT